>NC_134572.1:184506919-184806919 GCF_050947875.1 Dermacentor variabilis | reverse complement strand
TTTCGCGGCAACGCCCATGCTTCGGGAGTCACATATCGTAAGGCAAGGAGCCCCACCGAGCACAAAATTTCAAGGGCGTTTTGATGGCAAGCGGGCTCATCTCGGCATCTCGCGGAGGCCGCGGAATCTACGGAGCGCTTGGATTTCAAGTCTCAAACTTTGTGGGTATAAAGTTCTCATAACATTTTGATGCGAAAGGTGCATTGACATTTCCAAGGTCGTGCTTTAGATCTTCAATTACGGAACTTTGTGGGTTTAAAGCTGTTGTAAACATTTGACGCCAAAGGTGCATCGACTTTTCTAAAGTCGTACATCGGGCCATTCAACGAGACAAGCCAAATCAACATACTATCAGACAAGTTGACAAAGCACGCAGCGAGGTCCGATGAGACAAAGTGTTGTGGCGGTTCATTTGTGCCGTCAGGTCACAGAAAAGAATATGAACATTTTTTTTCCACCTGCGCCAAAGCATCCATGTCAAGACACTAAATCCACCATTGTAACTAAGTTACTGCCAGAGCGCATGCGTTTTTCTCGTGCTGCATCGACAACCGCGCTGCGCACTGGGATGCGCGTTCGTTTTTCTCTGGCCGACTGCATTTTCGCATGGCAGAGTTTCGGACGCTTTCTGGCTAGCAGACGAGAAAAAGAAACAATGCATAGTCGCTCGCCGCCAGCACTGCGGGGACTCGACGGATTGCAACGCGTTCGCTTGAGCGCAACCTCTCCGGAAAATTTTGTCTCGCCGGTGTAGGATACCGAGCAGTATGCGTATGGTTTTCTGTGGACCAAGCGTCACACGTTTGCTTCGATATTCCTTCGGTAGCCACACTAGGTGCCCAAAGTAGGCATTCGATTGTAGCCAACATGCTTTCCTTTGCGTTATTCTATTTCGCCTCCCCCCGCCCCACAAAAGAAAAAAAGACATTGTTGCGGCGCAGCGAATTGTCGCATGGTGAAAGTTCGATTTTGTTACTTCTTAGTGTGCCTCGAAGTTCGTTGTAACTGTTTACAGCAGAGCCCGTAACGAGAGTACCGGGCCACTTTTGCGGAAAGTAATGGGCCACTGGACGCTTCAGTTGCCGGATACTATTATATTATTGCAATAGCAGCTATATGAAGACTCCAGGCGCATTCCTGCCGTTGCCTTCATGTTCCGTATAAATAAAGGCCAAGGGCGATAACATCGTGACCGCGCGCCGCATGCTCTATGTGCGAATGAAAGCGTGGGGGGGTAGGAGGAGGGGGTGAGCCGACAATGAGTCTTGTGTGCGCAAGGGAGAAAAGCGGGGAGGAAGCGCGCCGCCTTCCGTCGCACGCGATACATTTTGGGAGTGGAAGGAGGGGGGGTGCTGTGATCTGTGAATCTGTGGTTGCGCAACCTGTTTATTTGCCTTGTTTTACGCATTATATATAGTGACTTTTTCTTAGGTGCGTAGATTTATTGGAGACTTATACGTATATTTAAATATCTTGTTGCGAGGTTTTGTGTATATGCGCAGTGAACTTTGTTTCCAGTGACAATTTTTTGCCCTGTATCAAGCCGTAGCTTCACATTTGTATATTCCATTGTATCTTCGCATTTCTAATGTACGAAGGCAAGTCAAATGAAAGTGAGACAACCCGCCCCGCGCAATAATGGTTCGGTTCATTATTTTCGAGGCATGCGCGTAGCACATACGCATCTCATTTACAAGTGACATGCAGAGGTGAGGTTAAATGTTCTTTAATGCTCTCATACACTGGGTTGAACATGGTTGCGTGACATAATGGACACTCCAAAAGTTGAACAGCTTGGTGTCGTGAGGTTTTTGATAAATAAAGATGTTTCCCAAAAAGAAATTATTTGCCGTATGGCTGCCGTATGCGTTGAACATTGCGTTTCATTGGCCACTGTGAAGCGTTGTAGCAAACTGTTCAAAGGACATGAAAGCTACAAAGACGATCCATGGCCGGGCCAAAGCCACCGTGCAATCACCCCCAACACAATTGAAAAGGCCGAGGTTGCTCAGTGGCTATGGTGTTGGGCTGCTGAGCACGAGGTCGCAGGATCGAATCCCCGTCACGGCGGCTGCATTTCGATGGAGGCGAAATGCGAAAACACCCGTGTACTTAGATTTAGGTGCACGTCAAAGAACCCGAGATGAGGGTGACGCCTTTTTGTCTGCAATTGTGACCGGGCATGACTCATGGTGCCGCTACTGCTAGCCTGAAACATTACGGCAAAGCTTACAGTGGAAACATTTGAATTCACCACTCCCAAGGAAAACAAAGGCCGTCATTTCTGCCGGAGAAGTGTTGACTTCTTTTTAGATCGTTAGGGGCCATTACTGATCGAATTTTCTAAACCTGGAGAGACTCTAAATCGTTTCAGATATTGTGAAAGGTCGTATCGGCTGCGTGTCGCAATCAAGAACAAACGAGGTGGAAAATTGAGCATTGGGAACATCTTGCTTCACGACATTGGCCGTTCCCACGTCGCTGATGTGGTTAATACAAATATGGCAAAGTTCAAGTGGGAAAAGCTGCAACATCCCTCATGCAGCCCAGACCTGTTGCCTTGCGTCTTCCAGATTTGGTAAAATTTGAAGAAACTGCTCAAGTGAACCAGATTCGTGTCGGAAGATGACGTGTAGTCATTTACAGATTTTTGAGGCAGCAATCCAAGGAGTTTTATGAGACGGTAATAACGCGACTCGTTAGTAGGACAAGTGTCTAAATACTCATGGTGACTACTTTTAAATAAAGTGTCCCGTGTGTCATATATTCGCATTGTCTCACTTTCATTTGACTTGCCCTCGTATATTTTGCAGAAATCCTGCTTTTTATATGTGCTCTCTGTTGCGACTATAATTTCCGAGCAATTACTCGCAATACACAACCGGTGAAAGCTGCTCCTGCGCAATACATTCTAACAAAGGACAGTGTCATTGAGATTTTCCCCTGGTCGTTGCATATGTACGAAAGTGTAAACAAGGTTGTTGAATGATATATATATATATATATATATATATATATAGATTCCTCGACTAATTCTATAAGGGGAGGCCGAGCTGCCAAAGTGAGCCCCCCCCCCCCCCCGAACGAAATTTCTGGCTACGCCACTGGACTGAAGCATAATGTTATCATGCTGATTACTTATTTCACGGTATAAAACGCAATCGTCGGCAAAAAGTTTAATAGAACTATTAATTACGGCAGGTAAGTCGTTTATATAAATTAGGAATAATAACGGTCCCAAGACGGAGCCTTGAGGAACACTTGACTTTACGGCGCAGTGCGGGGAATGCAAAATCGTTAGCTGTTACAAACTGGGTGCGGTTGTTTAGAAAACATTATATCCGTTTCAGAATATTAGGGTCAATATTAAGAGTACTAATTTAAAGAAGCAGTGATGAGACACCTTGTCAGACGTTTTCGCAAAATCTAGAAAGATACAGTCAATGACTTGGCCTTTGTCTAAAGAGGAAGAAATGTTGTGTATAAACGATATTAGTTGTGTTTCGCAGGAGTAGCTTTCGCAAAACCCATGCTGAAATTAAGTGAAGAAAGAGTTGGATTCCAGAAATGAGACAAGATTTGAAACTATGACGTGTTCATGGATTTTGCAAGGCATGCCGGTAAGTGAAATGGGTCTGTAATTGAGAGGAGAATGCGAGTTACCTGATTTCAACAGAGGGATCACCTTCCCCACCTTCCAGTCCGCGGGCAAAGTTGAGTACTCAATAGATAGGGTGAAAAGGTACATAACAAATATAGAGGAGTAGACAGCAGTATTTCTCAAAAATTTCGAATTAATTTCGTCGGCATCACAGGAAGACGATAGTTTTAAATCTTGAATTAACTTAAAATCCCCGCCAAATCTACAACAAGCGTATCTATGGGAACGAAATCTTTGCACATGTTTGGCACTGTATCAACACAGCAAACAGAAAATGTTTTCGCGAAAGTTTAATTTAGGACATCGCAACATTCTGCATTGCTCATGGTGTTACCATCCGTATCTGTAAGAGGAATGTTATTTTTCTTTTTTATTTGAACAGTGCTCCAAAATTTTGATGGATCTGTAGAAAGAAGTGAAGGTAGATGTGTATTAAAAAAACGTCCTTCGCTTCTTTTGTCGCGGTACAATCAACATGCAGCGCATTAGAATAATCATTCTAACGAGTAGATGTTCGACTGCGTTTTGCAAGACGGAAGAGGCGTTTTCTTTTGTTTGACAGTCTTTTTAATGTCGTGCAAAACCAAGGAGGGTCTTTCTTTCCGGAAAGTCTGCGCAGTGGCACATATTTTGCGACAAGTGACGTGGCTTTGTTCTTAAACAAGTTCCAATTTTCTTTCACCGCACGGCTGAAAAATTCTGGTATAAAGTCGTCAATGAATACTGCAAACTCATTATTAATTGTAGTGTAATCACCGCTCTCATAATCTCTGTTAAATTTCGCATTGTTCTTCTCAGATCTAACGGGGCCTGTTACAAAATAAATGCAAAAGACAGTGATCGCTTAGTCCAGGGAAACAAGTTAAATAATGTAGTAAGTTTGGTTCAGTGACAAGGATAAAGTCTAGAGTGTTAGATGAAGTAGTGCCAGCTCTAGTAGGACTAGAAGCAAGATGCGCAAGATTAAAATGTAGGCACAAGTTGAGGAAAGATTAGCTCGCGGCGGACGCACCGACAACGAAGAGGGATAGCTAAGTCCACCGTATTTCAGAAAAACTAAAATCGCCTAAAAGGAATAACGGTGAGTGAGGAAATGCTGAGACGAGAAAATTCAGAGTGTCATGCAGTTCATCGCAAAAAGTAGATGGTGCACTTGGCGACACGCACAAAGCAATGTAGTTTGATGGTTTATGACAATACGCACACAAACCAATTCTAAAGACGACGCAAGTGAAATCCTATAAGACACTATACTGTCGGCGACTGCAAATAAAACACCACCTGATTTTAGGTCGTGGTCATGACGGTGAACAACGTAATTCTTGTCACAGTGGAACAGCTCTTCGCTAAGAATTTTATCAGTCAAGCAAGTCTCCATCAATACAACCATGTCTGCGGCACAGGAATCAAAAATAGATGCTAGAGCTTTACGTTTATTAACTGCACTTCGCACATTCGACTATAAAAAGAGAGAAATCGCGACAAGGTTGGCTGCGTTGCCGGTGCCTGATGTCTGTTAAAAAATAGACGTGTCAGAATGGCGGTTAGTAGCAGTGGACGATAATTCAGCAGTGCAGGGAACACTGCCCAATTGCAGTTCACAGACACTCTCGTTATCAGGGGAGTAAATATATCATTTTTGTTAATATACAGCTTGTTCTTCACAGTGAAAAATTGGTCACTTTGTTTGCCAAATTCCTACAGTTTAGTTCAGACAGCTCTAGTTGCCTTACAAAAATCTTCACTTACGGAAACTGCAGTTGTCTTTAACTTATTTTTACTTTTTTTTTTACTTCCATCACTCTATCACGTATATATATATATATATATATATATATATATATATATATATATATATATATATATATATAGTGAAGTGACGTTTATTCTTCTTTTCAAGGAAAAGAGGGGACCGGGACAAAAGGCGGTAAGGCCTGACGAGGCCCCGGCACCCATACAGTTGGCAACACCAATATAAATGCAAAAAAAAGAAAAATGTACATAGAAGGCATAGAAGGCATGTACATAGAAGAAAAAAATATCGTTTCCCTTAGCTTAGACGATAAAAATCTGACAATAACAGGCCTGGGCTTGTTAGGGACAGAACGGCCAAGTCTGTGTGCCCTGGAAATGTGGTCATCGCTCTTATATATAGGTTCATGTTTAATGCTGAATTTAAAACCGAGAACATTTTCTCTTCTGACTACGCCCAAGTTTCCGCAGTGCTATCTCCTACCCCATTAAGTATTAAATTTTCGCGACGTGAACGGTCTTCAAATCCATTGAGCCGTTGGTTCAATACGGCTACTTGCGGCACGAGGCTTTCACCCTGTTGCCCTTTGTTGTAATCGTACCGCTGGCGCCAGTTGTTGGGAACTCGGCGCTGACGCCCGTTGTTGCACCTGGGTCGCAAGCCCCAAGGGTAGCGTTGGCCTGGCGGCCTGGGGTACAACTGGAAGCATCCGAAGGTCCCGGCAAAGCATGAGTCGACTGGTAACAACAAAACAACTTGTTTATTCTAACATCGCAAAGAGTTGGCGGTCAGGTTGACCGAAGTAGAGAGACGGGAGAGCACGTTACTCAACAGAAGAAATCGGAGCCTCCCTTTTGGCTTCCGGGGGCAGCTGCTTTTATACTCTCGCAGTTGAGGGCAAGAAGGAACCCCTCTATAGACGAGCACGTGACTGTGCCGCTCGGGCACAATGGGATAAGGTGGCTCATACGTCGTGTCGGCGCCGCTGGGGCACAATGGGAAGAGAAGGTGGACGCATCCGTCGTGTCGGCGCCTGTCAGACCCCCTCGCTTCACAGTTGTTGGGAGCTCCTCTCCCCGGCTGCCGCGCTTCGACAAGCGTGGGCACCAACATGCACATACACACACACACGCACATGAAGACACGTGGCATTGGAACATGCCTGGACGCGCTTGGCGGGGAGGCGTAGCGGCGGCGCCGAACAGGCCAAAATGTCTGCCGCTTTGTTGCAGCCGCGCCGGCTAAACCGCGCGTCGTAGGCGAAACGTAACAGACCGCCCCGCCGGGGGAAGGAGATCCCGATGGCCAGGGGACTGCATCCGCTGTCCGGAGGGATGTCGCTCGATGATGCTCATAACCGAAGTCGGGCGTCCCTCGACGTTTCTTGAGCGCAGCGCACAGAGAAGGCCTCGTTCTCTCGTTCAGGTTCGCACAGGACACTGCAAAGTGACTTCGGGAGAGATCACATTTTTGTTCTCGTTCCCGGCAAGCGTTAGAACTACGCTGAAACTCAACCGCTCAGTCAGCAAGCACGGCACAACCCTCACTAAGCCCTGCCAGGCTCTTTCCCCTTCTATACCACTGCCTAGTTCCTTACAGTAGTCTAGCAGCACTTAGAACGCGTCCACAAATTGGAAAATTGCACTAGAAAGCATGTCATCACTTTGAAACACTGAACAAAAGCAATATGTTAAAAATCCTGCCTCAGGAAGAAAAACATCAGTAACAAACAATTTTGAGGCTGATTCCTACATTAGGGGCTTCGACTTAAGCCATCGGCGTTACCGTTGAGACTCCCCTTTTTGTAACGCACCTCAAAGGAATATTGTTGCAAAGCGAGGCTCCAGCGCAGGAGGCGGCCATTTTTGGGAGAGATGGTCTGCAGCCATTGGAGAGGGCAGTGATCCGTCTCAATGATAAACCTCGAGCCGGCTAGATAGCATGACAATTTCTGGACGGCCCACACGAGACACGCACACTCTTTCTCGGTGGCGCTATACGCCTGCTCACGACTGGTCAGCTTACGACTAGCATACAGGACGGGGGGTTCTACTTCTCCATTTTCCCGTTGGCACAGTACAACGCCCATGCCTCGCTCACTAGCATCGCACTGAACAACGAACCCTTTTGTATAGTCTGGCGATCGTAGCACAGGCTGGCTTGTTAGGGCACTCTTTAGGGCGCTAAAAGTTCTTTCCTTTGTCTCGTCCCAGACGACTGTTTGGGGCTCTGTTTTTCTTAGAGCATCCGTCAGGGGAGCCGCGATATCAGAGTACCTGGGGATGTACCTCTGATAGTAGCCGGCGACACCTAAGAATGACCGAATATCGGTCTTCGTGCGCGGTTGCGGGAAGTCTCGCACAGCGGCCACCTTTATTTCAGAGGGGCGGCGACGACCCTGACCAATCACGTGACCGAGGTAGACAACCTCGGCCTGTGCTAACTGGCACTTGGGAGCCTTGACTGTCAAGCCCGCTTCGCGCAGGCGGGTTAATACTGCCCGCAAGTGTGCCATATGCTCAGACCAGGATGCGGAGAATATCGCTACGTCGTCTAAATACGGTAAAGCGAATTCTTGCTGTCCCCGCAAGACTTTATCCATGAGGCTTGAAAAACAGTATGGCGCGTTCTTCAAACCAAAACTCAACACTTTAGGACGGAATGTTCCCATTGGTGAAATGAACGCCGCATACCTACTAGCCTCTTCTGTAAGTGGAACCTGCCAATAACCCCTGACAAGATCTAGGGTGGAAATAAACTGAGCGCTACTAACTTTCTCAAGGCGCTCCTCGATGTTCGGGATCGGATAAATTTGATCCTTAGTGAGGGAATTAAGCCTGCGGTAGTCGACGCAAGGACGAGGTTCCTTGCCCGGTACCTCAACTAAAATCAAAGGGGAGGTATAATCACTCTCACCTGCCTCAATAACACCGAGCTGTAGCATTTTCTTTACCTCAGCCTCCATAATATCGTTCTGGCGGGGTGACACCCGGTACGCCTTGGATCGTACTGGCTCTGGGGAGGTAAGTTCTATGTCATGAGTAAGGACAGAAGTCCTACCAGGCCTCTCAGAGAACAGACCTTGAAACTCTTGTAAGAGCTGGTGTAGTTCGGTTTTCTGCTCAGGCGACAGCGGTGCTTTACTGATAAGGTCACTAATGACTTGACCGGTGTCTTCCCTGTTCGTCACTGAGCCTAGTCCCGGAAGCTCGACCGGAAGCTCTTCAGGAACGTTTACCATCATGCACACCACTGCTTCCCTTTGTCTATAAGGTTTGAGCAGATTACAGTGGTAAACTTGCTGTGCTTTCCGCTTTCCTGGCAGACTCACCACGTAGTTAACGTCCGACAGTTTCTGAACAATTCGTGCTGGGCCCTCCCACTGCACGTCTAGTTTGTTGTTTAGCGATGTGCGCAATATCATGACCTCATCGCCCACCTCAAAACGACGGGCCCTGGCGGTCCGATCATAATAAACCTTGGCCCTCTGCTGGGCCTTTGCCATTGCTTCACCTGACAACTCCTGTGCCCTTCTTAAGCGTTCGAGGAGTTTAAGCACGTACTCCACCACGACTGGGTCGTCGCCCCTGCCTTCCCACGATTCTCGAAGCATGCGAAGCGGAGACCGAAGCGAGCGACCGTACACCAGCTCAGCTGGCGAAAACCCCGTAGCTGCATGCGGCGCGGTCCGTAATGCAAACATCACCCCAGGCAGACACAGCTCCCAGTCAGTTTGATGTTCAAAACACAATGCTCTCAACACGCGCTTCATGACGGAGTGGAGCTTCTCAACGGAATTCGACTGTGGGTGGTACACTGAGCTGTGTAACAGCTTTACCCCACACCTTTCGAGAAAAGTTGTCGTCAAAGCGCTAGTAAACACTGTGCCCTGATCTGATTGGATTTCCGCAGGAAAACCAACTCGCGCAAATATGGACAGTAGTGCATTGACTATTTCAACTGAGCTGAGTTCTTTAAGCGGCACTGCTTCAGGGAACTTTGTCGCTGGGCAGATCACAGTCAAAATGTGTCTGTACCCCGTGGCTGTTACCGGCAGAGGTCCCACTGTATCAATAACGAGCCGTCTAAAAGGCTCCGTAATGATAGGTACCAATCTCAACGGCGCCCTCGATTTGTCCCCTGGTTTGCCCACCCGCTGACAGGTGTCACATGTCCTCACGAAATGGTCTGCGTCCCGAAAACACCCTGGCCAATAGTACTCTTGCAAGAGACGGTCCTTAGTTTTCTTAACTCCTAGGTGTCCGGACCACGAACCCCCGTGCGACAAGCGCAACAGATCCTGACGATAGCATTGAGGCACGATCAGCTGATCGAACTCCAATCCTCTGCGGTCTAGATACTTCCGGTACAGGACTCCACCTCTTTCCACAAAACGAGCATTTTTCTTGGCGATACCTTCCTTGACAATGCAGCGTACGTTTTCTAGGCTGCCATCCTTTTTTTGCTCGGCTATCAAAGCCGACCGGCTGACTTTTAGCAACCTATTAAGTCCGTCTGACGTAGGCGCGATGAGCAAATCTGCAGATAGCTCTTCTAACTTTCCCGCATCGGGATTTTCCTCTCCAGTATCTGGTGCCTTTAACGTTACAGACTCAATTTTATTCAGTTCGGGCGTGCTCTGAATATCGGCTTGCTGCGCCTCTGACCCTTTTTCATTGTTTGATAACGTCGGCCCCGCAACTACCGCCTTTGCAGCGAGCTCCCGAACCTTCGATCTGGTTAATGCCTGAACGCTAGCCTCACCAAACAAAAGCCCCTTCTCGCGCAGGAGGTGATCGTACCTGTTCGAAAATAGGTACGGGTACTGAGGGGGCAGCATAGATGACACTGCGGCCTCCGTTTCAAGTGCTCCGAAAGGTCCTTCAATAAGCACTTTTGCTACCGGCAGACACACGCTATGAGCTTCCACGGCTTGCTTGATCCATGCGCACTCGCCCGTGAACATATCGGGTTCTACGTAGGACGGGTGAACTACATCCATCGTAGCTGCGGAATCGCGAAGCACTCGGCACTCTTTCCCGTTCACGAGGAGGTCTCGCATGTAAGGCTCGAGAAGCTTCATGTTCTCGTCAGTGCTGCATAATGACAAAAACACAACTTTTGTTTTTGTTTCCGGACACTGCGCCGAAAAGTGACCCGGCTTCTGGCACGTATAACAAACGCGCGCTTGCCTCATCTCGAACCGCTTTCTGCGTTCGGCTTCGGCTGCCGCCGTCTCTTTACGTTTGGTCGGACTGCTTTCACTCGCATCCTCACTACGCGTGTCCCCCTTTAATCTCATGGGCGTGAACCTCGGCCTCTCAAACTTCGAGCCAAATTCACCCTTTTGACCGTCCTTAGCCCCGCGAGCCCGACGCGTCACAAACTCCTCGGCTAGCTCAGCGGCTTTAGCCACCGTACAAACGTCTGGCCTATCCAAGACCCAGTACCGCACGTTCTCAGGTAACCGACTATAAAACTGTTCCAGCCCGAAGCACTGCAGAACTTTATCGTGGTCACCAAACGCTTTCTCTTCTTTGAGCCACTCCTGCATGTTTGACATAAGCCTGTAGGCAAACTCTGTATATGACTCACTTTTGCCTTTCTCATTTTCCCGAAACTTCCGACGGAACGCCTCCGCTGACAGCCTGTACTTCTTTAGCAGACTCGATTTCACTTTGTCGAAATCCTCTGCCTCCTCTCTATCCAAGCGAGCGACTACGTCGGCCGCCTCGCCGGGTAACAAAGTGAGCAAGCGCTGTGGCCACGTTTCCCGAGAGAACCCCTGCTTCTCGCACGTTCGCTCAAAGTTAACCAGGAACAAACCAATGTCCTCTCCAAGCTTAAACGGCCGCATCAGGTCAGTCATTTTGAACAATACGCGTTCTCCTGCACCGTGTGCCTGACTTCCATTACGAGCGCGTTCCATCTCTACCTCGAGACGCTTCATTTCCAAAGCGTGTTGACGCTCTTCTTTTTCTTTCTCTTCTTTACGTTCACGCTCTTCTTTCTCTTTCTGTTCTTTAAGTTCGCGCTCCTGTCTCTCTTTTTGCTCTCTAAGTTCGCGCTCCTGTCTCTCTTTTTGCTCTTTAAGTTCGCGCTCATGTCTTTTTGCCCTCTCCTCAATGGTCTCAAGGCATTCCGACAGCTCGTCATCCTCAGCTTCTAACTCAAGAATAGCCTTTAGCAGTTCTGGTTTTCTGAGTTTGTCTGAGACATCCAGACCCAACTCTCTTGCAAGCTCCAGCAATTTCGGTTTGCGCAACGACTTCAAATCCATGGCTGCTCTGAATGCTGCTTTCTCTACTGCCTATTATTGTCTTGCCGCAAACTAACCCGGCAGCAACGACAACCACAATTACCAGCTCTGTTTCTGACACTAACAAAAGCCTGGCAAAGCTCAGAAGAAGAAAGTCCCGCACTCACCAAACCTCGCAGCCAAGAATTCAGCGCAGTCGTTCCGCTGCAGGCAACCAGTCATCACACAGGGCTCGTTGCACTGCTCCCGGATGGTCGTTGAGCTGCTCAGCATACAGTCAACTGCATATCTTCGCTGCTGGCCTCCGTTGTCGCGATCTCACCGCTGGCAGACAGTTGTTGTAATCGTACCGCTGGCGCGAGTTGTTGGGAACTCGGCGCTGACGCCCGTTGTTGCACCTGGGTCGCAAGCCCCAAGGGTAGCGTTGGCCTGGCGGCCTGGGGTACAACTGGAAGCATCCGAAGGTCCCGGCAAAGCATGAGTCGACTGGTAACAACAAAACAACTTGTTTATTCTAACATCGCAAAGAGTTGGCGGTCAGGTTGACCGAAGTAGAGAGACGGGAGAGCACGTTACTCAACAGAAGAAATCGGAGCCTCCCTTTTGGCGTCCGGGGGCAGCTGCTTTTATACTCTCGCAGTTGAGGGCAAGAAGGAACCCCTCTATAGACGAGCACGTGACTGTGCCGCTCGGGCACAATGGGATAAGGTGGCTCATACGTCGTGTCGGCGCCGCTGGGGCACAATGGGAAGAGAAGGTGGACGCATCCGTCGTGTCGGCGCCTGTCAGACCCCCTCGCTTCACAGTTGTTGGGAGCTCCTCTCCCCGGCTGCCGCGCTTCGACAAGCGTGGGCACCAACATGCACATACACACACACACGCACATGAAGACACGTGGCATTGGAACATGCCTGGACGTGCTTGGCGGGGAGGCGTAGCGGCGGCGCCGAACAGGCCAAAATGTCTGCCGCTTTGTTGCAGCCGCGCCGGCTAAACCGCGCGTCGTAGGCGAAACGTAACACCTTCAGACGATCGAGTGCATCGTTCAACTGCCGAGAGCCTGTTGTCAATATGGGCTATTTGTTGCTCCATTGAATATTGAGCCTCTTTGACTTCACTCAAGGCAGTCATCACTTCTTCGTATTTAGAATCAAATTTCCGGTGTAGCGAATTAACAAGCTGTAGCAACTCCTTGTTAAGCAGTCTAGGATCTTCTTTAGGGGGTCCAGGGTTTAGCTCTACGTTGCCGGACGCAAATAACAACTTGGAAACAAGACCACATTCACATGTTAATTGGAACAATACTTGTGCGCCTGGAAGCACTAGCAGCCAAACATTGTTTCACGTTTTACAGAAAAGTTGAGCTGCTGCGCTCTCCTGCATCCAAAAACGAAAATGTGTTTGAAGCATGGTAGCGGCTGCAGTGCTTCCATTCCCACTAAAGAGGCGCCAGTTCCAGCGTTGATGCGTTTGTCGATTTGGCAATATGAGCTCAAATTCGAACTCCAACATAAAAATGACTAAAGTGCCTCGCGTTATTAGATTGGCTTCCATTCCATTCCACTTAATTTACGCTTGGAAGCGCACGTCTGGGTCTACATACCGTGTCTGCGAACCGTCTACGCAGTGATTGCACCTCTCACTCCCATACAACTGTATACCCGTAACACATGAGCTGATCCGTCTTGTCCGCTTTTAAATTTATGCAATGGTGCATTCCAATCGGTATTCGCTCGCGTTCACGCCACGGGAGTCGATGGCGAGCCACACACGCCATCGCGATGATACAGAGGCGAGCGACATGGACTGAAGAAGAAGGGAAAGGGCAAGCCGCGCTGACACCAGGCGACGACTATGCGATTTCACCGTGGAGCTCTTCCGCGCCCCCAACTTTTGAGCCGTAATCACGCAGCCGTCGCCGATAAGCGGAGGAGAGGTCAGAGAGAGAGAGACCGCGCCACGATAGCGACGGGCCGGACGACGCTGGCTCCGACCTTCCACGCGTGTCCCGAGACGTCGGCGATCCCATCTTCCGTGAGCCAAGCTCGTTGTGCAGTGTTTTGAGCACCTGACCTCGTCAGTTCTATGCGTCGTGTCACCGTGTGTCATGTGACTCTGCAAAGACCACACTCGCACCCCGTCGAACTTTGACACACGTGTACGAGTTACATCTAAAAGAAAGCGTCGGATTCTCGGCTACCCTAGACAACTGGCTGGTAAGCCTGCAGCTCATGCTTTCGTTTTTTACCTGTTTCCTCTTAGTCTCTCGGAACAGCGTGTGCATGTTATTTCGACAAGTGCGAAACTACGGTCACATTACGTACGGTGCATCAGGCACCTGACGAGTGCAAGATAGCGCTCGGATGTCGCAACTACGGGACAAAATATGCGATCAAATCCTGGAAAAGCACACAACTAATGATAGGCTCGCTTGTATACACTATCGATGACTACTCATATCATATCACGTTGTAATCATTTAATGTGTTCTCCGTGTCGAGGGCTATTGAGCAACGCCACAGAGGACTTTTGACCATTTCGAATGCTTTCATCACGCATATATATATTGGTACACAGGCGTTTCCTTCCCTTTTTAATTCAATTCCTTAATGGAATCATCACGTGTTATCGCCAGCAAGCGCTCATTTTATTTATTTATTTATTTATTTATTTATTTATCTATTTATTTATTTATTTATTTGCAAGTTTTAATCATTCAGACACTTTTCGTTTAGACCAAGTATAATCACCCAAAGCTTGACAATATAACCTTCCTCATAGATATTTTTTCTATAGACTATCGGTTATCTTTGTGATATTTAACAATAAATTCAACGCATTCAAGCGCACGATTGGTGCAAATCGTCTCGTCATTGATACTGCAGACGTGTTTACTTTCATGCGTGCAAGTATGATATCTGTACACATAATTATTCCGTTATCTCATTCTCTTAGGCAACACTTCGCCGTCTCTGATAAAAGGTCATCTAGCACCACACACGTTCCTCGCCAAGAACCAGAAACAAGTAACGCGACAAATCTTCTTCTTTCCGACCAACATGGCGTTGGTGAACCAACAATTTCACCACCCCGCGCTGAGACCGCCGCCTCCATTGACGGTAGGTGAACATCTTGATTAGAGGTTCATGTCTGGGCGCAAATAAATTTTGCTTGCATTGCGTGCTCAGGCATGGCGACCAACGTACGTACTGGATTCCATGCCATATAAAAATGCGGATCCTGTCAGTCGCATTTAATTTCTTCTTGAATGTAGACAAAGTATGCAACAAAAGTCAAGTACCTGTGTGGTATAAGTATACTCATATACAGCGATCAAATACAATATACGATGACAAAATTACCATTATGGCAAAACAGCGCTAAAACAGGGCAAAACATAAAACACGCATGCAGCGCTCACTCAGTGCTGCGTCCGGGATTGTACCACGAAACTAAAATTTGTAACTAACAATATATTGTTTTACGATTGCTATTTCTCTATGGAAATTTGTATAGCGTTACAGGTATGGGTCCATAGACAGCACAAACGGCGAGATAACCAGGGGCCAAATTCACAAACTTTTTGTTCATAGGTGATGTTTGCCATTAGGTAGCAGACTTCACTATTGTGTCCGGCATCAGGATTTGCTCGATTTTTCTCTGACGAACAATTCCAACGTAAGAGTCATTTATGAATTCAGTCCCAGAGGACTATGTGCAAGGTTTCTTGCAGATTTTTCTAATCGCTTATTTGTAATACTTTCCTTTGTTGCATATGGATACTCCAGGTGAATTTTCGTCGTCGGCGTAGCGGTGAGGTTCCATATAAAGTCCAAATGCGATAAGATCCCATCGCGCCCCGCTCTCCACATGCTGTGGATGCGAAGGAAAGCGCGCGAGGAGGAGACGAGAAAGATGGTGGCTTGATGCGCGCTCATTTTGCAGATCACGTGACAGTGCGCAAGGTGGGGGAGAGGAGAAGAGCCAGAAGTACCATGATCAGGCGCGTGCGGGCGGATGGGGGGGGGGAGGTGAGACAGCGTCTCCTTTGCTGGCCCGGCCGTGGCTGCGAATGGCTGTCCGCGCGGCTTCGCGCGTACACTGGCCGCGCCCTATCTTGGAGGTGATCTCTGTCTGGTGCAAAGATTCGGTGAGCCGAGATGGCTGACGGCAGCATATGCTTTCTTTTCGGGCGTCTTTGCTGGAGGTCGCGTGAACCGAGCGGCAAGCGTCGTTCGATTAGGCCTCTTTGCGGTCTCAATGGTGGTGGTGATAAACTTTAATAAATATTGAGCCATATTTTAAGCTATTCCTGGGTTGGCCCTTGGTCTCGTGAAGTGGCCGGCAGTCGGTGACGTCCGGCGACTTCTGAAGCCCAGCCCACCAGCTGCTTTTGGACAGCTGGGTCGGAGCTGGACACCGCGACCTTCCGTCGTTCGAGGTCAGTGAGTTGCCATTCTGATGGTGGTTGGAACTCAGAGCATATGTATAGTGTGTACTGGAAACCAGCTCTTGGGGCTTCGCATAAAGTACACTCTGGAGAGAACAGCCCTGGGTGCATTAGTGCATTAGTGGGCGGGGGAGAGAAAAGTGCGAGATTGTAGCTGGCGCCACGTCATCTGCTCTAATTTAGTGAGTGATTTGTGAGGCGGAGGATAGCGGAGTCGTTGCTCTCTGTAGTGGAGTGAAATTTCGTGGTATGTGACCATTCGGTCACGGGCGCTCCCTGGCTCGGTGGCTTGCCCTGCTCGGTTGGCGTACGCTCAAGCGGTGTCATGGGCGGCTTCGTTGCCTGGATGGCCTGCGTGCGCGGGGACCCATATGAGTTGAATGGGCCTAGTGGGGGGCTGAGAGGAGTTGAGAATTTTATGGGCGACGGCATGCGTCCGCCCTTTTGCAAAGTTTCTGATCGCGGTTTTTGAGTCAATAAATACGAGTGTAGCAGTGGTTGAGGAGATCGCAAGGGCAATTGCAGCTTCTTCGGCTTCTAGCGAGGTGTCCGTTAGGACCGATACAGCTACTAGAGGTGAAAGATTGTTGCCGATTGCGCAAATGGCAAAGGCTGGCTGAGTGGTGTATGCCACGGCATCTACGTAGACAGCCTCCGTGTGTTGGTTGTAACGTTTGTGTAGTGCCTGGGCTCTTGCTGCACGTCGAGCTTGGTGGTGGACTGAGTGCATGTTTTTTTGGGAGTGGATGCACAGTTAGAAGCTTTTGGGTGGCCCCCCGGGGGGGGGGGGGTATGTACGTCGGAGAGTGTTGGTTGGGTTAAGACCTAGGTTCTTAATAATGCTGCGGCCTGCAGGGGTGGAGGAGAGCCGTTCAAGTTGTGCCGTCCGGTGAGCTTCTCTAAGCTCGGCTAGTGTGTTATGTATGCCCATGAGTAAGAGCCGTTCGTTGAAGGTGTGTCGAGGGAGGTTAAGGGCGGTCTTGTATGACTGGCGAATCAGGGCGTTGATTTTCTCTTCTTCTGCTCTCGTGACGAAGAGATATGGAAGAGAGTATACTATGCGGCTGACAACGAATGCTTGAACTAGGCGAAGGAGGTCATGTTCTCTGATGCGCCTGTGTCGGTTGGCAATTCGTCGTATGAGCTGCATGGTCTGATGGACGGTGTTTGTGAGTTTGGTTATCGTGGCGGTGTTCTTGCCGTTGCTCTGGAGTAGGACGCCTAGGATTCGGACCTCTTCCACTTCTGGGATAGGGGTGCCGTCCAACGTGAGTTTTATTAGAGGTGGGGGGCCTAGGTCCGTCCTACATCACGCCCGCGTTGTGACAGCGAGTGTTCACGACCATCGAGCGAGATCTGCTCATGTGTGCCTGTGCGCGTGTTACATAGTGCTTATTTATTCATTTATTAAATTATCAGAGTACACACTGTAAGGGTTGGTGTCGGGCATGAAATAGATGGTAGCTGGCCCATGCCGTCGTCCAACTTATCCACGCTGAGGACGTTGTTGAAGGGGGAGACTTGTTCTCATCAAGAACGAGGAATATGGGATTAATTTACAGTATCTGTATGAGAACGTTACCGTTCATCAGTCTAGCATGACTGAAAGAGGAATGCACCCCCAGCCGCCGCGCAACAGCTGCTTATAAACACTCTGTCCTCCCTAGATCCCTAGGTGAGGGAGAACGGCCGTTCAACCGTCGACCAATTCGGAGCGTCCAAAGTCATCGTCGCCGACCTGCCTTTGAGGGGGAGGGTTTACACACTCACTTCCGCACAGGTTTGCTGACCACACCAAGGTGAGAGGATTTTCGTAAACAAGGGTCTTGCCCCGAGCAGGCGCCTCTTGATCGCAGTGTTGACTCCGCAGACAGTGGCCGCCGCGTCTGTCCATCGACTGACGACTTCCAAAAACCGTGAGACGGCGCCACAAAACTTATTCCAGGAGCTCCCCGCTCCAATCATACCGTAAAGGCGACGGTGACTACACAAACAATACTTCGTCCACCGACTGTGTCTAGACATCCCGGCGTCGTTCTGTTGGGGACGCGGCGCATTGTGGTCCTTACAAAGCGAGTCGCCGCAGCAGACATGGTGGGGCCGAGGGCCTGTTGACTCGGCGAATTATTGTTTTCACAAAGTGAGCCATCGCAGCGGGCCAGGCAGGTTTCGTAGGTCGCTTCTCCTCTAGTTCGCCAACCCCCTAGGCCGTTCGTAACAACACAGCGCCCGCGTGGCATTACAGTGGGGGTGTGTATATTCAGCAATAGTAACTAAGAAAAGCAGGTAAAGTGACACACTAAGGAGCGGAAACTTTGTGTTTATGTTTGAATTAAACGTAGCAATTCATTTACGTATAATTTCTCTAGAGACATTGTTTCCATATCTTCATATGGTTGCGACAAATAAAGAAAATGGAACCGCTCAGACCTCCTCGTGCTTCTCGCTCAATCTTTACAGTATGTTGTGTCTGTCAGGGACGCAAATCTGATCAGTAAATTTCTTCAGTGAAAAAAAAAGAATGGTTGTTCAGGATCTACTTGGATGGGACACAGTAATGTGCGGCTCTCTGTGGAAGGGTCGCCTGCGAAGCAAGAGAGACAGATAGAAAGAGATTTAGGGATTCGCAATATTGCTTTGAGGTCTTCTTTCTGATGCCTTAGTACTAGTTTGATTCGTACATGATAAAATAACTGAATGTCGTATGTATACCACCCGCTCAACAAGAGCCAAGGAGTATCCGACGCCGCACATGTGTGACGTATTTTCTGATCCGTATGTATCACCGCTGACCCTGCATTGCGGGAAGGAGGCGTAAGGATGAAAAGAGAGAAAAAGGAATAGACACATAAAACAAGTTGCGCGTGCATGTCAGGATGCGCAGCAAGTCTATAAATGGTCGCAGCGACCTGTCGACTTGATGTACTTAGTAATCTTTACATTGATTTCTGCGACTGGCATGCATGGTCCAATGATCTTCATTTTCGAAGACTTGATACCTACTGAAGGCATGCAAGTACTTGATGCAGGGCCCCCAATACTTGTAAGGCGCTTCGAGCTGATGCTGCCTGCAGTTTAGCAAAAAGAACGCGACGGGCGTCAATTAGTGAATAGAGTATGACAACGACCAGCTGGTCTTAAATTGCGCGCTCTGACGATTTCTCTGGAGGCGATGGTGAGTTCACTGCTGTCGCTTTGTCTTGAAAGTCACAGGATGGATGGCGCCCTGTTACTGCATTGGCCAAGGATAAGTGGGCGCGCTCTCCGCAGCTTCCTTATCTTTGGCATCATTGTCCTTGGAGAGAGAGAGTGAGAATAAACATGTTTATTACACAAATGAAGCTTTGGAGAGGCGTCCTTATTCAAGAATGCCTTGAGCTCGGGCCGCGTCCTGAGTCCTCGCAATAAGCCGTTGCTGAACCTCGAGTTCGGAGCTGGCCAAGGCTCACTCCCAAAGCTCGTTGGTTCGATAAGTGTTCGGAGGATGCAATGGCGCCTGTCTGCAACCCCCTACTATGTGCCTGGGGGACCTGGGCTCTGCGCGGAAGCGGCATTGCGGAGAGAATTGTGTAGGGATATGAGGTAATTTGTGGTTGGGTTGGGGAATGTATTAACTTGCAGAGCGCAGTGGAATCGCTCTTGCTCTCTAGGTATCCTCTGTGGGGGTGCGTACGTCCTGCGGATTAGCTTGTAATGCTGTGTGATGTCTTGGTACGAGTCTAGAGCATGCATGCGCTAGAGTTAGGATACCACGCCGTCGGCTCGGTGGGTCAGTTCTCGAGCCACGTGGAGTCAAGTCTGCTTAATCTGAGTGGCAGAGAACGTGGTGATGATGGGTTTGCATGCGCATAATCGAAGCTGTGGATGTCTTTGATAGAACTACGTGACAGGAACGCCGTCGGGGCGGTTTTCTAAACCATGTCGGCAGCTTCTCGGTCAGACGAGTGGTCCCTCACCGTCTAGTTCAATATGGCCAGTGCTTCCTGAATTAGGAGAAATTCATTAAAATGGTCACCATGGTATCAGAGACAGGCCGCTTCAGAACGTTGGCTATGGAACGGTCAGTGCTGCGAGGCTCAGAGCAGTGGGATCAGGCCATTGCGCTTGTGTATACACTCACTCACGCGGCCACGCTTCGCGCATTTCCTACATGGTAGTGGTCCTAGTTTGAGGGGATGAACTATACGGCGAAAGTGATCCTTCTTGACGTGTGACGGAAGCGATTCACTGTTGCATACTATACCGTCGCACAGCGTGACTTGACATTGCTAGAAACTTGTGCGCTGACTTACTAAGTATCGCCAAATCCACGTTGAAAATGGCCTCGTCGATGAGTGTGAGCACAACACCAGTGGTGACCTCCTTGCTAGGCAGAACGTGAAAGCGGACTTGCGTACCACCGAGGTCGGTGACTGACGCAAGGTCTGTAATGCGGCCACAGCAGGTTCAACATCTATTGCCAGGATATTCTTGCGGTTTGTAAGAGTTGGGGTCGGGCATATCAAAATGCGGTAGCTGGCCCATGCCATCGTCCATCTAATCCACGCAGAGGAGGACGTTGAAGAGCAGTTTCTTATCGAAAACGAAGAGTACAGTGTTTATTTACATTATTTACATTAGTAGATAGGTAGCGTTAGATCTCAACAGTGTAGCTTGACTGAATCGAAGCACGCCAGAGGAGCCGAAAACAAACCGCTTAAATCTCTCCTGAGATCCCTAGGCCAGGGAAGCCGACTGGGGCACCTTCCTCCAACAGGAGTGCCCGAAGTCACCGAAAACTCCACTTTCACGGTGAGGGCGCGCGTGATAACACAGGCACCTTCGTTCACTGAACACGATGTGAGAAGTACACACAGGCACACGGTTCACTGCCCCAGAGACAGCAGTGAGCAAATCGTTAACAGGAGGTTTGAAACTTGTCTCTGTTTACGCATCACGGCTCATCAAATTTATTTCATGATGATGATGATGAGGATGATGATTTATTGGCATCCCAATTCAAACGCGGCGGTGACAAATAGTCACCTAGCCTGCTCGTGTTAATCAGGTAGGCTATACATGCTTTTCATTCTGGCATTTTTGTATACATCTCTTTAATCTCCTTTCTATTCCTCAAAACTCCTCTATCAACTTCGTACCATTCATTACCTATGCCTGTAATGGATCCGGTCGTGTCAATCTCTCCCCTGCTTTTTTTCCACGAATACTCTACACGGTTCTTGCTTATCTCGACTGCTGACCGGTTAATACTTCCGCCCACTTTAAACCCAAGCGCTTCTGGAAGGTTTACGTTACCTGCGAGTAAGCCCCACTGGGTGAATCCCTTTGCATCCCATCAGAATGTGCTGTGTGGTCTCCGGATTTTTGCTGCAGCATACACACGCCTCGTCTTGTTCCGAATACTTGCTCCGGTATGTTTTTGTCCTTAGGCAACCAGCTCGAGTCTCAAACAGTAACTCTTCGTGTCATCGTACAGATTTTCCTTTTGTTTGGATCGGACTGCTGGTACGATCTGTTGGGAACTCGGCGCTGACGCCCGTGGTTGTACCTGGGTCGCAAGCCCCAAGGGTAGCGTTGGCCTGGCGGCCTGGGGTACAACTGGAAGCATCCGAAGGTCCCGGCAAAGCATGAGTCGACTGGTAACAACGAAACAACTTGTTTATTTTAACAACGCAAAGAGTTGGTGGTCAGGTTTGACCGAAGTAGAGAGACGGGAGAGCACTTCACTCAACAGAAGAAATCGGAGCCCTCCTTTTGGCGTCCGGGGGCAGCTGTTTTTATACTCTCGCAGTTGAGGGCAAGAAGGAACCCCTCAAAAGACGAGCACGTGAATGTACAATGGGCTAATGGTGACGCACACTGTCGTAGCGATGCCGTAGCACCATGTCGAGCACGATCTCGTAGCACCCTGTCGTGGCGCTGCCGGTCGGACACAATGACTGTAATGAGAGGATGGTCCCTGCTTTGGCATCGCCTGTTTCGGGCACAATGACTGGAACGAGATCCCTGCTTTGGCATCGCCTGTTTCGGGCACAATGACTGGAATGAGATCCCTGCTTTGGCATCGCCTGTTTCGGGCACAATGACTGGAATGCGAGGATGATCCCTAGGCGGTCGCATCGCCGCAGTCGCGCCTGGAAACACCTGGCGATGAGTGTTGCGGCGACGACGATCGGGCCAAAATGTCTGCCGCCCCGCCGCAGTCGCGCCGGCAAAACCACGTGTCGCAGGCGAAACGCAACAGACCGCCCCGCCGGGGGAAGGAGATCCCGATGGACAGGGGACTGCATCCGCTGTCCGGAGGGATGTCGCTCGATGATGCTCATAACCGAAGTCGGGCGTCCCTCGACGTTTCTTGAGCGCAGCGCACAGAGAAGGCCTCGTTCTCTTGTTCAGGTTCGCACGGGACACTGCAAAGTGACTTCGGGAGAGTTCACATTTTTGTTCTCGTTCCCGGCAAGCGTTAGAACTACGCTGAAACTCAACCGCTCAGTCAGCAAGCACGGCACAACCCTCACTAAGCCCTGCCAGGCTCTTTCCCCTTTTTATACCACTGCCTAGTTCCTTACAGTAGTCTAGCATCACTCAGAACGCGTCCACAAATTGAAAAATTGCACTAGAAAGCATATCATCACTTTGAAACACTAAACAAAAGCAATATGTTAAAAAAAAATCCTGCCTCAGGAAGAAAAACATCAGTAACCAACAATTTTGAGGCTGATTCCTACGTTAGGGGCTTCGACTTAAGCCATCGGCGTTACGGTTGAGACTCCCCTTTTTGTAACGCACCTCAAAGGAATATTGTTGTAAAGCGAGGCTCCAGCGCAGGAGGCGGCCATTTTTGGGAGAGATGGTCTGCAGCCATTGGAGAGGGCAGTGATCCGTCTCAATGATAAACCTCGAGCCGGCTAGATAGCATGACAATTTCTGAACGGCCCACACGAGACATGCACACTCTTTCTCGGTGGCGCTATACGCCTGCTCACGACTGGTCAGCTTACGACTAGCATACAGGACGGGGTGTTCTACTTCTCCATTTTCCCGTTGGCACAGTACAACGCCCATGCCTCGCTCACTAGCATCGCACTGAACAATGAACCCTTTTGTATAGTCTGGCGATCGTAGCACAGGCTGGCTTGTTAGGGCACTCTTTAGGGCGCTAAAAGCTCTTTCCTTGGTCTCGTCCCAGACGACTGTTTGAGGCTCTGTCTTTCTTAGAGCATCCGTCAGGGGAGCCGCGGTATCAGAGTACCTAGGGATGTACCTCTGATAGTAGCCGGCGACACCCAAGAACGACCGAATATCGGTCTTGGTGCGCGGTTGCGGAAAGTCTCGCACAGCGGCCACTTTTATTTCAGAGGGGCGGCGACGACCCTGACCAATCACGTGACCGAGGTAGACAACCTCGGCCTGTGCTAACTGGCACTTAGGAGCCTTGACTGTCAAGCCCGCTTCGCGCAGGCGGGTTAGCACTGCCCGTAAGTGTGTCATATGCTCAGACCAGGATGCGGAGAATATCGCTACGTCGTCTAGATACGGTAAAGCGAATTCTTGCTGTCCCCGCAACACTTTATCCATGAGACTTGAAAAACAGTATGGCGCGTTCTTCAAACCAAAACTCAACACTTTAGGACGGAATGTTCCCATTGGTGAAATGAACGCCGCATACCTACTAGCCTCTTCTGTAAGTGGAACCTGCCAATAACCCCTGACAAGATCTAGGGTGGAAATAAACTGAGCGCTACTAACTTTCTCAAGGCGCTCCTCGATGTTAGGGATCGGATAAATTTGATCCTTAGTGATGGAATTAAGCCTGCGGTAGTCGACGCAAGGACGAGGTTCCTTGCCCGGTACCTCAACTAAAATCAAAGGGGAGGTATAATCACTCTCACCTGCCTCAATAACACCGAGCTGTAGCATTTTCTTTACCTCAGCCTCCATAATATCGCTCTGGCGGGGTGACACCCGATACGCCTTGGATCGTACTGGCTCTGGTGAGGTAAGTTCTATATCATGAGTAAGTACAGAAGTCCTACCAGGCCTCTCAGAGAACAGACCTTGAAACTCTTGTAATAGCTGGTGTAGTTCGGTTTTCTGCTCGGGCGACAGCGGTGCTTTACTGATAAGGTCACTAATGACTTGACCGGTGTCTTCCCTGTTCGTCACTGAGCCTAGTCCTGGAAGCTCGACCGGAAGCTCTTCAGGAACGTTTACCATCATGCACACCACTGCTTCCCTTTGTCTATAAGGTTTGAGCAGATTACAGTGGTAAACTTGCTGTGCTTTCCGCTTTCCTGGCAGACTTACCACGTAGTTAACGTCCGACAGTTTCTGAACAATTCGTGCTGGGCCCTCCCACTGCACGTCTAGTTTGTTGTTTAGCGATGTGCGCAATATCATGACCTCATCGCCAACCTCAAAACGACGGGCCCTGGCTGTCCGATCATAATAAACCTTGGCCCTCTGCTGGGCCTTTGTCATTGCTTCACCTGACAACTCCTGTGCCCTTCTTAAGCGTTCGAGGAGCTTAAGCACGTACTCCACCACGACTGGGTCGTCGCCCCTACCTTCCCACGATTCTCGAAGCATGCGAAGCGGAGATCGAAGCGAGCGACCGTACACCAGTTCAGCTGGCGAAAACCCCGTAGCTGCATGCGGCGCGGTCCTTAAAGCAAACATCACCCCAGGCAGACACAGCTCCCAGTCAGTTTGATGTTCAAAACACAAGGCTCTCAACACGCGCTTCATGACGGAGTGGAGCTTCTCAACGGAATTCGACTGTGGGTGGTACACTGAGCTGTGTAACAGCTTTACCCCACACCTTTCGAGAAAAGTTGTCGTCAAAGCGCTAGTAAACACTGTGCCCTGATCTGATTGGATTTCCGCAGGGAAACCAACTCGCGCAAATATGGACAGTAGTGCATTAACTATCTCAACTGAGCTGAGTTCTTTAAGCGGCACTGCTTCAGGGAACTTTGTCGCTGGGCAGATCACAGTCAAAATGTGTCTGTACCCCGTGGCTGTTACCGGCAGAGGTCCCACTGTATCAATAACGAGCCGTCTAAAAGGCTCCGTTATGATAGGTACCAATTTCAACGGCGCCCTCGATTTGTCCCCTGGTTTGCCCACCCGCTGACAAGTGTCACATGTCCTCACGAAATGGTCTGCGTCCCGAAAACACCCTGGCCAATAGTACTCTTGCAAGAGACGGTCCTTAGTTTTCTTAACTCCAAGGTGTCCGGACCACGAACCCCCGTGTGACAAGCGCAACAGATCCTGACGATAGCATTGAGGCACGATCAGCTGATCGAACTCCACTCCTCTTCGGTCTAGATACTTCCGGTACAGGACTCCACCTCTTTCCACAAAACGCGCAGTTTTCCTGGCGATACCTTCTTTGACATTGCAGCGTATGTTTTCTAGGCTACCATCCTTCTTTTGCTCGGCTATCAAAGCCGACCGGCTGACTTTTAGCAACCTATCAAGTCCGTCTGACGTAGGCGCGATGAGCAAATCAGTAGATAGCTCTTCTAACTTTCCCGTGTCGGGCGTTTCCTCTCCAGTATCTGGCGCCTTTAACGTTACAGACTCAAGTTTATTTAGTTCGGGCGTGCTCTGAATATCAGCTTGCTGCGCCTCTGACCCTTTTTCGTTGTTTGATAACGTCGGCCCCGCAACTACCGCCTTTGCAGCGAGCTCCCGAACCTTCGATCTGGTTAAGGCCTGAACACTAGCTTCACCAAACAAAAGCCCCTTCTCGCGCAGGAGGTGATCGGACCTGTTTGAAAATAGGTACGGGTACTGGGGTGGCAGCATAGATGACACTGCCGCCTCCGTCTCAAGCGCTCCGAAAGGTCCTTCAATAAGCACCTTTGCTACTGGCAGACACACGCTATGAGCTTCCACGGCTTGCTTGATCCACGCGCACTCGCCCGTGAACATATGGGGTTCTACGTAAGACGGGTGAACTACATCCATCGTAGCTGCGGAATCGCGAAGCACTCGGCACTCTTTCCCGTTTACGAGGAGGTCTCGCATGTAAGGCTCGAGAAGCTTCATGTTCTCGTCAGTGCTGCCTATTGAAAAAAACACAACTTTTGGTGTTGTTTCCGGACACTGCGCCGAGAAGTGACCCGGCTTCTGGCACGTATAACAAACGCCCGCTCGCCTCATCTCGAACCGCTTTCTGCGTTCGGCTTCGGCTGCCGCCGTCTCCTTAGGTTCGGTCGCACTGCTTCCACTCGCATCCGCACTACGCGTGTTTCCCTTTGCTCTCATGGGTGTGAACTTCGGCCTCTCAAACTTCGAGCCAAATTCACCCTTTTGACCGTCCTTAGCTCCGCGAGCTCGACGCGTCACAAACTCCTCGGCTAGCTCAGCGGCTCTAGCCACCGTACTCACGTCTGGCCTATCCAAGACCCAGTATCGCACGTTCTCCGGTAACCGACTATAAAACTGTTCTAGCCCGAAACACTGCAGAACTTTATCGTGGTCACCAAACGCTTTCTCTTCTTTGAGCCACTCCTGCATGTTCGACATAAGCCTATACGCAAACTCTGTATATGACTCACTTCTGCCTTTCTCATTTTCCCGAAACTTCCGACGGAACGCCTCCGCAGACAGCCGGTACTTTTTTAGAAGACTCGATTTCACTGTGTCGAAATCCTCTGCCTCCTCTCTATCCAAGCGAGCGACTACGTCGGCCGCCTCGCCGGGTAACAAAGTGAGCAAGCGCTGTGGCCACGTTTCCCGAGAGAACCCCTGCTTCTCGCACGTTCGCTCAAAGTTAACCAGGAACAAACCAATGTCCTCTCCAAGCTTAAACGGCCGCATCAGGTCAGTCATTTTGAACAATACGCGTTCTCCTGCACCGTGTGCCTGACTTCCATTACGAGCGCGTTCCATCTCTACCTCAAGACGCTTCATTTCCAAAGCGTGTTGACGGTCACGCTCTTGCTGCTCTCGCTCTTTCTGTTCTTTACGTTCACGCTCTTCTTTTTCTTTCTGTTCTTTACGTTCACGCTCTTCTTTTTCTTTCTGTTCTTTACGTTCACGCTCTTCTTTTTCTTTTTGCTCTTTAAGTTCGCGCTCCTGTCTTTTTGCAGTCTCTCTCTCTTCAATGGTCTCAAGGCATTCCGACAGCTCGTCATCCTCAGCCTCTAACTCAAGAATAGCCTTTAGCAGTTCTGGTTTTCTTAGTTTGTCTGAGACATCCAGACCCAACTCTCTTGCAAGCTCCAACAATTTCGGTTTGCGCAACGACTTCAAATCCATGGCTGCTCTGAATGCTGCTTTCTCTACTGCTTACTATTGTCTTGCCGCAACTAACCCGGCAGCAACGACAACCACAATTACCAGCTCTGTTTCTAACACTAACAAAAGCCTGGCAAAGCTCAGAAGAAGAAAGTCCCGCACTCACCAAACCTCGCAGGCAGGAATTCCGCGCAGTCGTTCCGCTGCAGGCAACCAGTCGTCACACAGGGCTCGTTGCACTGCTCCCGGATCGTCGTTGAGCTGCTCAGCATACAGTCAACTGCATCTCTTCGCTGCTGGCCTCCGTTGTCGCGATCTCACCGCTGGCAGACAGTTGTTTGAAGTCGGAGGCGATCTCACCGCTGCCAACCAGATGTTTGGATCGGACTGCTGGTACGATCTGTTGGGAACTCGGCGCTGACGCCCGTGGTTGTACCTGGGTCGCAAGCCCCAAGGGTAGCGTTGGCCTGGCGGCCTGGGGTACAACTGGAAGCATCCGAAGGTCCCGGCAAAGCATGAGTCGACTGGTAACAACGAAACAACTTGTTTATTTTAACAACGCAAAGAGTTGGTGGTCAAGTTTGACCGAAGTAGAGAGACGGGAGAGCACTTCACTCAACAGAAGAAATCGGAGCCCTCCTTTTGGCGTCCGGGGGCAGCTGTTTTTATACTCTCGCAGTTGAGGGCAAGAAGGAACCCCTCAAAAGACGAGCACGTGAATGTACAATGGGCTAATGGTGACGCACACTGTCGTAGCGATGCCGTAGCACCATGTCGAGCACGATCTCGTAGCACCCTGTCGTGGCGCTGCCGGTCGGACACAATGACTGTAATGAGAGGATGGTCCCTGCTTTGGCATCGCCTGTTTCGGGCACAATGACTGGAACGAGATCCCTGCTTTGGCATCGCCTGTTTCGGGCACAATGACTGGAATGCGAGGATGATCCCTAGGCGGTCGCATCGCCGCAGTCGCGCCTGGAAACACCTGGCGATGAGTGTTGCGGCGACGACGATCGGGCCAAAATGTCTGCCGCCCCGCCGCAGTCGCGCCGGCAAAACCACGTGTCGCAGGCGAAACGCAACACTTTCTAATTTCTTTCTTCTCATTCTTGTAAGTACCCACAGTCTTTTTTGTTTCCATTCTTTGCATCCAATCCGCTGTCTCTGCTTCTCTCACTTTCTTTCTGATGACTCCTGGTTGTCTATTTATACTTTCAGTTACCCTGTTCTTGGTTGCCAACTTACATGATCTCTTCCTCCATTCTGTGCCCACGCTTTCTAAAGTGCAGATACTTGTGCACTTTAGCCACTCATTTATTTTGATCCATGTTCCTAAGTCTTCCTTCAAAACGAATTTTACTCTGCGCTTGTCTGACTTCAAACGAGGCCCAACCCATGGTACCGTACACTGCATCATTTGGGGTTTTGCCGTGGGCTCCAAATACCAATCAGCCTACCGATCTTTGGTTAACTTCCAGCTCCGACAATACGTCCGAGTTTAAGTACAGAATGGCATTTGCGAACGTTAGCGCTGGCACCATTATTCCCTTCTAGATTCTACGCACCACCTCATATTTATTGTGGCTCCAAAGTGGTCTATGTTTCATTATTGCTGCGTTGCGCGTCAACTTTATTTTCATATATAATCTTGGTGGGTGCTTGAGTAAGTATTCCTTTAGTTTATGTAAATGCCGACGTATATATATTGCTTGACTATGGATAGGACATGCTGTTGAGTTGACACCACATAATTACTCGTCTCTTCATTAAAGATCATAGTACCCGACCGTTTGATGGTGTGCTTGGGCGTCTAGCAGCGGTCGCAACGCCCACTTTCTCATGAGTTTCATCACGTCACCATGGTCTTGGGTCAAGTGGCATCCAGCAACCGCCGTTTGACAATCATGTATTTTTCGTCAGACACGTCACACAATGGCGTCACCATAGCATGGTCTATCCTGTCGGATGTACTGGCAGCTTCACGAAGCCGAAGCGATTCATCGCAGAAATGCGGAAGCGGCTCGAAGTTATCTGACCCCGCTGCTCGATCGTAACAAGGTAGTCAGTTCTGACCTAGTTCGCCTTATTTAGCACCAGCTCCTCAAGATGCACACACTACGCCCGTTGAGAGGTCAGGGTAGTTAGGGGCTTAAGTAGTCGCGTCGCCTTTACAGTGGGCGTACTGTAATAAGGAAGTATAGCCGTTTTCCTTGTTGCTTTTGCATGCAGTCGAACTCAATCCTTGAATGAGCGTCCCCTTTAAGTAAGCGACGTCACGTCTTCGGCCTTCGAGCCCATGCGCGTACCGAGGAGCGGCCATATGTATCGCTTGGTTCAGTGTTGGTCTAGGAGTAGAGAGGTTGGAGGTTTCGCCAGAAATAAATAAAATATCTGTTATTCTGGTTGTTCCAGGTAACACTGTGGCTCCGCATATTTCTCGTGGCTGTTCCTTGCACCCACACGGTTTTTGGGCTCCATCCCAGAAGATGAGAGCTAGAATCATTCCGAATGATGCTGGGCACATTTAAATAGCACCCATAGTGGCACTGGCAAGTAGGCTATATAAAAATATAACTAATTTCTATACACATTTATTCATTTCATTATATTCATATATTATTTCACTACATATCTCATGAATTTTGTATATTTCTGCATTCCATTGTTTCCGTGCATTTTCTACATACTTATCGCAACATATCAACAACCACATCATCATCATCAGGGTATTTTATGTCCATGCACTCACGGACCTCTCCCAGCGATCTTCAATTATCCCTGTCTTGAGCTACGTGATTCCAACTTGCGCCTGCAAATTTTTTAATTTCATCACCCAACCTAGTCTTCTGCCGTCCTCTATTGCGCTTCCCTTCTCTTGGCACCCATTCCCACAATGGTCCACCGGTTATCTAACCTACGCATCCACACCTCTCTGATCCACACAGCTCTCGTCCTGTCTCTTAAGGTTACGCCTAACATATTTTGTTCCATCGCTCTTTGCGCAATTCTTAACCTGTTCTAGAGCTCCTTTGTTAACCTCCAAATTTCTACCGCATATGTTGTACAGTAGCTAGCTGGGCGAGTCGGTACATCTTCATAACTATTACACGCAGCACAGCGCTCGTGTTTGTCTATTCTTCGTCCGTGTTTTTAGTGCTCGCTGTGAGTAGTAGCATATGTTGTAGCGGCAGAATGCACTGATTGTGCACTTTTCAACGATAGCGGTAGGCTTCCGGTAATGATTTGGTAAGGCCTTCCGTATATTCGCCCCAACCCTTTTTTATTTATTTGTAATTTTCTTATCGTGATCAGGATTTCCTGTGAGTAATTGACTTAGATAAAGGTACCCTGCACAGATTCTGGAACCAGGCTGCCCAACACAATTTCTTGTTTCCTTGCTAGGTTGTTGAACATTACCTCTGTCTTCTGCATATTCATCTTCCAGCCTACTCTTACACTTTCGTGGTTAAGGTCCTCAATCATGTGTTGTATTTTGTTGCCAACATTGCTGAACAGGTCAATGTCGCCTGCTAACCGAATGCTGTTCAGGCATTCGCCATTGATTCTCATTCCTAATATTTCCCTGTCTAATACCTTGAATACTTCTAAGCATGCAGTGCAAACACCATTAGAGAGACTGTGTCTCCTTGACTGACCCCTTTCTCGATGGGTATTTTTCCACTTGTGGATAATTAAGGAAGTTGTGGTGGTATTACATAGTCTTTTATATGTTCTCGTTTATTTTATAAGGTACTGCACAATTTATCAGTAATCTAGTTTGCAAGAAATATTGCTCGCCATTTTCATATTACCTTGAATAATGTATGCATACATATGTCTAGCTCCTTGTATTTCTGAGTGATATACTTCCACACTTAGTTTAATTTTCTTTGTGTCTTTGTCCATATATTTTATTTTTTCGTTATGTGCCTGTTGCTTTCCACCTCTGAGTAATGTGCGGTTTACGGAAGCGGGGGCGGGGGGGGTTAGGGTGGATGCTCAGTTAGGTAGTTGAACCTGCCTTTGTTAGCATCGAGAGAATGCAATTATTATAGACTTTTCTTTCCAACAAAATGGGTAAGCTTCCACTCAGGATTTGACAACACCGGCCGTAAAGACTACAATCCATTTTTATTTTTCTGTTCATTTCCTTCTCATGATCAAGGTCGCCTGTTAATAATTGACCTAAATATACGTACTCCTGTACAGACTCTAGAGGCACACTGGCAATCATGGTTCCTTGTTCCTTTGCCAGGCGACTGAACATTACCTTTGTCTTTTGCATATTAATATTCAACTCTACTGTTACACTTTCTCGGTTAAGGTCCTCAATAATTTGTTAATGCATCCCCAGTGTTGCTGAATAGGACAATGTCATCTGCAAACCGAAAGTTGAGATATTCGCCGTTGATCCTAATTTCTAATCCTTCCCAGTCGAATATTCACACTCGCCATCACGTAACACTCGCCTACGTTCTGGGCAGTTTCTACAACTACCTGCTCAGGCTGCTACCTACGTGCTTCTGTCGCCATTTCCCCCGTCCCTGATGGTGTCTATGTAGTCGCTCACCTCACAGATCTGATCCTCTCGCGCAACGTAACACTTCCTCACACCATAGTGGTTGTTGCCAAGAACAGAACGATGATCCAGTCCTCAACTTTTCTACTTCGGCCCATATTCTTCCTCAATGAATTTAACTAGCCGAACTGTCACCGCTGGAAGAATGTACAATTTCTGCATTCGCTGCTGACGCTGAGACCGTGCCCCAACCTGTCATACCAGCGCCAACAAAATGATATCCCCGGACCTCTTACCTTCCCAAAGTGAAGCGCTCCCTGCTGTCCTATTTTCTTACCTTCACGTTTTGGATGTTGAGAACAGTCGACTAGGCAGTACACATGTCGTGGCCCACCGCATCGACACTAGAGACGCCAGCCCCCTTCACAAGAACACTTACCGAGTGTCTCACTCTGAGCGCGAAGTCATCCAAAAGGAGGTAAAGAAAATGCTTTACAAATATATGATAGAGCCTTCCTCTAGCCCTTGCGCATCCCCTGTGGTGCTTGTGAAACATAAGGACAACAGCTGGCGATTTTCAACAAGACTCAACAGCCAACAGCACAACAGGCAAATATTTCTCATAGCTAGATCTCCGCTCGGGATACTGGCAAATTGCCGTCGATGACCGCGACCACGAGAAGGCTGCTCTGATCACACCCGACGACTTCTACCAATTTAAGGCAATGCCTTTTGGGTTGTGTAACGCAACCTGCAACTTTCGAACGCATGATGGACACCTTTCTACGCGGTCTTAAGTGGTCGACCTGTCTTTGTTATCTGGACAATGTCATCGTTTTATCGCCCAGCTTTGAAAGCCATCTCGCTCGTCTGTCGACCATTCCAGACATATTTCGCCGGGCTAACCTCCAGCTCAATTCCTCTAAGTGTACCTTTGTGCACCACCAGGTCAAATTATTTGAACACCTAGTTAATGCTACAGTGTCCAACCAGACCCTGACAAAGTCCGTGCCGCCTGCGAGTTCCCGGTTCCGCGGTCCACGCATGAAGTACGCAGCTTTCTTGGGCTCTGCTCCTATTTTCGTCGCTTTGTTCTTAACTTCGCGGACATTGCTCGACCCCTCATAAACCTCCTCAAAAAACATGCGACCTCTTCTTGGGACGCGGACCAAGCGACTTCCTTTGCGTCGCTGATTTCTGCCCCCGCATCACCACCTGTGCTGGCTCATTTTGACCCAGCTGCTAGAACGGAGCTTCGCACCGACGCAAGCGGCCATGGCATAGGGGCTATCTTCGCCCAAAGACAGAACGGAGCTAACCGTGTGATAGCGTATGCTAGTCGCCTCCTATCACAGTCCGAAAAGAATTACACCATTACTGAGCGGGAGTGCCTAGCTCTTGTCTGGGCTGCCGCGAAATTCCGTCCGCCTATATGGACGGCCGTTCGTGGTCATAAAAGACTATCATGCGCTCTGCTGGCTCTCAACACTTAAAGACCCCACAGGGAGGCTAGGCCGCTGGCCATTACGATTACAGGAGTGGACGGTCTAGGCTGTGTACAAACCTGGCAACTTAGCACACTGACGCCGACTGCCTATCCTGTCACCCCGTTGAACCAATTGACTCCACTGAAGCAGACCCTGACGCCTACGTCTTAGCAATCACAGACTTCATCCCTGTGGCCGACGATCAAAGTAGAGATCCATCGTTGCTCTCTCTTATTGACCGTCTGCAATCCGGCACCCTCAACTCCTCAGTCAACATGTCCTTGCTTCAGGACAACCTCCTTTATCGCTGCAGCATGCACCCCGATGGCGCAGAACTCCTGCTAGTTGTCCCGCGTCATTTACGTAGAGATGTCCTCGTCCAGATTCATTACGCCCCAACTTCCGGGCACTTAAGCGTCTCCAGAACTTGTGATCGCATACGACGACGTTTCTTCTAGAAGGACCTTTGTGGTTCCGTTCACCGCTACGTAACATCTTGTGACCTGTGTCAGCGCCGCAAGAAACCTGCGACTCAACCTGCTGGTCTCCTTCAGCCAACTGACGTTCCAACCGAGCCGTTTTATCGAGTGGGTCTGGACTTTCTCGGCCCCTTTCCAATTTCCACGAAAGGCAAAAAATGGATTCCAGTCGCTACAGATTATACCACGTGATATGCACTTACTCGAGCGTCTCGAACCAGCTGCGCCACGGACGTAGCAGACTTCCTACTGTGCGACGTCATCCTCCAACATGGTGCTCCACGCCACCTACTCACAAATCGCGGTCGCTACTTCCTGTCTCGTGTGGTTGACGATCTACTTCTACCATGTGCTTCTCATCACAACTTCACCACCTCAGATCCCCCTCAAACCAATGGACTCACCGAACGCCTCAACCGTACTCTGACCGACATGCTTTCCATGTACGTTTCTAATGATCACCACGATTGGGACGTTGCCCTTCCGTTCGTCACATTTGCATACAACTCATCGCGTCATTGCCGGCTACTCACCGTTCTATCTTCTCTTTGGCCGCCATCCCTTATTACCATTTGACACCTTGCTTCCTTCTGACCCGGCGTCCACGTCCACGACTTCCTACGAGCAAGATGCCATCACGCGTGCGCTCGTCGCGCGCACAGTAGCCCGCGCTCGGCTCTCGTCATCCTAGGCCGCGCAAAAGTTCGTTTACGATTGTCGACACCGGGATACGGCTTTTCCACCAGGCCCTCTTGTCCTTCTCTTGCTCCCATATCGTCGTATCGGCCTCTGTGAAAAGTTAATGTCGAGGTACGTCGGGTGCTACCGCGTGCTGCGCCAGGTGACTCCGGTCACCTATATGCGATAACTCCCATAGCATCCACTTCATCGAGGGCCACACAACGAAGTGACATCGTACGTGTTTCCCGCCTCAAGCGTTACAACTGTGATAAGCCTTTTTGACCAAAACCAGCACTGGGACGGTCCTTCACCTGCCGGGGATAATGTCGCGACTAGTGGCGAAGACAAAGTGGGGCTGGGTCAGAGTCTCTCCTGTCGAACGGACAGACCTGCTAAAACCTGTGTGCCCAGTGCAGTCTTGACTAACCAAGTGTTAGACGTTTACTTTTGAGTAAATACTCCCGGTAACAATATCATCGATCTCCATATTTCGTTAAATCAATTGTTATTTCATCTTGTCCTGCCGCTTTCCCCCGGATCATGTCTTGCAAAGCCCTTCTAATTTTATCGCTAGTTATAGAAGGAACCTATGTATCCTCTTCTCCACATATACTGTATCTCCACAAACATCAGTGGCTGATATATATTTTAAATATACCGAGCGTTTCAGCGAGAACTTTCAATAGTCTTTAAAGGTTGTTAATTAGGGCGATGATAATTAAGGCCCAATTTGTAAGACATAGTTAACGCACTCGAACGCGCGACATTTAGTAGGAATCCAAGACGCGGCCTTTGGTGTTCATTAAGGCGAAGTTAATTAAGGTAGAGACAATAAAGAAAGAGGTTTAATTACGATAGAGTTCATTACGACACTCAAACCAACGACCATTGGCAGGAGTCGAACCCACTTACTCTTTTGGTAATTAAGGTGAAGTTAATTAATAGAGTTATTTAAGGCACTCGAACCCACGATAGTTGGTGAGAGTCGAACCCTCGACCTTTGGTGGTGGCAATGCGATACAGCTTTCTCTTGCGCAATACGTGCTACATAAAAGTGTTTTTCCGAGCGCGAAAGAAGCCCGCGAATATACGCAAGGTGCCTCGAGAGGCCAGTCGCGCGGCGTGCATTTGCGGTCTTCTTTCACACTCGGAAAAACACTATTATGTAGCACGTATGGAGGAACAGAAAGCTGCATCGAGAGTTTTTCATGCCGATATACAATTTTCTCAATGACACATTTCATCTAATTATTTTAATTGATAAACGGATTGATTAATTAAGACTAATTAGCTAACTAGGCGGAATGAAAAACTAATTTGGGTATCTCCAAGCCACGGCAGACAACATTGCTTTGGTTCTGTCCAGTTACGTGGCATGCACATATATTAAAGCTCTCGCTAAAGTTACCTGGGACACCCTGTATATACATACTCTCAACACTCCTTTTCGGGATAAAAAAAAGCTAAAGCTAGCTCTATTTCTTTCATCGGAGCACCGCAGTCACAAGTGCAATGTTAAAACCTACTTGAGCTTTTGCTCGCTTGCGAGCAGACTTGCACATTGCAAAGCAAGTTCTCGCTGCAGGAACGGAGCATAAATATGCATTCGCGTCGCCACGTAATATTGTATACGTGTCGTTAATTAGTCAAAATACGCACGGCATTGAAAACACACAAGAGTGTCGCAAAAAGCACCGAGACTGCACCAAAACACGCATGTACACAAACCGCCAAAACGCGTGGACAGACACGGACAGTGCTTCACCACCCCGTTGCGCCGTGCTGACCGAGCAAAGCGCGACAGCAGCGCCACGAGGTGCGAGGATTGGTGGTGGGTCCACGCCATGGGTCGGTAGTGTTGGAGAATACTCACTCACGCTCACTCACCATAATTTTTCCAAGCCTCACTCACGTTCACGCTCACCTCCACTCACACTCACAAGCGCCCACTCACGCTCGCCCTCACCTCCACTCACTCTAACTGGCACTCACTCGCACTCACGCCTTTTGAATGGGTGCGAGGGAATGTGAGCATGGGCGCCCGGATGGGGGGGGGGGGCAAGAGGGGGTGGCTGCACCCCCCTGGAAATTGGGACAATAATTTTTTTCGCTCGAGTTAAAAAAGTTTATTAACACACTCAGGTTCCTCATATCCGTAGAAGCGCCATTCAGGATTGCGAGCAAACTTTGCACTCTGCACACCATGACGTAATCTAGCTGGTGATGGCACGGCAGTGAAAGAATGACAGGCTAAATATAGCGAACAATTCTGAGAGGAACGCTTGAGGTTTTCTATCTTGAACTTCGAGATCTAGCAGTATTATCACGATAACTTCCGCTTTCTCATAAATTGCCGGCTACATTTAGGAAAAAGTCTAGACTGCCACGGGAAGGTGTGACACCTTCCCGTGGCGTCACATTTGCTTGTAGACACTCCTTGCCGAAATGAAATTTCGACCACCCCGCCACCCAAACTAAGCCTACACAAGTCCGCCCCTCAAAAAGCTTGTACGCTTGTATTGCACTGAAAGCCGAGGCTTGTAGTACCATTATGCGATCCATTTCAACGAATTAAAATAGGACCACATGATTATTTTCGTCCCAGATGAATGCAACCGCAACTAAATTTTTTGTATGGCCACCTATCAAAATAGGATAGTCAATTAAATAAGCTTTTTTATTCATGAAAGTGTAATTCGTAGGAGTCTATGCTTTGCTTCATTTTCTGGTTATGAAAATGGTTGTCAAGCGCTTCGGACGAATTTATACAGTGTAAACACCCAGAGAGCCACACTGCCAACAACACTATCAACCACGAGGCACTCCATAGCCAGCTTTGTCTCGCGCGGTCCCGATTCAAGGACATCCGACGCTTCTTCAAGCGTCAGCGGTTGTCTGACGAAGTGTTATTCAACTGCGCCCCTGAAGATTCTGGTGTGACATGTGACAACGGTGTAGCATTTTACCAGAGGGATGCAAGCGTTCATCACCGGACAGTAGCTAATGTCGCCAACTCCATGAAAGGAACTCCACCAACAGCGAGCTCCAGTCACGCAGTCAGCCGAGACGGTTCCCTTTCTCCTTCTTTGGGATTGAAGTCCGGAGACAACAGCAAGAAAACAACTAACTCGCCTCAAGGATATGACTTAGGAGAGTTTCTAGGCAAAGCTAAACTCACTGGCATCCCGGACTTTCTGAAGTTACGTCTTCTTACTAAGCCATGGTCGCCAAATGTTACATACGACTTTAAGAAGCATGTAACACCTGGAAAGAGGCCACCAATGGCTGGGAGATTACGCCCCTTGGCTTGCGTACTCAGCGACAGCGAAGGGCGCCCTTTGTCGTTTTTGCCTCACTCCGCGTGTTCACCGGGGTACTCAAGCTAGTTTTATCGTGCGCGCTTTCAGTAATTACAGAAAAATGCACGAGGCGTGCAGGGATCACGTAAAATCCCAATGGCACCAGGAGGCAATGACGGCCTCACAGAACTTTATGGATGTGATGAAATGAATATGAGGCAAACCCGTTGTACAGCAGCTGAACAGAGCACTGCACGAGCAAGTTGAAAGGAATCGTGAGAAACTATTTCCAATAGTTTCCACCATTGTCTATTGCTCGACGCATGACTTGCCAATTCGCGGCAAGCAGTCCGATAGTGGAGTCTTCAATGATTTCCTTGACTTTCGGGTAGAAGCTGGAGATACTCGACTTCAGGAGCACTTCGCTTCTTGTGCTGGCAATGCTAAGTACACTTCTGTCCATGTCCAGAACGAGATCATCACAATCTGTGGCGACATCCTGAGAGAGCAGATAGTTGCCGATGCTAACGCAGCGCTTGCTTTTTCCATTCTTGCTGACGAAACTGCAGATATTTCAGGAAAAGAGCAGATGTCTATAGACGGTCGCTTTATTGACAAGGCGGGAGCCGAAGCGTGCGTAAGAGAGCAGTTTTTGGGATTTGTAGAGCTGGAGCAACTAAACTCTACTTGCATCGCCGCTGCAATCTTGAAGCTTTTGACGAATGCCGGGCTGATTCTTTCGAACCTCGTTGGGCAGGGGTAACATGGATGCTCTAGAATGGCTGGAAAAGAAGCTGGAGGGAACAAAATAATACAGAAACAGTTCCCGAAGGCACTATTTTTCTACTGCACAAGTCACAAACTAAATCTCGTCATCAACGATTTAAACGACGTCTCCGAAATTCGAAACACAATTGGGATAATCAAACAAACCATAAACTTCTTCCGCGAGAGCGTGCTCCGGAGAAAATTGGAGCCCAACATTCCGATGCTGTGGGAGACAAGATGGTCCGCCAAACACAAGTCTATTAGAATCTTCTCTCAGCATTACATGGCCATAGTCGAAGCACTCGAGGAGCTCGCGTCGACGAAATCATGCTCGAACTCTGCAACTAGACAACGAGCTCACATCCTCTACTGCGCCACAAGCTCATCTTTCATCGTCTGCTTCCACATTGTAGCGAAGTACAGCGCTCGGCTCGAACCAGTTACCATGGTTCCATTCCATGGTACCATGGTTCCATGGAACCAGTTACCATGGATACCTGGTTACCATGGTATCCATGGACTTCCATTCTGTGTATGACCACATCACTGAGCTGCAACGTATTTTTCGCGGCCACCGGACAAACGCTGTAGAAGAGTTCTCTGACATCATGAATGCAGCAAGGGAGGCACCCAATCACTTAAATGTGGTGACATCTGTACCAAGACAAGTCTCTCGTCAGGCCCACCGAGGCAACTACAGGATTCAGTTGCCGGACGAATACTACCGTGTGGCAATATATGTGCCGTACTTGGACTCTTTCACTGCTTCTTTAGCTCGCCGCTTTTCTGAAAGCAATGAGAGGAGCTTCAAACTTCTCCAGCTGCATCCATCAAAAATGAAGCAGCTGAGCCGTGTTGAGTTCGCTGCCCTCGCCGAACAACTCCAATGCTTTTACGGCATCGACAACTTCAAGGAAGAGGCCGTCCCTTGGTACGAGATGTGGTACAACAAAACTGGGGACCCATTAGAAAAAAATGGCTGTGGCTTAGCTAAGGTTAAGCCCAGGATGCGAAGCATACTAGCCTTTATTTTAGTTGTTGAACCACTGTTTAGCCTGGTGAACTGCTGTTGCTTGGCTATATTTGGTTCGGCTAGACGAAGTAACAACTCATGCGTTACTCTGCTTCGCCTTCAAGAGTGGAACGCGACAGCGTTCCACTCTTGAAGGCGAAGCAGAGGGTGTAAGCAAGGGGTGTAAGAGGCGAAGCAAGGGGTGTAAGACAATGGGCTACGGCGCAGCGACTACGCGCCCCGCATTGGACGCGGTGAGCGTCGAGCAACGCAGCGTTCGGCGCGGCAACGAAATGTGCGCCTGAGCAAGCGACGCACGCCTGAGCCTTAGAAACAGCTCGTTTCTAAGGCAACACCGCATTCACTAGAGGCGCTTTTGTACCGCTTTGAAGCATCGTACTCGTGGCTCAGTGGTAGCGTCTCCGTCTTACACTCCGGAGACCCTGGTTCGATTCCCACCCAGCCCATCTTGCAAGAGTTGAGCCAAAGCCACCTAGAAACAAGCGCAGCTGCTTACATACCGCCGCGACGCCGCGAGCGACGGCGCGAGTTGGAGCCCCGTTTCTCCTCTGTCGTGACGTCACGGTGTCACGTGGTCAGCCTTGAAGGCGACGGCGCGAGTTGGAGCCCCGCTTCTCCTCTGTCGTGACGTCACGGTGTCACGTGGTATTGAAGGCGACACCGCCGCGCCTGAGGAGCTGGGTTGAGCTCTAGTAATATGCTTCGCATAATAACTTACTGCGTGCTTCTACATCAGGCCAAGACATTCTTCCCCGGTGTTGCAAAAGCCATTGAGGTGGCTCTGGCTTTGCCAGTTACTTACTACCTGTACGGTCGAACGCTCCTTCAGTACAATGAGGAGAGTGAGAAACTGGCTACGCTCAACGATGACAAACGACAGGCCTGACGGCTTTTGTATGATGAGTGTGCACCGAGAGCGTGTAATGAAGCACAGAAATGACTTTATCACCCGTGTCATCACGCAATTCGCCCAGAAAAGTCTGAGGCGTCTGCAGTTGCTGTTCAACGAGGACTGACTGAGTGACTGTAGTTGCGTGTTTGTGGACATATTGTGCCATGTGCTGGTCATCAATTCGGGTGAGTCGAGAACCCGCATGCAGCAAGACTGAGCACTCTTCTCCACGAAGCGATAGTATCTTTTTACATTTTTAATTAACTTTAATTGTTTGTTCGTTAATAAACTCCAATGTATCTCTCTCCAAGCCACGCATTATATTGCTGTTTGTAATTTTTCTTTCATGTGTGTAGTTTACTTATTTATTTATAAATGAATAAATTTACTCCGCAAATAGTGTCTCTGTGCTGCGAACATACAGCTACCCGCCCCCCCACCCTGCAAAAAATTCTGCGGACGCCCTTGAATGTGAGTGAGTGCACTCATGAGTGAGTGTGCTGCCCTTTGCCGCTCACAATTCGTGTATATTCAGACCGAAGCTTCCAGTTTAGCACCTATTACCTCTGGAGTGCGAGAAGGTAGTGTTTTGGGCCCAGTTTTATTTTTAATACACATGAACAATCTGTCTTCCCGACTGCACGGTAACATCCGTCTATTCGCTGACGATTGTTTTCGCGCCGCGAAATTAATTGCAATGATGATCACCATATACAAAATTCCACCTTTTCTTGGTGTCAGGAGTGGCAGATGACTCTAAATGCCAAAGATAAGTAATGCTAACAGTAAGTAGAAAGAAACAGATATTTGATTTTACTTACATTTACTTAATGACACACCTCTCACTTGTGTATTTCAGGGTAAGTATTTAGGCGTCACATTAACACGCTCTCTCCGATGGGAAACCCATGTTAACAACATAACCTGAAGCATAAATCAATGTATATGCTGAGCACCAAAGCGACTCATCTTTCTGAGAAAACGCCTTCGTCTTGCGTCAGCAGATGCACATCTGCTGGCCTACAAAATGCTTGTTCGACCAGTGCTGGAGCACGCATGTATTGTTTGATTTGCGTACACACAAGAGAACTCATAAGAGGGGGTGCATAGGAAGGCAATAAGATTCCTTTATAATATACACAAGTTAACAGATTCAGCGACTGAATTATTAAAAAGAACCGGTTTATTAACACTAAAATATAGGGCAAAACTAGCACGACTAAAGTTTTTGTTTCAATTTATTCATGGTGACAAAACCATTGACACCTCCGTACGAAGTTATTTGGATCGTTCTAGCAGTGTTGTGTTCATTTGTTAAGTCATCGCTTTTATGAAGATTTTATTCATTGGTCATCATAACCAGAAGCTTGCGCATGGCTTTGTGTTATGCAAAAAAAAAAAACTTTCCTGCTTTGTAGCGTGCAACCTGGGAGAAAAAAATGGCTATTCTTATTGCGTTCTTCTGGAAGGTCCACAAGCACGCTAGAGCATCTAATGAATACACCTTTAATTCAAATTGCTTTAAATATTCATATATCCTTAGGGAACGGAAGGAACTTAGTCCTTCCACTACTAACGCTTTATATTTAAATAAATTCACGACTTCGAGCGGCCGCCAACTTCAACAGCGTTCGCTCGGAGCTGGCCCCTCGTTGACCATCGAGGAGGGAACGGCACGTAGACGAGATGACGTAAAACAAACTGGTTTAATACATCGCTACGGACGAGCGAACATCGAGCAACAGAGCACTGTAGTGTATGCCAGCAACTACAAAAGCTAGAAGCATTCTTATCGGAGCAGCGCGCTCTTTATTTCCGTTACGGGGTTCTGTCTTCACAGCACTGGAGTCTGGAACAAAAATTCCAATGCGTATTTATGCGTTGAAGGACGCATTGGCGTTATTTCTGTACTCGCGCGTGGCGCGCCGTCCATTCGGTGTACTTGAATGAAAAAAAAAAAGCTATTACGCGGCGTAGCGGGCGTGCATGAAGAACGCGCCGCGGGCACAGGCAAAAGCAACAGCAACAAAAGAACTGCGCATGCGACATGGGGGGGGGGGGGGGGTGAGGGAAGCGGGTAACGAGCCGGACAAGTCTGCATAATAATTTTTAAAAGCTGCTTTGGAGAGGTGCCGCGCGGCTGCAGTTCCTGTTGCCATGACGACGTAAACACCCATGTGCGCCGCTACTTTCCTAAAGTATCGCACGCCCGAAAGGGCCGTAACTGAAGGGCACTTTGGCGCTAGCGTCGTAAAGAGTGGCTGCATCAACTCGACCAATGGAAGCCATGCGGAGATCCACACGGTGGTCTGGGACACGAGCACGGTTGCCTAGAATCACCAGAATACTGGGAGAGTGTCCAAAGCGCCGGCTCCCCTGTGAGACTTTTGCGTGGAACTGCCGTGCCACGCCGCTGCTGTGCCAGACCCGTTAAGGAACCGTGGGCTTTCTGCGCTCGGGAAGCAAGTGGAAAGCCAGGCGCGTCTTCTACGCGCTGTAGTTTTCTTGCGTTCAGTTTCTACGCAAGACACTTGGAGGCTATTTAATTTCTATGGTGCAGTACGGCATGGATCTTGCCCATCTTTAATAGTTGTCTGGAGCAGCAAGATAATGGAAAAGTCATGTGTCGGACGGCATTAGCCCGGCCTAGTTCCGGTGCTACAGTTCGGAAACGGTAATGTGGGAGCTGTATACGTGCGTAGAAACGCACAAAATGAAGTCGCACGCGCAAGGAGAGAACGAGAACAAATTCATTCGCAAATGGACAAAAGGGTGATGCTTGCAATAATTAAGAGGAACGAAAAAAAAAACTAAATTGCTCGCGCAGTGAACTGCAGTACATAGGTGCAGTTACAGCTTCGCTCACCACTACGAGCTTTCCAGTCGTGGTTGCCAGTGGTTTACAGCCATATATAAATGTCTTCATTCGACAATGTGTTAGCCTCGACTAGTACTTTAGTATCCAAAGAGCACCGAAAGAGAGCTTAAGGGAAACGAGATAAGGAGTTGAGACCGCCGTAATCATGTTAGCTTACTTCGCTTCAGAGGTGCAGCAACGAGCTTGGCCATGCTCAGACGAAGCTTGTATTGAATGCAGACATTAGAAATAAAAGCAATGCCAGGTAAGCTTTATTCCACCTGGTATTACACAAAAGGTTTCCCACAGAAAGAGACTATACAGATATCCAGAAAAAATTAAATTAAAGGATAGGTATACCAGCATTTTTGCTGTACACCTATACCTAAGAAGACGAAGTGCTCCTCTTGTGGAGCACATCTCGCCCGTCTCTGTGCTTTTCTGGACTTCTCACTGCACTTGTGGGGTCTACTGCCCCGTACATCGCGGTGATGGATGTACAGCACCCCGAGGAACCTCACGGTGCCCATTCATCCGCGGACATCGGTTCGAGGAAGCGAGCAAATACATCAAGTGATAGCGAGGACACAGAGCTGTACTCCACATCAGGTGACGGGTCCTCGGAAGACAGCTTTCGACTTGTCCAGTATCGTAAGGACAAACGAAGACTTCTCAACGGATCTTTGGGGTCCAGCTCGTACACCATGAAAACTGCGCCTCAACGATGGCCTCACTCCATCCTATTTGTGCCACAGAACGCTACTGACAACCTACGCGTCTTCAACAGGCAAGCACTCTCTGTATATCTAGAAAACACCGTGCCGAACGAGATAAACACTAGGCGAAACATCCTTGCAATCGATGTGATGAACCCGAGCGCGCTGAACATACTACAACATGTAACGCAGCTGGGTAACATCAAGGTCCGCCTCATCTTGCCAGCGAATGGTTCCACAATAACAGGAGTCATCTATGACATTGACAATGAAATACCTAACGCAGACCTCCCAGTTTTCATAAAACCTGCAAGTGAACACATCGACATTGTGCATGTTGGTCACCTCGGTAACACACGTTGTGTAAGGATAACGTTCAAAGGTGACTGCCTTCTATCCTACGTAAAGGTTGGCCGCTTTCGCCACCAGGTTCGACCATTTATTCCAAGGCCAATGCAATGCTCCAATTGTCAGAAGATTGGCCATGTGAAGGGTGTTTGCAGAAATTCCGCCGTGTGCCCTCGATGCGCCGAACCCCACTCAGACGACAACTGCAGCGCAACCACGTTGAAGTGACCTAACTGTCAGGGTGATCACTGCGCCTCTTCCAAAGACTGTCCCCAAATAAAGAAAAAGATCACCATTCTTAAACAAATGGTGAAAGACAACTCTACCCACAAAGAGGCCGCTGCGAAAGTGCGACGAAGACGACGTCACCGTCGAAGGACTTCACGACGGAAAATATAAACTTTCCAAGAAAAGTCACCTGGTCAAGCAGCACCATCAGCGGAAGTTTCCAGTACCCCAAACACCGATGTTGGAAGGGAGAAAACTGCCAGATCTCTCTCCACAAAGGAGCCGCAGAAGAAGCCGCCCCCAGTACAGCAAGGTGCTGTATCCGAGAGGTCGCGGAAAACAGATGAGCAAGTGATGGCTCTCATTAGGCCTTTAATGAATGCCATTCGCGTGTTGCTAGACAACATGCACACACCGTGTGCCAGAAGTGCGCTTCAAGTACTGGACGCTCTGAGTCCGGTGCTGGCAACCCTTGACTAGATCATGGCTCCCTGCAGCCACTGTCTTAGGGATGATGTCCGACAAGCAGCTATTTTTCAGTGGAATTCCCGCGGACTCAGAGCGCGCATCTCCGATTTCCGTCGCTTCGTGTATGCCAATATGTTTCTCATTATCGTCATTTGTGAGCAGAACTTATCGAACACGATCAGGCTTTCTGGATATGAATCGTTTATGTCGTCAACTGTTGGCGAAAACAGTAAGCTTTTGGTGTTTACATTCGTCGTGACCTCACTTACATTCATCAGCCTGTGCCACCTAATGATGATAATCAATATATTTATTTTTTCTTACAGAGTTCCTACATTGCCATAAAGGCATTACGTAGGGGGGAGCAAAATATAACCAGTGTTACAGAAAAGCTTTTGGACAGATATACTCACAAACAGAAGCACTACAATAGCTGTTACAGAAAGGCATACAAGCAACGGGAAGCAAGCAGGTTCCAAGATATATGACACATACATTTGTTATACAAGAGCGCCGTCACAGCATTGAATAGAATAGTTCGTTATTTTACACATTACTATATCATTTGATAAACTGTTCCATTGTCTAATTGATTTGGGGAAAAAAAAAGAGTAGTAAAAAGTGTTTGTTCTGCAGTTATAGGTTGAGATCTTTTTGTTGTTATCACAGCGAGTCGATACATAATCTGGTTCCAGGAGATAGTTATAGCGATTAATACCTGTCTGATTATTATATATTCGGTGCAATAGTTTAAGCCTTAAATTCTGCCTACGCATATGTAGTAGATCCCATCCTAAATTGGCCTTCATTTCGGAAACGCTAGAGTACGGGCTGTAATTATTGCAAACAAACCTTACTGCTTGGTTCTGTAGTATTTCCAGTATATTAATGAGGTAATCTTGATAGGGATCCCATATTTCACAAGCATAATCAAGTATTGTTCTAATATGTAAGAAGTATAAAGTTTCTTTAACTTCGCCTGTTGCCTGTTTAAAATTTCTGCGAATAAAATGTAACATCCTACTAGCTTTTGCTATGACAGTGTCAATCTGTTTATTGCAAGTGAGTGATTCGGTAAAATAGACTCCTAAATACTTATATCCCGGCTGTATGACGATAAGTGTGCCATTGATGTTATATCGGTGCTGAAATTTGGATAATTTTCTGGAAAAACTTACGCTACTGCACTTTTTTATATTTAAATTCATGTTCCATATTTTAAACCAGATCGCTACCTTATCTAAATCTGTTTGCAATGTATCCATGTCATCTTCAGTGGTAATTTCTCTGTAAATCACACAGTCATCAGCAAGTAGTTTTATGGGTGATGTAATTAGTTCGACAATGTCATTTATGTAGATTAAAAATAACAAGGGGCCCAGCACGCTTCCCTGGGGAACGCCCGAAGAAACAGTTATTGGTGAAGATGCAGCGTTCTTGAGGACAACAGACTGGGTTCTTCCGTTTAGGTAGTTTCGTATCCAATTTTGAACGTTTTCGTTTATATTTAATGGAGCAAGCCTTACATCTAGGAGCTTATGGGACACAATATCGAAAGCTTTTTGAAAATCAATAAAAACCGCGTCTACCTGGCTATTGTTATCAATGGTTTTAGATAAGAAGTGCTGGAATTCTATTAGTTGTGTGTTGCAGGAATAACCTTTTCGGAATCCGTGCTGGGAAGGTGTAAAAAAAGCGTTTGAATCAAGGAATGCAGATATGTTACTATATAAAATGTATTTGAATATTTTGCAACATATTGACGTTAGTGAAATCGGCCTATAGTTTTCTATCGCCCGATTTAAAAACGGGTGTCACGCTTGCCGTTTTCCAATCTTGGGGAATGAGGCCTGTTTCAAGGGAAAGCTTATAAATGATCGTTAAATACGGAGAAATTTATTTATTTTATTTATTTAGAACATACTGCAGGCCTACAGTAGGCCCAAGCAGGAGGGGCGAATACATAATATATGCAAAAAGAACAGGATTAGGAAAATTAAAAAATGTTAAATACAAGTTGTAACACAAAATACAGCAATAAATACGAGGCTCAGATGCAAAATACAAAAAGTAAACGTAGAAATAAATGGCTCTCAAATTGAATGCTGTGAAGAAAACATTGAGTCAAAAGAATCAGCTCTGGTTAAAAGATCTGGCGGACACCTGTTCCACTCCTCAATGGTGCGTGGAAAAAATGAGTATTTAAAGGCGTTAATCCTAGCACTGTAAGGGGTTAATGATTGTGCATGATGATTTCGTGTTTGGCGCGTAGTGTTAAGTTTAAGGAAGGGGTCTGCATTCATAGACAGTTTATGGTTTTTTAGTAAGAAAACTAGTTTCATTCTTTGAATTTTCCGGCGCAGCTGTAAGGTTTCAATACCGTGAGTTCGCATGAGGGTCGTTGGTGAGTCGGTTACACGATACTTTGAAAAAATAAAACGGACGGCTTTGCGTTGTATCATTTCAAGGGCATCGATGTTACGTTTAGTGTAGGGATCCCAGATGGTGCACGCATATTCTAGTGATGGCCTTATTATTGAAAAGTAGGTTAATTTTTTAAGTTCAGGTGGGGCAAGTTTTAGTTTATGTCTAAGAAAGCAGAGTTTACGAAAGGCTGAGGAGCATACGTTTGATACATGTTTATTCCAGCTAAGGTTTTTCGTTATTGTAACTCCTAGATACTTGTACTCGCTGACTTCGGTCAGAAGGTGAGATGAAATATTCTAAGGAAATGAGAAGGAAGCCTTTTTGTTAGTTATCGTCATGTATACTGTTTTCTCTAAATTTCGCTTCATGTCCCATTTATTACACCATGTATGTATGTTCTGAAGATTGTAGTTTAGTAAAACTTGATCATCTTGGCAAGTAATTTGGTGAAATAAAACGCAGTCATCTGCAAATAATCTATTTTGAACAGGGGTAGTTATAACGTTAGTAATGTCATTGATATATATCAAAAAGAGGAGAGGTCCGAGGACGCTTCCCTGTGGGACGCCTGAAGTGACCGGCAGGTGGTTTGAATAGCAATCATCAATACAAACAAATTGTGTGCGGTGAGAAAGGTATGAGGAAATCCAACGAATTATGAAATTAGGAAGACTAATAAGTTCAAGTTTGTAAATTAGTTTGGCATGAGAAATAACATCAAAGGCTTTGCTGAAGTCTAAAAAAATAACATCCATTTGACCAGCGCTATTTAGTACACTTGCAAAAGTATGAATGACAGAAGTTAGCTGAGTGACAGTGGAAAAGCCTTTTCGAAACCCGTGCTGATGGGGGGTAAGTTCCTTGTTATCGTTTAGAAATGTAGTTATGTAGTTAGCTATGATATGCTCAGCAAGTTTGCAGCATGTGGAAGTTATTGATATGGGACGATAATTAGCAATCAAGGCAGGATCACCCTTTTTCAGCACGGGCACAATTCGCGCTTTCCTCCAGTCGGAAGGAATGTTTCCTGTTTCAAATGATTTGCGGAAAATAACAACCAGGAACTCTGTGATGGCTACTGCATAACGGCGCAAAAAAATATTTGGTATCCCGTCAGGTCCAGCGGACGCTTTAGTTTTGAGGTTGAGTAGCATGCAGAATACGCCAGATGAAGAAACAATGTCGGGGGTCGAGTTGGGAGACATGGTACTGGGTTGAACAAATAAACCATGATGGGAAAACACACTCTGCAAATACTTATTGAATGCCTCAGAGATTTGCGATTTATCAGCAAGCTGCACACCTTGACATGAAATGCGCGTAATTGTTTTTTATTTTTCGATAAAAATTTCCAGAACTTATGTGGTGGGTCACGAAGAAAATTTGGCAGGCTATACTGAAAGTAATTTTGTTTAGCCTGGCGCAAAGCGCTTGTGAAGTTAGCCTGATGTATTTTAACTATATTTCGACAGGCACCCCCACGCTTCAGTCGTTTGATTTTTCTTTTCAAATGTATTATTTCTCGCGTGATCCAAGGAGTTTTTTTACACGTTTTCTTTGTTCTATTAGGAATGTAGTTATCAATGCAGTACGTACAGATTTCTTTAAATTTATTCCAGAGTTCATCAACATTAGTTCCTCGAAACATGTCAAGGTGTAAGCTGAAGTCGTCTAACACACTTTCATCATTAGCTCTGGAGAAGTTTTTCACGGAAATAATTTTTGCTGGTTCACTGTCGACATTTTGTTGAATGGGACAAGTAAAAACCACCATGCAGTGATCAGATAATCCAGTTTCAACTGAAACAGTAAAACGTTCTGTTTCTTGGCTGAGAAAGACGAGGTCGAGAATAGATGCAGCTTCACCGTGTATGCGCGTTGGGTGCTTAACTCCTTGTTGCAAATTATGAATCAGCATAATATCACACATGTATGAAGCATTTATGTCATTGTTTGTACTAGGGAAGGGACTATTCGAGTCAATATTTGGGAGATTAAAATCACCGACAAGGTATATTTTATCACGGCGAAATTTAGACATGTGATCGGCCAGATCACATAAATATTGAGGTGGTGAATCAGGTGGTCTGTATACAGCAAAAAGCACAAACGATCTACCCCCGTACGACAGTTTTAAAGTCATACTTTCATGGTTAGCTATTTGCTGCAACGTGTGTGCCTCTGTGTTTTGATTCACCAGGACCGCAACTCCCCCTCCACGTGTTGCTCTATCACGGCGAAAAACTTGATAAGAGCGGGGGAAAACAGTTTCATCATCAATATCATCTCTCAGCCAAGTCTCGGTTATAACTACGGCGTGTGGATTGTGAATCAACAAGATAGCCTCCAAAGCCTCCGATTTATTTACAACACTACGTGCATCTATATTAAGTAAGCGAAATTCCTTAACACGAGGTTGTGAAAGTCAGTCTTTGCTTTGATAACTGTTTTTATAACCGAGTTGAACTCTGCTGTTATCGCTGTCATCCCAGGTGTAAAGCATTTTTTCGATTCGCAGCTTGTCATTTATCAAGGTAACTTTTTTCCCTTCATCCCTTTCTGTTTTTGCGCTGTCCCACAGTAATTTACGCTTCCTAAGTGTGTTTCGTGAATAATCGTTCTGTATTGAAATATTACTGCCTTTTAGTTTCTTGCAGTTTTTAAAGAGTTCTTGCTTTTCGTTATAGTCCTGGAAGAACACAATTACAGGGCGGTTTGTTGCCTTTTCGCCCAGCCTGTGTATTCTGCCCACAGAACTGCAAGATACATTAAGCTTTTCTGCAAAAACTTCAGTTAGGACCTTCTTTTTCAAGTCAGCCTCAGATTCCCCGGGTTCCTCTTTTACTCCAAAAACAATAAGGTTTGAGCGGCGGCTCCTGTCTTCTAAATCAGTTATTTTCGCCTGGAGTTCATATATTGTTTGTTCTAGAGTGTCAATCCTGTTTGTCTGCTTCTCCAAGGCTGTAAACCTTAGTCTCATATCATTCATGAGTTTTTCCATATTGCTCTGTTGCTCTCTCAAAGCAGTCACTACAGTGGCTAGGCCTTTTTGCCCTTTAAGTAATTCTTTCAGCATTTCACTAGTATCCGGACCGGGATTAGTTTCAACGTCTCCACATAGGAGCAGTTTGCACATACAAAAAGCATTGTAGGCAATTTCAACGAACTGCTGTGGGCACGGCAGGACCAGAAGACAGCGGCAATCACTTTTAACAGAACAGTAATCGGTACTAACCTGCACAAGGCAGAAGAGAAGCTTGTGAGACCACATGCCTACGCTGGTCCCGCCGCGCCCACTGAAGACAAATTCCTGTTGACGTTCTTTTAAAGGCGATTCGGACAAGGTCACGTGGTGGCTAGGTGGCGTTCCAGGCTTGATGTCACGCGGGAATGGACAATCAAAAAGAAGAGGCTCCGAAGGTGACGGTGCAGCCAGAGAACACGTGTCGATTGCTGATCCATTTACTGCAGTCGTTGATGCGGCAGAACTGGGTAAGAAAACCTGCACAAGGCAGAAGAGAAGCTTGTGAGACCACATGCCCACGCTGGTCCCGCCGCGCCCACTGAAATGATGCTATGACACTCTTTAAGGACCACTGGGGATATTCCATCAGGTCCAATTGCTTTTGAGTCATCTAAATGTCGTAATAAAGAGTCGACGCCACTAACATCAAATTCAATGTCTGGCATCATATCGCCTTGATTGGCGTTGTTCAAAAGCGAAGTCTCCCCAGCAGGTAATAGCGAAAACACAGATTGGAAGTACTGGTTGAAGCATTCCGCCCTCTGATAGTCCGACGTCACGGTTTTTCCGTCAACAGTTAAAGATGGTATTGATATGTCTTCTTTTCGATTTTGTTTTACATATTTCCAAAAATATTTTGGGTTTTCTCTCAAGTCCTTGTTTAATTTAACACAGAAGGTATCTTTGGCAGATTTAATTGTTGCTTTCAATAGCTTATTTATCTCTTGCAAGTATTTCTGATTTGCCAGACTGGTGTCGGCAGAAAATGTTTTATACGTTTGTCTTGCTTTCCTTATAAGTTTACGTATTTCTACGTTAAACCAAGGTTTTTGTTTTTTTCGTTGGCGCAGCTAGGTACTTGCATGGAACATGAATTTCGACTAGTTTAAGTATTTTGTCCCGAAATGCTGACCACAAAGTTAACGGACAGCGTGCGTTTGACATATATTGGAAAGTAGGAAAGAAATTTTCAAGTTCGGTCCTGATAGCAGCATAGTCTCCTCTGTCGTAGCTGTACATTTTTCTTTGCGGAATTTGCGCCATCCGTACTCGTTGCATGTTCAGTTCTATGACAACTGCCCTGTGGTCACTAATACCTGGGCAAACAGTAACTTTTGATATTATGTTCGGCTCATTGCAAAGTACTAAGTCTAGAATTGCATTTTCTCGCGTAGGTTCCAGTACGTACTGCTGCAATCCATTTAATCCAAACAGTTCTTCGAACTCTGTGTAAATACGGGACCTATTACCAGCCACACATCCGGCATTCCAGTTGAAGTCTGGCAAATTGAAATCTCCCCTAGAAATACGCTATTAGGCAGAAGAGATAGCATCTCAGACAGCAATCCGAATGAGTCGCTGCTGCCGGGTGGGCGGTAGAATGTCCCGTACACTACATTGTTTCCGTTAGGCAATTTCACAAGGCACCAGACAGATTCAGAATTGTTTTCAAATAAAATTTGTGTACTTGACAATGCTTGTCCATGCCTATCTTTCCGATAGACAGTAAAACCAGGCGGAAAGATTTCTACATTAGGTATAGTCTTGTCTAACCATGATTCGGGGCCCATCACAATCTGAGGTTTAACAGTGGCTACTAAAGACATGAAGTTATCGCCTTTGTTCGTTATGCTTGTTCTTTAAGCAGGACAGAGAGCCGTTCAGGCTGCGAGCAACGTGCTGAGTTATCTTTCGGAGGAACGGAATTCGGAATGCATCATTTGCCTCTGTCCAGTCGCGCATACGCCTGAAGTGGAAATGGCATCCGCATATCGCTATCCCAGACAAACGTTAGCCCATTGATGATCAATTTATCATAACTCAAGCGAACACGATTTTCTTTGTTCTCTCTTTTTTCTTTCGCATAATTCTAAAGCTGACGTCTTTTTTCGTGTACGGCTCGGCTGAAATCTCCAGAAATGCTGTACGAAGTGCCTTTTAGTCTGTAAGCGTTTTTAAAGACATTTTCTCTAGCCTTCCACCTTGAAAAGCATGCTACTATGGGCCGGTTCTTGCCTTCTCTGAAAACGCCAACACCATGAGCCCGTTCAACCGAAATATCAAGTTTCATCACATCTTTGCATATTCCACTTATTAGCTGTTCAGACGCCTCCCACGTCTCGTTATGCTCCCTGTCAGGCAACCCGAAAAAAACCAGATTCTGTCTACGGCTTCTATTTTCCAAGTCGTCTAGTTTAGCCATAAATTTATCTTCCATTTTTTCCACCCGAGCAATACGACTTTCTACATTGTTTGTCTTCTCTATTAAGCCCGTAATTTTGGATTCTAATTCACATTGTCTTGTTGTAATTTCCGTTAACTTCGCAAGCACAGTTTCCTGGCCTGTTTTGATTTCTAAGAGAATCCTTTCAATGTTTGTCATTTGGTCACGTTCAACTGCATTCATGGGCCCTGGATTTAGTTCTACATCCCCCGATAGGAGCAGTAAGATTTGGGAAAGCGTCAGGCAGCCGTCGTAGAGAGAGAATAGTAGAGCATCAACGAAGCACAGGCTGGCATGTTCAAGACACTCAATCATTTGTCGCTTGCTAATGGGGCACGACACTCTTAAAAGCATAACGTTGCTAGAGCGATAACACTTAGTTCCATTTAGGTAACTGACCTGGTACATGAAGAAGCGTGAGTTTGTGCCGAAAAGAGCGTCGTGCCCCAGTCGCTCTAGGCTTGGCTGGTCCTTTATATGGCCAGCGCGCAGCGGAACCGGAAAGGTTCCTCGATGCGCAGATTCCACTTCGGTGCGCCGGAGATCGTACACGATTTCCAGCAAATAATCTTGCGGACCGTGCAAGACACGAGCAGATGATTGCAGATCCGTTGTAGCAGCATCTGGCCAAGGTCACAAAAGACTACGAGGCATCCTATCCTCAACTCCCGATCCCTGGATCATTATTGGAGATTTCAACGCCCGTTATACCCTCTGGGGAAGTTCGAAAACCAACGCTAGAGGCATAGCTCTGGTATCTTTCGCCTCCAGTAATGAACTTTGCCTGCTGAATGATGGAAGTCCTACGTTTCTACGTGGCTCCACATACAGCAGCTGTCTTGACTTGGCTTTTGTCTCACGAGGCCTTGTCAGACGTGCTGGGTGGTTTGCGGACATAGAGACGCACGGAAGCGACCATATCCCCACGTACGTCGAGATCAGAGGATTGGAATCTTCCAAAATACGTGATACGATCCAAAGAGTGGACTAGTCTAAATTTCAGTCTGTGATTGAAGACCACTGCGACGCCAATCCATCTTTCGACTTGGAAGAGGCAATCAAGAGCGCGGTGCAAGACACTATGCGTACTCTCACATGCTCTTCGAAACTGACGGAATTTGATGTGGAACTAGAACGACTTCGAGCAATCCGACGACGTGCTGAACGAAGATACCGACGTACGAAGACCGGACGATTTACGGACCGCCATACGCACACAAAAGAAGATCCAGCGCCGGTTAGACAAGCTCGAATCGCAACGTTGGGCTGCCTTCTGGGAGTCGCTAGATCCGCGCAAGCCTTTATCGTAACTATGGAGAAAGATGCGTGGTCTCCGGACACTCCCCGTACAGCGGTTTCCATTCAAGGCTCTTGCCCTCTTTCAAAACAGATCGGATATTGATGTGGCAGAGGATTTCTGCGCCAGATTATCCGGCCAACTCACAGCTCCCAACATTCCAACGCCTTCGTGTAGTTGTCCTCCACCAGGTGATCACCGCATGGATCTACCATTCTCAATCCACGAACTTAAGGCAGCATTAGCTTTATGTGGCCGTACATCAATGTCAGGACCTGATGGAATTTCCTACTGAGCTCTGTGTCATCTGGGTAAGCGAGCAAGAGGTGCTCTCCTTGAGCGGCACAATGAATCTTGGAGAGATGGTGCGCTACCAACAAGCTGGAAGTCAAGTCGCCTTATTCCACTGCTGAAGCCTGGCAAGTCGCCGTTGGAACTGTCATTATATCGCCTGATTGTTTTGGCAACCTGTGTGGGCAAAGTAATGGAGAGGATGGTCCTAGGACGCCTGGAGTGGTACTTGGAGTACCACAACACCTACCCGGATGTCATGGCGGGCTTTCGACGTGGTCACCTACATTCAGCATGAGAAATGCGGTAAGCGTCTCTGCGCTTCTTTGTTCCTCGACGTCAAAGGGGCGTATGACAACGTTACGCATGAAGCCATCCTCTCTGCTCTCGCTGATATAGGAGTGTGTGGTCGGATGTTTCAATGGATACAGAGCTATCTCTCCATGCGATCCTTTTTTGTAAGCACCGAGAAAGTCCATACTTCTCTACATTATAGTTACCGCGGTGTCCCCCAGGGCGGTGTACTTAGCCCTGCGTTATTTAATATAACCCTAATTGCTTTCCTTGAGCACGTGCCAAACACAGTCAGGTCATCAATGTACGCGGATGATATCTGCATATGGGCGTCTGCAGTACCACGCCTATACAATTGCGAGCGAGAATTCAGAGAGCCGCCACCCAAACTGCTATCTACCATTTCCAGAAGAAGGTTGTAGCGCCGAAAAAGACAACACATAGAAGCGAGACGGGACAGGCGCTTCTATGTGTTGTCTTTTTCGGCGCTACAACCCTCTTCTGGAAACATGCACCAACTAGCCCCCCAACAAATATTACTCTGCTATCTACCACCTAGTCGAGGCCTGGAAATTTCCTCCGAGAAATGCGCACTAGTGCCATTTACGCGCAAACCCATAACAAACTACAGCGTAACGATAAATGGCCAAATAATACCGCATGTTCAATCGTACAAGTTTGTAGGTGTCATAATCGACAGGGACTTGTCATGGAGCCCTCACATATCATACGTGAAAAAACGATTGACAGGCATCTGCCACCTGTTCAAGTTTTTCACTGGCAAGGCTTGGGGAATGTCGACAAGTGACATGCTACAACTGTACAAGGTGCTTTTTCTAGGCTTTCTGCAATACAGCTTGCCAGCAATAACCAACACAGGTAAAACGAATCTGCGCACAATACAAAGTGTTCAGGCTCAAGTGCTCCGTATCCGTCTAGGTCTGCCTAGGAGTGCATCAACAGTGGCTACGATAGCAATCGCTAGAGACAACCTTGTCAAGACCCACATTGAAATTGAAGTGCTCAGGACCCATATAAGGCATCTAATCAGGACTCCTCGTTACCACTTAGCCTCTCTGCCAGCGGACAGACCTCGCACATCTTTCAGCCCAACGATTACCGCACATGATGAATGATTGCCAGCTTGTTTCACTCCACCTGCGAGACCTTCGATTCCTCCATGGTGCCTCGCTCAGCCAAAAATCAACCTCACAATACTTCTTCATCATCATCATCATCATCATCATCATCATCATCATCAGCCTGGTTACGCCCACTGCAGGGCAAAGGCCTCTCCCATACTTCTCCAACAACCCCGGTCATGTACTAATTGTGGCCATGCCATGCCTGCAAACTTCTTAATCTCATCCGCCCACCTAACTTTCTGCCGCCCCCTGCTACGCTTCCCTTCCCTTGGGATCCAGTCCGTAACCCTTAATGACCATCGGTTATCTTCCCTCCTCATTACATGTCCTGCCCATGCCCATTTCTTTTTCTTGATTTCAACTAAGATGTCATTAACTCGCGTTTGTTCCCTCACCCAATCTGCTCTTTTCTTATCCCTTAACGTTACACCTATCATTCTTCTTTCCATAGCTCGTTGCGTCGTCCTCAATTTGAGTAGAACCCTTTTCGTAAGCCTCCAAGTTTCTGCCCGTAGGTGAGTACTGGTAAGACACAGCTATTATACACTTTTCTCTTGAGGGATAATGGCAACCTGCTGTTCATGATCTGAGAATGCCTGCCAAACGCACCCCAGCCCATTCTTATTCTTCTGATTATTTCCGTCTCATGATCCTTTCCGCCGTCACTACCTGCCCTAAGTAGATGTATTCCCTTACGACTTCCAGTGCCTCGCTGCCTATTGTAAATTGCTGTTCTCTTCCGAGACTGTTAAGCATTACTTTAGTTTTCTGCAGATTAATTTTTAGACCCACTCTTCTGCTTTGCCTCTCCAGGTCAGTGAGCATGCATTGCAATTGGTGTCCTGAGTTACTAAACAACGCAATATCATCAGCGAATCTCAAGTTGCTAAGGTATTCTCCATCAACTTTTATCCCCAATTCTTCCCACTCCAGGCCTCTGAATACCTCCTGTAAACATGCTGTGAATAGCATTGGAGATATCGTATCTCCCTGTCTGACGCCTTTCTTTATAGGGATTTTGTTGCTTTCTTTGTGGGGGACTACGGTGGCTGTGGAGCCGCTATAGATATCTTCCAGTATCTTTACATATGGCTCATCTACACCCTGATTCCGTAATGCCTCCATGACTGCTGAGGTTTCGACAGAATCAAACGCTTTCTCGTAATCAATGAAAGCTATATATAAGGGTTGGTTATATTCCGCACATTTCTCTATCACCTGATTGATAGTGTGAATATGATCTATTGTTGAGTAGCCTTTACGGAATCCTGCCTGGTCCTTTGCTTGACAGAAGTCTAAGGTGTTCCTGATTCTATTTGCGATTACCTTAGTAAATAGTTTGTAGGCAACGGACAGTAAGCTGATCGGTCTATAATTTTTCAAGTCTTTGGCGTCCCCTTTCTTATGGATTAGGATTATGTTAGCGTTCTTCCAAGATTCCGGTACGCTCGAGGTCATGAGGCATTGCGTATACAGGGTGGCCAGTTTCTCTAGAACAATCTGTCCACCATCCTTCAACAAATCTGTTGTTACGTACCTGATCCTCCCCAGCTGCCTTCCCCCTTTGCATATCTCCCAAGGCTTTCTTTACTTCTTCCGGCGTTACCTTTGGGATTTCGAATTCCTCTGGACTAATTTCTCTTCCATTATCGTCGAGCGTGCCACTGGTACTGTACAAATCTCTATAGAAATCCTCAGCCACTTGAACTATCTCATCCATATTAGTAATGATATTGCCGGCTTTGTCTCTTAATGCATACATCTGATTCTAGGCTTCCTCCGTTACTGAGAGCATGTTCAATTCTATCCATATTATACTTCCTTATGTCAGCTGTCTTACGCTTGTTGATTAACTTCGAAAGTTCTGCCAGTTCTATTCTAGCTGTAGGGTTAGATGCTTTCATACATTGGCGTTTCTTGATCAGATCTTTCGTCTCCTGCGATAGTTTGCTGGTATCCTGCCTAACGGAGTTACCACCGACTTCCATTGCACACTCCTTAATGATGCCCACAAGATTGTCGTTCATTGCTTCAACACTAAGGTCCTCTTTCGGAGTTAAAGCCGAATACCTGTTCTGTAGCTTGATCTGGAATTCCTCTATTTTCCCTCTTACCGGTAACTCATTAATCGGCTTCTTATGTACCAGTTTCTTCCATTCCCTCCTCAGGTCTAGGCTAATTCGAGTTCTTCCCATCCTGTGGTCACTGCAGCGCACCTTGCCGAGCACGTCCACATCTTGTATGATGCCAGGGTTAGCGCAGAGTATGAAGTCTATTTCATTTCTAGTCTCGCCGTTCGGGCTCCTCCAGGTCCACTTCCGGCTGTCCCGCTTGCGGAAGAAGGTATTCATTATCCTCATATTATTCTGTTCCGCAAACTCTACTAACAACTCTCCCCTGTTATTCCTAGTGCCTATGACATATTCCCCCACTGCCTTGTCTCCAGCCTGCTTCTTGCCTACCTTGGCATTAAAGTCGCCCATTAGTATACTTAGTATTAGTATTATTAGCATTAGTATACATTAGTATTAGTATACACAATACTTGGCATCGCGAAAAAAGCTCATCTATCATCACCGGCCCTTAAACAGCTCACACTACTATATTTGTACGAGAACTACTGTGCCTCTACGCATATCTACACTGATGGATCTGTCCCACGAAACCGCTCCGTGGCGGCAATCGTGACCCCAGCGAACGTCACTACAATCAAAGTTAAGACGACTCACGCGACAGCATCGACGGCAGCAAAGCTCGCAGCGCTCTTTGCTGCCCTTCTTTACAGTGGTGATGAACCGCCACACAAGTGGACGATATTCTGCGATTCAAAGGCGGCACTGCAGTCTCTACTGTCACCTTTACGACACAGACCACACGAACAGGTAATATTTCACATTGCAGAGACGTTACACCGTATAAGTGATGCAGGCCAGGAAATAACCTTCCAGTGGCTTCCAAGTCACTGTGGGATTATCGGCAATGAACGGGCCGATCAAGCTGCCCGTTCAGCCCATACGGAGGAGCAGCTCGTACCAATTCCACTTTCTAGAACTGACGCAGCACGGAAGCTCCGCCTGCTTGCTCGGCAGTGCACCATGTCGCAATAGAATGACCCCCTTTTAAGAAATTCTCGACTGTACTTCCTTGACCCCACATTAAGTCTTCGAGCGCCATCGCAGCTTCGCCGTGGAGACGCCACGCTTTTGCATCGACCGTGGTTGGGCATTGCCTTTACCAAAGCCTATGCGTTCCGCATAGGCATGACCGACACCGCAACCTGTGACCACTGCGGTCATGAAGAATCGATTGACCATATTTTGACCCCCTGCCCGCAGTACAGTCCACAGAGGGAATGCCTTCGTCGCGAACTTGACCAGCTGGACGACCAACCGCTATCGGAAAAAAGAATTCTACACCATCGAAAGTACCTAACGTCAGAGAAGAAGGCCGTGCAAGTGCTATTGCGCTTTCCGCGATCTACCGGCCTTTGTGAAAGTCTTTAACTGGAATGCCTTTTGTGTGTGTGTCTCCGTGTGTGCGTGTTTTTTTTTAGCGTTTTCCTCTCTGTCATCTTTTCTAACCCCTATCTCCCATCCCCAGTGTAGAGTAGCAAACCGGAGAGTGATCTCTGGTTAACCTCCCTGCCTTTCCTCTTTATCTCTCCCTCTCTCTCTCGCTTGCTGTATAAATTTAATAACTGCCGAGTCAAAAATACGGCAAGTAATGTACAAACGTAAAAGTGTTATTTCAAATACCTTAGAAAAAATTATTCAGGAATACAAACCTGCTCTATATAAATAATAAATATAATCAACAAATATAGAGATATCCTATGTTCCGTGCCTGACAAAAATATAACATGAAACAACAAATATTCATTATAAACAGGCACAGAGTGGACGTTTCGGAGTATGCTGGGGTCAGTCATGCATCGGCTTTGTGTCTTTCTACAGGGATCCACTGTACATCAATTAAAAAATATTCATCCGAGGTGCTGGGATTTATTCACCATAATAAGTGCAATAGATGAGAACATTTAAAACAGATTAAGATAATCCAGCCTCACGTACAGCAGCTTAACTTCAGATATTTTAAATATTCACGGTGGTTAGCGTTCGCGCGTTTCATAAACTTTGCACAAAAAAATTGAGACGAGTAGTTATACATAGAAATCAATAACTTCAGCGGCAAGGGATTGCTGCGAATGGGGCACCCGATCGCAGCTTTCCGCTTTTTCCTGATGAGTTCAATAACGTCCATGCATCACGCTTTCACGATGAAGCTCCCGAGTACTGAAACACCTTGTGAAAAGGTCATAAAAATCTCTGATAAATCTAAAGAGACGGCCAGATGGGTATACAGCAAGCCTCCCTTGTCCTGCAGCTACACGTGTGTAATCAGCTGCGCTCAGCTGGCTAACATATTCTTTCTTGGTCAGTACAATATCACGAGAGTGTTCACACTTTGTTTTCAGAACAAACTTCCTAGTCACATAGCCGCAAATGTAAAAAAATGAACCTTTCATCACTTTTTTGAGACACTCGTTCGGTGTTATCCGGTTCTGCACCGGACTGGTTGCCTTCTTCTATCCGCCTTTCGATCAAGCTGTGGCTTTGCACCACCTTCATCATCTTGAAATCATCACTGGCTCTGAATTGATGCAGCGATCCAATGACCAGCAATGCGACGGAGGCGCGTAACTGCGGAATGAGCGAAGCGAAGAAAGTAAAGAAACATCGGGAGCGGTGGCGCAACGTGGGGACGACATTACGCCGTATATGATAGCTCAGTATGAGAAGCGAGAAAGGTTAGGAGACTGGAAGTGATGATGTAATGTGGGGACGACATTACTAAAATTACGCCGTATAACTAAAAAGGTGCAGAGGCTTTACTTTACGTATGATAGGTCAGCAAGAACAGATACAGGAGCGAGGTCTGGAGGTGATATGACGCGGAGACAACCGGTCAACCCACCAGAAGCATTGAATCTTACATGTGCGTCATCTGCATTTGTCCGGTCCCCCCTCCTTTTAGGAAATTTTCCATTTATACACATTCTTTTTCTAGATTGAAATGAATGTATGATTATTACTGGCCCAGCCGTTTACGCATTTATTATGTGAAAGTTTAACTGAATTTTCTTTCGTGTTAGAAAGGAAACCGCAGAGCGCGGCAGGCGGCCTTGTAGTACAAATGCAACGCATGAAATAAAAGAAAGTAAATGAAAGGCGCAAAGCGTTAGCATGAGCAAGTCGTTTACATCTGCTTCGTTCCCCTGGCGTCACCTCGTGCTTATTCTATTTTGCAGCACGTTTACGTTCGTCATGCCACGCTTAACTAAATACCAACCCGCCGTGGTTGCTCAGTGGCTATGGTGTTGGGCTGCTGAGCCGAGGTCGCGGGATCGAATCCCGACCACGGCGGCCGCATTTCGAAGGGGCGAAATGCGAAAGCACCCGTGTACTTAGATTTAGGTGCACGTTAAAGAACCCCAGGTGGTCCAAATTTCCGGAGTCCCCCACTACGGCGTGCCTCATAATGAGAAAGTGGTTTTGGCACATAAAACCCCATAATTTCATTTTCTTTAACTAAATACCTCCGCTCACAATGAAGTACGCGCTGAATGTATGTCAGAAACAGCCCCGTAAGTGCGGACCATTGCGGTGACAAACCTGCAAGTATAGAAGGAAATATACAAAATTCCCGTATTTACAGCACACAAACGCGTTCTCTGTGTGGCGAGTCCCTGCAGTATTACCTTGCGGTTACGTAGTGTATTATAGGAGCTTAAGTATCGCAATGTTGGCTAATAGCGACCAAACATCAAGCGCATAGCAGACGCCCGCCGCTTTGGCGCAGCTTCCACGGCGGAGAAAGCCCGCGGGTGCGGCAAAGCAGTGCGGCGGCGTGGCGGTTCGCCGGAAAAGGTTCACCCTGCCAAAATTCTAGGTCACCCTATTACGGTTTGCACCCAACAGGAACGCAGGCGCAAAAACGGACCATAAATGGGCATAACCGTTTCATGCGCGCACCTGCAAGCACCCGCCGCCATCTTGTCGCGTCGGCAGACGGGGAGAAGGGGTGCGTCCGAAGTAGGCGCCGACCAGGGAAGACATCCTCTTCCCTGGTCGCAACGAGGGGCCAGCCCTCCTAAGTGTGGTCGAGTACCTCGACTCGCCGGGGCTCTGGGTGAGACTCTAGGATTTTCTGCAAAGACGGATAGCCTCACGGCTATCCAAGCCACTACTCGACCTGCCCCAACCATCTGGCTCCTGCTGGATAACCGGCCCCTGGCCTTTCACCAGATTACTATCCCTGCCGAACCCACTAGGCCCTTCCTGCCGGTCTGCTCAGCCGCTGCCATGGCGACAACACTTTAACCCCCTACTCCCCTATCTCCTTTGCTCCCACTATCTCCCCCCACCCCTGTTGGCGCTGAGCCGTGCTCCCGCAAGGGCTGCAGAAAATAGTTCCTTTTCCCCTCAAGGACCACTTCTCTCTACACACGCGGCTCGCATGACTTCCAACGGTCGTGCCTCGGCGACTCTTCGGCGCCTCACCTAAAAAGCCGAGGAGCCTTTTCCCGACCCTTCGGCGCCGTCTGCAAAGATCTTCCCATGCCTGATTTTGAATGTCACTGCGCTTTGCGCTTGCGCTAACAGTTGCCACACAAGCGAAGCGTAACGTTAGCTATGGTGGAAATTAATGTCTACGCTGAACAGTTTCTGTGAATAATTTTTGTGAAAAACCCGTATCGCAATTTTGGTTTAATAATCTGATCGCATCATCGCGCATCATGTCATTGTATATTTCGTGATTTCTATTTTTTACTCATGCCGAGCGCACTGCTGCTAATAATTTCATGTATTAATTCTGCTAGTGTTTTAGTCTTTTCCATTGTATAAATTACTTGATTGGGCTTCTTCTGTATTTATATATATATTGACACGTGTACTTATCTTTATCGGGCGACCACGTTTCGCCGCCTAACAAATGTAATCGCACAGCGCGAGACGCGCCTGCATGTATCCGAAGTTTCTGGAAAGTTATCGATACTTCTATCCGCTGTCTGTTGTCGCCGAACCTTATGGTATCTGATTTCATCACGTGACACGAATGGTGTAGAACTTTGTGGAAGACACGCGGGTCCAAGCGATTATTCTGGAACATTTGACGACTGCTGTATAAAAGCCGACGCACATGGCCCCCTGATCAGATTTTCGACGATCGTCGACTGTGTTCGCCGCTCTCGTTGTGCTTTAAGTGTAGCCTGTTTTGTGGGCACAGGTTCGCCCAATAAAAGCTAGTTTTTGCCTTTCACAGTATTGCTACTGTGTTCTCTGACGTCACGACCACGTGACATCTGGTGGAGGCGCTTTGCGTTCATGTACCGGACGGCCCCACAAAGCCGTGACCCAAGCCCTCACGCGGAAGACACCAACGTCGCCAAGAACCAGCGAGGTAGCCGCAGGCTGCAAGGACTGCCCCCGGAGCACGGCCACCAAGTCCACCCCAATGGCAGCCCCAGCGTCCCCCGTCGTGCTGCAGCAGCCCAGGGAGCCTCCGACGTTCCGCGGTTCAACTTTCGAGGACCCGGAAAGCTGGCTTGAGACTTATGAGAGAGTCGCTACGTTTAACTGGAACAGCGACGACAAACTGCGATATGTCTTCGTCGCATTGGAAGACGCGGCCAGGACGTGGTTCGAGAACCGAGAAGCCACCTTAACGACCTGGGAACTTTTCCGTAGCGGCTTCCTGCAAACATTTAAAGCGTCGTGCGAAAAGAGCGAGCGCAAGCTCTACTGGAGACCAGAGCGCAGCTGCCGAATGAGACGATTGCGATCTTCACCGAGGAAATGAGCCGTCTGTTCCGCCACGCCAACCCAGAAATGTCCGAGGAGAAGAAAGTCCGCCGGCTGATGCGTGGTGTGAAGGAGGAACTTTTTGCCGGGATGGTACGAAACCCACCGAAGACCGTCGACGAGTTTCTTCGCGAGGCCACCAGCATCGAGAAGACACTCGAGATGCAAAACCGGCAATTCGACCGCCGCACGAACTCGACAAACTACGCCGGAGTTCAGTCACTGGCCACCGACGGCCAACGCGAGACTATTCGAGCTGTCGTGCGGGAGGAGCTACAAAAGCTGTTCCCATCATCACAGCCTCAAGTGGCTTCGATTGCCGACGCCGTGCGTGAGGAGCTCCAACAACAACTTGGAGTAGCCCCTGAATCGCCGCAGCCTGAGCCGCAAGCGATGACCTACGCCGCTGTCGCACGCCGTCAAGGTCCCCCTCCGCGACCGCGCCAGGGCCCTGTCACGCCGCAGTTCCGTCGTCCGCCGCCGCCGCCGCCAGCACGACCACCCGTCGCCCAGCGCACCTACGCGAGGAAGACTGACATTTGGCGCGCTCCTGACCACCGCCCGCTCTGCTACCACTGCAGAGAAGCGGGTCACGTCTACCGACGATGTCCATACCGGGAGATGGGACTGCGAGGTTTCGCCGTGAACGCTCCGCGCCCGCAGCAAGGTGAACGCCCCTGCGATATCGCCGACTACCTCGCCGCTACTCAGTGGAGCTCTCGACGACCGTCGCGTTCGCCATCACCAGGCCGCTACCTGTCGCCGCAGCGCCGACCATACACTGGCCCAGCCCGGGGCAGGTCAGCAAGCCCATATCCGGAAAACTAAAAGCAGCAACCGATGGAGGTGCGGTTGCTGTTCGTCGAACTGACGAAGACACCGAAGAAACTACCTCGACGACATAACGACACGCCGCCGTCCCGACAAAATCAGGAAGCCAAGACTACACCGACGAAAGACGACTTGACGACGCGACGATCCAACTTCAGTTCAACACGACGCAGCCGTGATCCGACGCCAAGACCTATACTGTAACGCAAGACAAAGAACCGCCGACCTCGACGTGCTTCTCGACGGCCACGCAGTCACCGCCTTAGTAGACACAGGAGCCGATTACTCCGTCATGAGTGGACCCATCGCCGCCCAGTTTAGGAAAGTTAAGACTGCATGGGAAGGCCCTTAAATTCGGACCGCTGGAGGACACCTGATTACGCCGACTGGGATCTGCACGGCAAGAATTACCGTTCATGACCGGACTTACCCTGCCACCTTCGTTATCCTCCAACGGTGTTCACGAGACGTCATTCTCGGCATGGACTTCCTGAATCAACATGGCGCAGTCATCGACCTGAAGTCGAATTCGATAACGCTGTCGCAAGATCAAGCGATACCGCCGGAGAGCTGTCGTAGTCACCACGCCTTGAGTGTGCTCGAAGATCAAGTGAGCATCCCGCCGCGCTCCAGCATTATTATTTCCGTCGGCACTGAAACACCCGCTGTCGTAGAAGGCGCCATCGAGGGCGACCAACATCTACTGCTCGACCGTGAAATTTGCGTCGCAAGAGGGATCGCTCGACTCCACGGAGGGCAAGTGGAAGTTATGCTAACCAACTTCAGCCAAGAGTTCAAGCACATAAACAAGGGCACGACAATCGCATACATCGAGGAAATTGTGGAAACCAGCAATGCCTTTGTCCTCTCAGATTCAGCCGCATCTACCACGATAGGCATAGTCCCCGAACCAGACTTCGACGTGAATCCAAGTCTTCCTATGAGTAAGCAGCAACAGATCAGAAGTCTTCTCCGACGATACAAAGACTGCTTTTCGACGTCATCGAGGATTCGACAAACACTAGTTGCAAAGCATCGCATAATAACCGAAGAGAGCGCTCGACCACTCCGCCAGAGCCCTTACCGAGTTTCGACGCGAGAACGGGAAGCTATAAGGCACCAAGTCGGCGAAATGCTGCGCGACGACATCATCCAGCCGTCCAAAAGCCCGTGGGCATCTCCTGTAGTCTTGGTGAAAAAAAAAAAAGGACGGAACCCTACGTTTCTGCGTCGATTATCGTCGTCTGAACAAGATCACCGAAGGACGTATACCCCCTCCCAGGGATAGACGACGCATTGGATCGGCTTTACAACGCTAGATACTTCTCGTCGATGGACCTCAAGTCTGGCTACTGGCAAATAGAAGTCGACGAGAAAGATCGCGAAAAGACTGTCTTCATCACGCCAGACGGCCTCTACGAGTTCAAGGTCATGCCATTCGGACTGTGCACGGCGCCTGCAACGTTGCAGCGCGTCATGGACACGGTGTTAGCCGGACTGAAGTGGTTTACTTGGATGACGGACTTGTTTAGCCGGACTTGTTTACTTGGATGACGTCGTTGTCTTCGCCAGAAATTCCGACGATCACCTTAGGTGGCTTGCGACAGTGTTAGAGGCCATTAAGTCATCAGGGCTCACTCTGAAGCCGGAAAAATGCCGCTTCGGTTACGATGAGCTTTTGTTCCTAGGCCACGTCATCAGCAAATCAGGAGTACGCCCCGACCCACAGAAGACAGCTGCCATCGCAAAATTCCCGCAGCCAACCGACAAGAAGGCAGTGCGCAGATTCCTTGGCATGTGTGCCTACTATAGGCGCTTTGTCAAGGACTTCTCACGCATCGCGGAGCCGCTAACACATCTAACCAAATGTGATGTCGAGTTCAAGTGGGAAACGCCGCAGTCCGACGCATTTGAATAACTCAAACGACGCATGCAGTCGCCGCCGGTATTTGCGCACTTCGACGAATACGCCGATACAGAAATCCATACTGACGCCAGTAGCCTAGGCCTCGGTGCCGTTCTAGTCCAGAGGAGAAACGGAGCCGAACAGGTGATAGCTTATGTTCGCCGGTCGCTGTCAAAAGCGGAAGGCAACTATTCTATGACCGAAAAGGAATGCCTCGCCATCGTTTGGGCTACAGCTGAATTCCGCCCTTACCTATATGGCAGGCCATTCAAAGTCGTCAGCGACCATCACGTGTTGTGTTGGCTGGCTAATTTAAAGGACCCTTCAGGACGGCTGGCGCGGTGGAGCCTCAGACTGCAAGAATATGACGTCACGGTAATGTACAAGTCCGGAAGAAAACACTCCGACGCCGACTGCTTATCGCGCGCCCCCATCGATCCCCCGCCGCAAGACGACGAGGATGACGACGCCTTCCTTGGGATAATAAGCGCGGAAGACTTCGCTAAACAGCAACGAGCAGACCCGCAGCTAAAAGGCCTTGTCGAGTATTTGGAAGGGAACACCGATGTTGTCCCTAGGGCATTTAAGCCCGGGTTGTCTTCGTTCACGCTACAAAACAACCTGCTCGTGAAGAACTTCTCACCAGTCCGCGCCAACTACCTTCTTGTTGTACCGTCTGCGCTGCGTCCAGAAATAATGCACGTCCTACACGACGATCCAACCGCTGCGCACCTGGGATTCTCCCGGACGCTGTCGAGAATACAGGAGAGGTATTACTGGCCGCGTCTGACCGCCGACGTCGCCCGTTACGTCAAGACATGCCGAGACTGTCAACGACGCAAGACACCACCGACAAGGCCAGCAGGATTACTACAGCCGATCGAACCTCCTCGCCGACCATTCCAGCAGATTGGGATGGATTTGTTGGGGCCGTTTCCGATGTCAACATCCGGGAATAAGTGGATCGTCGTGGCGACGGACTATCTCACCCGCTTTGCTGAAACTAAAGCTCTACCAAAAGGCAGCGCAGCCGAAGTGGCGCAATTTTTCGTCGAGAACATGCGGCTGCGACATGGTGCCCCAGAAGTCCTCATCACCGACAGAGGAACGGCTTTTACAGCAGAGCTCACCCAAGCCATTCTGCAGTACAGCCAGACAAGCCACAGGAGGACAACTGCCTACCATCCGCAGATGAATGGTCTCGCGGAGCGCCTGAACAAGACCCTCGCCGACATGCTAGCAATGTACGTCGACGTCGAGCACAAGACGTGGGACGTGGTCCTGCCGTATGTAACCTTCGCTTACAACACGGCGGTGCAAGAAACACAGATCACGCCGTTTAAGCTGGTTTACGGCAGGAACCCGACGACGACGCTCGACGCCATGCTGCCCCATGTCACTGACGAAGAGAATGTTGACGTCGCTGGCTATCTCGAGCGCGCCGAAGAAGCCCGACAGCTCGCCTGCCTACGGATCAAGAACCAGCAGAGGACCGACAGCCGACACTACAACCTCCGACGACGCTTCGTCGAGTACCAGCCCGGCGACCGTGTTTGGGTTTGGACACCGATACGCCGACGAGGACTGAGAAACTATTGCGCCGCCATTTTGGACCCTACAAGGTCATTCGACGTATTGGCGCACTGGACTATGAGGTCGTGCCAGACGGAATTTCGCATTCACAGCGGCGGCGAGTACGATCTGAAGTGGTCCACGTGGTGCGTCTGAAACCCTTTTACGGACGCTGACGAACTTCCTTATTTTTGTTTTCTTTGCTACGGGTGTTTTTCTTTATTGCTTTAATTTGTATGCAGCATCGGTTCGATGCTTTTTAAGAGGGGGGTATTGACACGTGTACTTATCTTTATCGGGCGACCGCGTTTCGCCGCCTAACAAATGTAATCTCACAGCGCGAGACGCGCCTGCATCTATCTGAAGTTTCTGGAAAGTTATCGATGCTTCTACCCGGCTGTCTGTTGTTACCCGGCCGAACCGTGTTATTTGATTTCATCACGTGACGGTGAATGGTGGCGAACTTCGTGGAAGGCACGCGGGTCCGAACGATTAGTCTGGAACGTTCGGCGACTGCTATAAAAGCCGACGCGCTTGGCCCGCTGATCAGATTTTCGACGATCGCCGACTATGTTCGCCGCTCTCGTTGTGCTTTAAGTGTAGCCTGTTTTGTGGGCACAGGTTCGCCCAATAAAAGCTAGTTTTTGCGTTTCACAGTATTGCTACTGTGTTCTTTGACGTCACGACCACGTGACAATATGCCCTCCCTGCAACGATTTCTTGTCACATTGGCAGTATTCCTAAAAGAATAAATAAACGCTACGTGACTTCCGTTCGCCTGCTTGAGTGCATTCTATCCGCGCTCTTTTCGTTGCAGGGAAAGGAAATATTTTTCCACCCTTGGCCCGCCTAACAACGAGGATTCAGCGGAATAGCCATTCGCACAATGAATGCCGAGAACATGAAAAAGCTGTGTAAACTGCAGCATGTGGTACGTGCTAGTTTTGCAGAGCTGGGGAAAGTGACCTGGCTTCCGATTAGCAGCAGACAGTCAACGCAACGCGCCAAAGAAACAAAGAAACGCAGATATTCTGCCTAAGTGCACTAAAATCACTTGCTTCGGGAAGGTTGGCAGCGCTCTCTCATTGGTGTCAAGTATTACGCAATATAAAATACGAGAAAAACACATGCGCAAGGAGCAGAACTTCTTATTAAATGTCTCAACTCGCGTAACTCTATGGAAGCTGCTCCACGCCTCCCGAGCGCCGAAACTGCGAGGGCGGGTGTCGAGTGACGAGAGGAAGCCCGCAATTCGCTTGGGATGAGGAGATACGCATCTACGCTTAGTTTTCTTTTTTTTTTTCAGTCCTGAAGAAACTGGTTAATTGGAACATTTTGCTGATTTTATTTCACTTTGCTACCAAACCAGTATTGGGCGAAAATATCACAAACATGGTGAACAGCCGCAAATACTTGTAATCCTAGAATTTACGCCAGTAGGCACGTCGAACTGAGCACAATACAATCCGTTGGCTTTTGTGTTTCTGCTGTCGTTTGAGAGCTCTCTTGTGATTCTACCAAGTGTCATTATATTTGAGAAGTAGCACTGCTATAAGCTCGAGGACACGGGTTCGATCCCCGGCCGCCACATTTCGATGGGGGCGGAATGCCAGAACCCCAGGTGTTCAAAGTTAAACCGGAGTCCGCCACTGCGGCGTGCCTTTTAATCATATCGTAGTTTTGGAAAGTAAGACCCCGGAAATTGTTATCTGAGAAGTTCGCTGAATCATGTCTAAGGCATACACCTTAAAGGAAAAAAATTTAAAATCCCCCCCCCCCCCCCCCCCCCACAGGTAGTCCTCTCTCTTGCTATGCCTACGATCACCGGAAAAGTACTTAGTCGAGTTCCAGTGACGTGCTCGTCAGCCTGAGTCGTGAAGATGGCTATTTGTTTTTGTTTCTCGTGGAGTCACAGAAAAATCCGGTGTCGGCGTTGTCGTCATCTGTTGGCCGTGAACGAAAATTACCGATAAAGGCAATAAATAAATAGACGATAACCTGAAAATAAAATTGCGGGCCGGGGCTTCGACCCCAGGAACTATAGGTTGCCAGACCAGCACGTTAACCCATCCAGCCAGTCTTTTTTTTTTTTTTTCTTTTTTTGTGTGCGCGTGTGAATTCAGTCACTCTCGGTCCATGGTGCGTACGCTCTTAAACGGGGTTTTATATGAAGAAGTTCGGACGCGGCGTATGCACGTGCCTTCGATGCTGCGTCCACTTCCTCTTCGATAGGGTCCCGCCAATAACACCCTCCTATGATTTCCGATGCGAACGTAGCACGTTTGCGCTATCGCGTTCCACTCTTAAGTGGAACTTTAAACGTCTTCAATTGTTGTACCAGCTGTGATATACTCACCCACGTTAATACTCACGTCTACTCACGCTCACACACTCGCCTTCGTACTCACGTCTACTAATCTCACGAGCACTTACTCACATGCATACCGTCATTCACACTCACGTTCACACTCCTCCTCACACTCACGCTCACTGGCACTCGCTCGCTCCCACTTCCCCTCAGACTCACTGACACTCGCTCGCACTCACCTGCGCTCACCTCCACTCACACTCACTGGCACTCACGCCTTTGAAATGAGTGCGAATGAGTGAGTGCACCGACCTATGGTCCACACAGACACAGGAGTTTGAAAACTGAACCTAGTGCAGTTACGTTGCCGCGCCCCGAATTCAACGCATCGTGCTGCGGCGAGTGAAGCACCGGCTATCACGTCTGTCAAAACGATGATAGTCGGCCGTCGTCTCGTAGAAAAAGGAGCCAGCTTCGTCACATCTGGGCGGGGTGGCGACGTTACCTCGGCAGTCACAAACGCAATCTGAAATGCCATACGTTCCTGCTCGTGAGTCGGGAACACGCAACCAATCTTTAAAATTCATTTTCAGAAAAGCTATACGACTCGCAGTCGTATCGTTTGACACAGATAATCGGAGTACAAAAGAGAACATATACTCGACATTTTATTAGCGTCAGGGGACATGGAAAAAATCGCCGTAGTTGCCCTTTATGCTCGGATGTTCAGTCCGCGCATGTGCGCTCGAACATTTGGTCACACGTTGTTTTTGTTTAGTGTCGCTGCCGCCGTTGTTTGTCACAGTAGTTTCCAGAGTCGTCCCACGATTATGTAACGCGCGCAACCCGTGAGTGCGGTTCGAGCTTCGCAAGAGTGGCGCAACGCTCAGGAATCCGAGTTTCTCTTCCCGCTAGAAAGCAAAAAGAAAAACAATAGAGAAAGTTGTCCACAAGTCTTGTCACCTGCCGTAAACTCCACTCGGTGCAAGAACTAACATTTTAAAGCATTTCTTTTCACGAACAATATGACACGATGGAACGGTTTAATGGATTGCCGGCTCAGACATAGCCTACCTACCCACGTTCCTGCATCTAAAGAACAAGAAGAAAGGAACAAAGTGAGAGAACTGATGCCAATGAACTTATCCATTTTTAATGTATTGCTTGTGTACCTGTTAAAACAAATAAATAAATAGGATCCCAAAGCAACACCTGGGCTATACGGGAGACAGCGTAGTAAAGGGCTCCGGATTAACCTGTCCTCTGGAGTTGCTTAATTGAAAGACGCGAGTGTTTTATTGCAACAGCAATTGCAGGAACACTCGAGGTACGTTCGCGCGCCACCGTCGTGCTGGCCCGGCATCAACGGCGAAAGCGCGGGCGCGTGCCTGCTGCACGTGTGCTACCGCGCCAAGTAGTCCGGCAGCGTTTGAGCCTCTGGTTGCTCGTAACGGACGCTGAATTGACGCAGCTTCCATGTGCGACGGTCTCGCGTATCCCCAGACGGGGAAGGGAAAAGCCGCGAAATAAGTAAACGTCTACACTCAGTAGTGTGCTGTCTTATTCAACTGTTCCTAATGGGGTGTTTATGTTTTCTCTTCCCCAGCCCAATCGCACGTGAGTTGAAACGCGGGACTCTTTTCGGCAGCGCCCTCATGTGAGCGCGCATTGCATGCGGGGCTTTCCCTTCGTATAAAGCACAGTGTGGTATAAAGCGCTGTTCTGTTTCAAATATTTCCCTTCGTAGCTACAGAAAGTTACGTGCAGAGACGCCCAGTGCGTCTGGCTGCACCGAAGTGGACGCACCCTCCCTCTGAGGGTTCTGCAGCAGAGCCACCCTGGCTGCTCGCATGAGCATCGTGCGCAGCAACAGTAGCGTTTCCGTGGGCACACCAGTGCCGTATAGCCAGGGGGTGGCACACCGGGAACGTGCCCCCCCTTCTGTCTCTAACTCACCGTACCCGGTCAAGTGTGTCCTCCCCGAAAAACAACAATCTACGCCCATGGCCGTGGTGCACACTGCAGTGGTGCGAGCGGAACGGACACATTTGCAGCTACAATGGCCGCCGGCTTCTCTCGTCTCGCTCAGCGCTCCTCGTTTCTCCTGCGCAGCACAAGTTACCGCACGTGCTGTGCCGACCCGACATGTCGCCCCCGCGTATTCTTGGAACAGCTTCGGCGCAACTTGCTATCGCGTTCACATGCTTCGCCCTTCGAGCAATACCTGCCCCCCCCCCCCTTTTTTTTTTAAGGGAAGGTTTCTCTTTGCCTCCTCCCTCAACTCTTCCACTGCTGCTGCTGCTCTCTTTACACGCTCCGCGTCGGGGGCTGATCGAGAACGTGTACTACGCTGTAGAGACGCGGGAGAGGCGCCTGTGAGCCCTCTCTAGGGAGAACTACGGAGGCGCCGCGGCAATGCCCTCTGGAGCTCTCTATCGTTGTCACAGTGCCATCTGGAACTCGCTAGCCATCGACACAATGGCCTCTGGACGATTGCGCGTGAGCCCCAGGCAAAAGCGTTGCAGAAGCTGCAGCGCTTACCTTTGCCCTCAGAGGGGAGATAGAGTGCTAGAAAGTGGAAACAAAGAATGCGTACACGGCCAACTTTTGGCTCGTGGCAGCTTCCATACATGGGAGGATCGCGGGAGAAAAAAAGAAAAAGCGGCGCGAGAAAGCACGGCTTCGTTTGTGGTCTCCTAAATAAAAGAAACGCTACTGCTAGACATGGCAGCTGCCGCGTACAAACTGTAACATTGTTGTATCCAAGGTATTATGTTGCACGTTCCTGCTCTTTCTGAAAAATAAACACCGTGCAAGTTTGTTCATGCACTACTGACGCAGGGCGTGCTGACGCAAAGCCGCACTAAAGCTCCGCAGCATCAAGACGGCAATACGCCCGTTTGAGGGAATGACAGTGCTGACTTTCTCGCAGGCTACGAGCAATTTCGCACGACAATGCCTCGAGCAAAAACGTCTCGCTGTGTGCTATGTGTACTACGCAGGCGCACACAATTAGCGGCGCATGCACGGTAACATTTAACATCGCATTACGACTTCTGCAGGCCGTTAACATGACCGCCAAATATCGTCAATGAACGTGAACAGCACAGAAAGCTTCGCTTACATCAATTCCTACAGTGCGTACGATCTGTAGTTGTTTATTATTATTTTTAGTATTATCTTCTCTTGTTTAATTTGTTTTTTCATTCCGTCTTCGCCAGGATGCTGCCACCGCGGCTGGGGATAAAACCAACGACATGGCGCTGAGCGGAGGAGCGAAGTAGCCAACGGGAACGGTATATAAAGGTCACGAGGTGTTAACGAATTAACGCAGTCAACGCATACAGAATGTCATACCAACACTTGTGCTCTTGCGAATGCTGCAGGTGCCAATTTATGTTTAAAGAAAATGTTCTTGCTCGTTGGGCAACTTGACGTCGCAGCCATGCGCGCACAAGATGGTATAAATGAGCCCGAGTGCGCGGTATCAAATCCCGACGCATTTCCATGGGGGCGAAATAAAAAAAAAAAGACCGTGTGCCATGCATTGGCTGCACATTAAAGAACCCCAAGTGGTCAAAATTAACCCGGACTCCCTCCTAATCATATCGTCGTTCTGGCACGTAATATCCTAGCATTTAATTAATCTTTAACAAAATTGATATGCCTGTTTCTACTTTCCACGTACCCCAGTAATATATATCTTTAAATAAGTAACAAGGTGCTGTAGTTGACGATCTACACAAAGATCAGCGGTCATATGCAAGATAGTAGTTTAGTAGCAGGGAAATTCAAATTAATTGTCACAATACTGAGGTCATTGTGCAACACAGCATTATGTGGAGCTGCGTACCCGTTATTATGAACAAGTGGCTTCTAAAAAAAGAAAGAGACACGAGTAAGTCGCATACATTGCCGCAGTTTATTTCTAGGAAGAAAAGCAACAATACGAATGAACTACCCGCGGACACAGGAATCTTTATTTTACCCATGTGCGCAGCTCAGTATGACGGAAAATTACGTACTTAGTTATGGTCATTATCCGCAATTCAATACGAGCTGTGTCCACCAACCACACAGAACTGTCCTTTGCCGCCGCCCCGAGAGAAGCCCATTGAATGAGGTTTACCTCTGCCGTGACGTCACGGCAATGGGTGCGCGTAATTGGCTGCAGCATTATAAGGCTATAGTCACGCTCTTTTGTATTTTCGTGACCTTGGTGACGACGAATAAACTCATCGCGTTACAAAGGAAGAAGGAAAATATATTTATTTCCCACATGAGAGTCGTGTGCCTGTCACAAGAGCTCAGCGTGTATTTTGACGTAGCGCAAGACGGAAAAATTAAGATGATCAGTTTATCAAAGCGTTGAAAGCTTATCTTTGTCGTAACCCCATCAAGAAATAAACTTGATTACGTGCTTTACTGCTAGTGACAGATGTGGTTACGCTTGGCGGACGTTTTATGCACTCTAATACAAGGTTGCAGGGTCGCCTTGCTGCTTCCCTGCGCCCAATCACCAAAACAAACAATTTCTGACGATAAGTACGATCTCAAGGATAACAAAACTAGGGTAAGAAGCTGGCAGCGTGCAGAAATGTCGAGAAAGCCCCTTCTATCAAACATAGCAACAAGCTTCTAAATGTAGACTCGAAAACATCGTTCTGGGTATTTATGATCCCTTTAAATGCAAGACGGCGAGCGTTGCGAAACGCTCAACAGCCAGCGGCAAAACAGCGAAAGAGCGTCGAGAAACAAAAAGCAAAGCTGGAGCCGCAAGGACGCGCGCGCCGGCCGCGTGAGGTCATGACGTCACGTTTCGAGGAGGCTTTCACCTCGGACGTGACGTACGGGAAGTTTGAGCAAGAGGCGACACTGGCGGCTCCAGCGTGCGCTGTGCAAACCCGATGCCGATTGCTCATTGTCCGCTCGGTTCGCCTATCCAAGCTTCTTTGTGGACTTCGCGGCCGGCGTTTTTTACACTTCGAACGACACGCGTTGTTACGGGACCGGGATTTCTGCACTGTGAGACTACTGTGGTGCGCGATTCCTGACCGAGAACCTGCCGCTATGCGTCCGAGGCGTTGCCTGATACCTCGGTGGAAGCAAAAGAGGCGGCGATGAAGGTGGGCGCAGCATGCCGAACTGCGGCCCCGTTTGTGTGCCTACGGGCTCATAACGTCTACACTGAAGTCTGGCGGCTGCGAGACGCTGCATCGAGTTACGACGATCGTCCTGCCTGAGACCGAACCGCGCTTGGTTTGTGCTGTCGTCTGTGATAAGATTCTGACCGGCGTCCCACGTAAACAGCGTCGGCTGAGATCCGCCTCTGGACGCGCTCGCGACGCATCATCAGTGTGATTCTTGAGTGCGTGAAGTGTCAGCGATCGTCATGATGAACTTCAAAAAGTGCAGCGGAGTGCGGTCCACTATTCTGCAACTGCTGCTCGCGGTGAGCCTTCTGCAGCTCGGTTCCAACCCGGACTCGAACCCTGTCCGCGTGAACCGGCGGTCCGACCTCGTCCGCAGCGTGCGTGTCGGGGTCCAGTCGGCATTCACGCACACTCAAAGCCTTACACCTCCGCTGTTCGTTCACCCCAAGAGCATCGATGCCTTCGACGCGAACCCCGTGTTCGCCGAGCTGTACGAACTGGGAATTCCGTCGCTGCTACGGCGTGTTCGAACGCGGGTGTTCGCCTACCTGGCCGAGGACCCGGGCCCGCCGCCAACGAGGATTTCGAACGAAGTGGCTGCCGCCGCGTCTGAGAACGAGCAGCGTGCCGACTCTCCGAGCGAGGCATCCGGCGCGAGCAGTAACCTGACCCAAGAGGTAAATAATGCGTGGGAGACACGATCCCATTGTCGTGCTTGTGCAGCGACGCGTACGTTTTCAGCTCTCGTGTTTATGTTACCCTCGAAATAAACACCGTCATGACTTGCTCAGTAAACGCAAGTGCTCTATCGAGAACACGTACAGAAAAGAAAAAAAAATTAAACGAAAAAACGAGTTTGCCCGTCGCGGTCGCGCCCAAGGGAACGGCCTCTTCAGGTGCGATGCGCTTCCTCCTACGAGCGATGAGGGGGAGGCAAGCCTTGAAGACCGCTCTCTCCCCCCACAGCCCTGCGTATTTGTTTTCCTCTGTAATATGGCCCGTAGTAACAGTGACGCGTGGTGCTGGAGCAGCCGCGCTTTCCCACACCCGGTCGCTCTTGTCACGTGCCTACGAAAACTGACGTGCAGCTCGACTCACAGCAACGCGTCATTGTTTCAAATTACGCTCGCTTGACCCAAAATTACGCTGCATGCATCAGGTGAAGAACACCTCTTGATTTGCAGATGGCGTGCTGGTGTGCACTTTTGATGCACAGGTGATGACAGAGCGTACATTTCAGGACATCCTTGGCAGCTTTTATTCGCCGCTCGCACACGTCAGTAACGCGCAGTTATTTCTGTGCGGAGGGTTACGTCTACTGCCGTAAGACACTGTAGCGGTGAGGGGCGGCGGGATCGCCGACCGTATATGCAGGAGTTGGAATGTATTCTGCTGCGCTGTTGATTTTCAAGAGTGCCCCTCGCCGCCACACAGTCGCTAACAGGCTGTCCGGTCGATGCTCGCGCAATATTCTTTGAAAATGGCAAGGATGTACACTAGGGCTTACTCTAAGTAGTTTGACAGACACACGCAGAGACAGAGGTCAAAATTAAGTGGGTAAAAAATGCTTTGTGTAAGAACAACCAGTATTGTTCTGAATTCGCCTACTCCATTGATTGTCCACTCGAGCCGCCTTTCATATATGCGCCTTTGTCCAACACCCTCTAGACTAGGCAAGAGGGTGTTGCTTTGTCCCACCTACTGGAACTCGTCGTACACATAACGGGTTTGTTGAGTGATGCAACCCTCGCGGCCGCAAATGGTAAAAAAAAAAAAAATGATATACATTGATTTTCTCTCTCCCTCTCTGTCATTTTTATGTTTCGTTTTACAGGTGTATTATACTTGTAGCCATGTGGTGTGGTGTGCGGACAAGTGCGCTCGCCGTTAGCGAGAGAGGGACGCACAGTCCATTGAGGCGTCTGTCATCGCTGCGAAATCAGTGTTGCGGGCTTTTACACGCATTTGTCAGGAGACGACACCGCGCGTCGAGCAAAAACACCGCGGCGAGCTTTGTGCTCGGCCCTCACGAGTTCGGCTGACGCAAGATAAGGAAAACGAATCGCGGAGGAAGTGCGATGTTTCTCTGACGCGTCCAGAAGCAATCCGCTGCGCACGATGACGCAGGGCTCGTGCGACCGAGTTTTTCTGGAGCTTTCGCGTTGATGGGGACGCGTGCGACCCGACACGGTGGCATTGGCAACGCGCCTCCTCCTCCTCACTCGCTGGCGCGCTTTTTTTTTTTTTTTTCCCGCGAACCGGGCAGTGTACTCTTGAGTAAAGACCGAGTTTCCGGCGACCGCTGTCGCACAAAGCACTGGGCACTCACTCTCGTTTGTTCGTGCGCACGGATTTCGTCTTTGAACGACTGTGTGGCCATTCTATGCCGCGCAGCCGACTTGCCACATAACTGGGGCCGTTCGAGTAGTTTCACCGTGTCCTTTCACTGCGCGCCTACAATTTTGTCGGCCTTAACCACAGTGCGGCTTCTGCCGCCTTCGCTTTGTTCTCTGGAGCATAGCAGTCGAATAGTTGCAGACAGAAGTCGTCACAACGCGAATCACGTTTGCAAACGAGGCTCTGTTCGTTGTGCCGAGGAGCGCGACCAGTAGCGCGTTGCAAGGACACGTCGCCAGTCCGTGCGTGCATTAGGAGAGTTTCTGCTCGGTCGAGACGCGCCCTTGCGATGCCCCCAATCTTCCCGCAAAAGAATGAGGCGGAGATAGCTTTTCGGGTTCCTTGAGTGCGTTTCGTCTAGCTCGCTGGAGCTTCTTCCTCTTGGCAGTTCTCGTGTGAAAAACCCGTGCGCGGGATAAAGGAGACGGGCTTAGGCCTAAGAGGAAAAGCGGCGCCTCGTGTGACGAGCGCGAAAAAATGCGCAGGAAGCAGCTGCTTTCCGCCGCACCTGACGCGCGGTGCACTTTTCCTGCCCGCGTGACAGCGTCGAAATGAGCGCACTTGTTTGTCGCGCGCTGCGTGAAGTGCCACCGCCCGCATCGAGATGTCTGCCGCGCAGACCGCAGTGCGTCGGTTGTGATGCTGCAGCGCGCACCACTGTTGAGCGTTTAAGTCTCCAGACAGTATACTTTGCAAGCATTAAGCTGTGCAGTTATGTCGTCGGGGATTCCCGGATTAAATCACCTGCGGTTGTGCGCCCGTAGCACGACACGCGAGCGTGTTCGCATTCCGACTGGGGCTGGCCGTCGGTTGGCAAATTTAACCCAATTAATCGGAACCTTTTAATCGATCGGCAAATTGGTGATGTGCATTTCCGTACGTGAGCTTAAGATCGCAACTTTAAACAAGTGCGCTACATTTGGCAATTTCCTTCAACATTGCATACGTATTGCATGAGTGGACACATCTAGCATATTAAACCGACGCAATCGTAAGTCCAGCTTCGTCGCCGGCCCTCTTTTGAACGTCCACGCAATAGCAGGCGCCGCAGAAAGTGGATTTTTTTCTCTTCTCTGACTGTTACAGACGTGCATGCAGCGGCCCACGGGCGGCTCTAGCCGTTCGGTCTGTCGTCCCTTTCCTTACCTAGCGCAAACAAAACTGGGACGCCTGTCTGATTTTGCTTGTGTGAACCGAACCGATCAATCGCGATTTAAGTATTCGATTTATCGCCCGGCCCTTGTCCGAATGCGGCCGCCGGGAATCGCACCCGCGACCTCCAGCTCGGCAGCAGAACGCCCTCAGGCCACCACCGCGGCGGTCTGAATCCGCGAAACAAAAGGCGGTGTCAAAACCCCTTGGCCAGAAGTCGACGCCGTCTGGTCAGCCCAGGGTAGCAGGCGGCCTCGGTGCGTAATGTGCCGTCGCTCGATTAAACTCGTCCTGTGCGGCCATACGTGGGCCGTTTGTCTGCAGCTGTCACACTTGCGTCCGTATGTCGTCTAGAGATTCTAGAAGTTCTACGCATTAGATGCGGCCAACTGTTGAGTAGCGAAAGTTCGGATCAAGTCACCTATAGGTGGCCTTGAAGAAGTATCACCTAAATTGGGGAAAACAATTCGACTCTTTCTTTTTTTTCATATTTCGTGCAGAACCTGTACAGCGTTGGCGGATGGAAGCGTATTGCTTCGCTCTTCCCGTATTCTAGGTTTCAGCGTGCAGACGTTTCGGAAACCCGCCAGCTGGCGGCGAGCGCTGCTTGATTCGTTTATGGCAGAGTTGCGTGAAAATGCAGACAACGACTACATAAAGCTAGAGAAGGCTAAAAGACGAACGACTAGACGTTTCGCACATAAATTGGTTCATTTAACGTTGTACTAATGTCAGGAACGTACCCAAGAGGAGGTCCGGGCCCCCACCGAAATTAAAATGCATACCCCCTCCCCGCTCAAACCACCACTTCTCACACACATTCCTAAAGCGCCGCGAAATCAATGTTGAAACTTGACAGCTATTCGGCAGTCAACATTTTGCTGCATTTTTCACTCTTTTTCGATGGCGGTTGTTATCGGCATCTCCTGGGGTGTGAAGGCCAGTTTCCTCATCGATTCGGTGCCCACGCGATTTACTCGAGATGAATTCAGTTGCCACCGTCTCTTCAACGGTCACGCGCATCGCTGTTGCTTCATTAGTTCAACTTTCTTTGTTTAGGACGTCAGACTCTGGAGTTTTGCAAGACGCGTAACGCCGCCTGCCGGTGCGAAGAGGCAGTAATTGAGTAGTGCGAAGCCCGACTCCCTTGCTAAGTTGCCTATGCAGCTAGCGACGGCGAAACAACAATTTAACTGGATTTTGGTCCATATCGCGAGTGTTTTGCGCATTTAACACCCAGACAGAGAATTAAGAATTTCTACGCTAGTCTGACGCGCCGCCGAAGTGCCATAAAGCGCTTGCTGGCTCACTTTTCAGACTGATGGCGGAAACGACGGCAACCGCGATAGCTCCGCGCGCTACGAAGAAACGCCGCAATCGCCGCTACTGTTGTGCCATGAACGTGAAGGACGGAATAACAACGTTCAGTTTTACCGATTTCCATCGCGATCGTATGAAGGGGAAAGGCGAGAGCGCTGGATACGGGCCGTTCAACCTGTTGGGTAATCGGATTACTTGCATTCCCCACAACACATCGGCTCACACGAGAAAGTGCGACAATTTTGTTCTTCTATAATTGTGTTGCGTAGCCCTGACGGAGGACCGTGGTAACCAAGCGAAAACTCAAGAATCTGCAGCCGCCACTTCGTTGGTAACAGAAAAAACAACGTTGCGAATTATCCTGCTTATGTGCCATCGATATCTCCACCTTTTAACAGACGTCCGCCTCCGCTTGACTCAACAAGTGGAACATAGAGATTTGGCAGGTCAGCTTAACCAAACATTTTGGTTCGTTTATGAATTCAAAATCATGTTCTAGAGCATCGTTGTATCGCGAGCTCATTTCTGCTTTCGGTATTTTGTACGTCCTGCGCCGATACAAGCACGCTTCGCAATGTGCTGAGCCTGCTCGACTGCGTTTTTCAAATGTGAGCAATGAAGTTGCTGTAGGAGCACTGGACGAGTAATTGCGAAGTAACGCACGTGTGTAAAGAAAAAAAAAAAATGTCGCGTGTATTTACATTTATTTGTGCGCGCTTGTTGCTCGAAGCGTCTGCGAAAAGTTCAAATTAAGGTATGAGCGATGCTGTAGCCCCTGCGAGAAAGAAAGATGTAGCGCGTAGGCACTGTAGGAAGCTTCTTTCGGTATGATCTCACGCTGCTTGCTGCCTTGGAAAACGTTTTCTGTTTGCTGCCCTGCAAAAGTTATGAAAGGATACTCTCTCTAAATAATTGCGAGACAAAACATTACGATAAAATACATAAAAATATAGGAGATACTTAAGTCTTGTGTTCAGGACATATTCAATATGAACCAATTTGAAATGCTTAGATTTTTATGCTGATATGCATACAGACAAACCTGATGCTCTCTGTACTTGCGAGTTGCAGCACGCCGAAATAACACTCGAGACTTTATTTTATATTGTACACGTACTTCGCTCTGCTGAGTTTCCTTTCCGAAGCGTGGATGGGCGGGAGAAGCTTTCCAGGTCCTTGATTTTTAGGAAACCGTGCAACAAACACAAACGAAAGAGAGGGGTCCATTGTGGCCTATGCACCTTCGCTTGCGGACAGCTCTCCTTGCACTACTCAGTTCGCGCCAAGGCTCCGATAGGGGCGCTGGTGACGGGTTTTTCCGCAGCGCCGCCTGGGCAGAGCCTGAGGTCTATCCAGGGACCAAGAAAGAAATTCGGTTTATGGCCAGGTGGTCTGTATGCACGTGGAACAAGTTGCGGCCAGAGAAAACGCCAATTGCGTTTAACTTTTCCTTTTGCTTCATCATTTCCTCGATTGACGGCTAGCCGCGACGCTGACAGATTCTCGGAACCATATACCCGGAATATGGGTTAGATAAGGCGGAAAATAAGATAATACGAGAGAGCACCCATCATCAAACCCTGCAATACCCCTTAAACTCATTGGCAATATGACGGTCACCCGTTAACTCGTCTGGTTTTCCCTAATTTCCCTAAAGCACCTTTCCTGCAAAATTGCAAACTGGAAACAAGAGTCGCAAGGAGTTGAGAAATGGGGTCATCTGCTAAGGGAAAGAGCCAAGGCAACAGATAAACAGGAACGAAAAGCGAAAATCAAGAAATTTAACCGTTGTTTATGAAAATACTTATGGATTAACATCTTCTTATTTAAAAAGTAAGTAGAACAGAAAAAGGAAGTGAAGAACAGTTCCGTGTGTTCTGAATGACGCTTCTAGAGTTATCATTCGAGCCGCCTAACGTAGCCACTTCTCTGCTGTGCTTATGTAGGTGTTTGTGCAACCTTCCGCGGTGGGCGTAGTGCGTTTAGAATCGGAGCGTGCTGTGCCCTACGCGGTTGTACGGGACTGGCAGCCACGCATCGTGGCCTCCCGAATAAGAATACGAGTCGGTTGTGGCACTTCGTAGAGCATAAACGAGGGATCCAAAAGAACTCTGATTGTACCGCAAATATATATTTCTCTATAATTCTTCCAGAGCTAATTAAAAAAAACGCTACTATAGTCGGATACAAATTAAGTCTGCAGTGAAGCCCCACCCACGCCCTCATAACCTCCAGCCACTGTTCCTCCCCCTCCTCCCCCTCCGCGAGGCTGCAAATAATTCGTACTTTAAGTTTTTCCTCTTACCCAATTAGGGCGGTAACCACTAAAATAAAATTATTAGCGCGTAACTTTATACCTTTTGCCTCGCCTATTATAGTAAAATGGCCAAATCTTAATTCTTTATTGAACTGAAATAACATGCTTGCTTTGCTGCACTATTTATTGTCAAGTTTCACTTCAGTTGGCAGTGAAGTTGCATGAGTAAAACGGGTTCAGCAGTGAAATGAACGGCACCGTAGACTTTTGAAGAGTGAAATCCTCAGACTCCATACACTTTGTCCATGTCTGTTGCACACCTCATTGCATCCGCCGATGAAAAGACTCTTCAAGAACAGCACACGCTCCGGAGGTATCAAGTACGGCGCCATATTGAAAAGGCCGCATGGCGATTTTGTTTACCTCTGTGATTAGCTGGTGAAGTAACACAACTCCGCACGGTTTGTGTGCCTTGGTTGCCAACTGCTGTATTTTTTTAAAGTTGTATTGTATTTAACATTTTGGCTTATTTACTTGTTCTTGGCATTGTTTTTCCTGCGCAAGTCCATTTGACGTAGTTCCTTGTTTGCCAAGTAAAGGAGAGGTGTATCGCACAGGCCTACCTGTAAAATACAGTTTATTTTATTTCTCTTTTGTGGGTTTATGCGTTTTTATGGGGAATGGCGGACGTTATTCACATTTGTACTAGTAAAGTACCCCCCCCCCCCTTGAAAAAAAAAAACATCCTGGGTACGTGCCTGACTAATGTTTCATCCACTGTTGGCCTCTCCCAGGGATGTCGTTAAAGTGGAAAGCTAAAGAAAGAACCGAATTAGTTTACATGATAAAGTATGCTTTCAGGGCTCCATTGTCGCTAATTTCACGGTAATAGGTTAGTTATTAGAAGAGAAAGTAAAGGCCAACATTTGATTTTCTTGAAGTTCGCGCCGGTATACTTCAGTGTGACGTCACGAATGTCAAATGTCTTCTTTTTTTCGTATTTGAGCTGCTGTGGACCTGTAAAGAATTACTGAAACTTGTCGTTCGCTGTTTGACTCTAGCAATACAGTGGATTTCGTATTTGTCGATAGTAAACGACTATATGGCCGAATAGATGTCGTCAATATCTATGACGTTACGACGAACTGGCGCGAAAAACGTTAAGGTGGCGTCGCCACTCGTCTCTGGTCTTTCTGGCTTACCAATCCTCCCATAGTGATAAAAAAAAAAAAAAAAAATCATCTTTTGGTGCACAGCTCAGCCTATTTATTAGTGCACCCGCCATGGTTGCTCAGTGGCTATGGTGTTGGGCTGCTGAGCACGAGGTCGCGGGATCGAATCCCGGCCACGGCGGCCGCATTTCGATGGGGGCGAAATGCGAAAACACCCGTGTGCTTAGATTTAGGTGCACGTTAAAGAACCCCAGGTGGTCAAAATTTCCGGAGTCCTCCACTGCGGCGTGCCTCATAATCAGAAAGTGGTTTTGGCACGTAAAACCCCAAATATTATTATTATATTATTTATTAGTGCTGTCCCTCTAATCCTCGGCCCATCACGGAGCGCTATGAACAGATTGCAATAGCTTCGCGTAATCCTGTTCTTTGAGGTGAACGTCACATGCGTCGTGCAGCATATGCGTGCGCTGCAGGTGCGCGAGTGAGACGGGCGAACCAAGCTTCCGCAGGCACTTCTCGCCATTCATCTCTCGATGAGCGTCGTGACATACACCGCTGCTTCGACGTCTCGCACTGTGCGGTCGCAAGAACTGCAGTTTGCATTGCGGAGTAGCCTGCGAACGGCGTGGGTCATTGCATGGGATAACGCGGTGCGCGAGATGCCAGTAAAGACAGTGGTAACTTGTGCGTGTCGCATTTAAAGCACACAGGGAAACGCTTGAAGAAAGCTTCGCTTACACTTACATTCCAACGCGTGCGTTAGGGACGTCATTTTTTATTTCGTGCGCAGAGATCTCCGCCTCGCGGCGTGTCTCGTTTGCTGCGGACACGGAGTGGCTGCGGGTAAAAATCTGCTGCAGCGCCCGCCAGGCGGATGCCCCCCGGCGAGGGATCGAGCAGCCGTCTCTCGGCGCACGCCCTTGGCGGCCGAGATTAGCGCGCTATCTTGTCGGGAGCCGGGCCTGCGTGGTTATCATCGCTCAGTGCGTGCGACACCGCGTATCGCCCACTCGCACATCGTGCAGTTCCTGCTCTCTGTGGGAACGAGTGGGCCTGCAAATATTAGGCGGCCGGGATGAGGCTCTGCTTATTTTTCGAGCTGGATGAGATCCCTCAACGAGCCATACGTGGCCCACTTGGTGACCCATGATGGGCGCAAGAACACGCAAACAGCGCCTGCGGAATGTTTCCAAATCTAACCGTGCAGAAACAGAATAGGAACTGGTTCGTTTTCGTGTTGCCAAAGCTGCTTTTGCCTTCGCAGTGCCCGTACTGGTTGCATTGTGTCAGCAACCGCTGGCGGCAACTGGGCCTCGCGAGTCTTTGGAGGTGGTTCGCCCGCGCGTGGACGAACTCGCTCGGCGGCGGGATATATCGTTGGCCTGCAGGACGCTGCCAAAATTCCGCTGTCGTTTCGCGGAGTGCACCCGCGTAGGCGCTTGGCGGGGCGCAGCTGGCGCGGGAACAAAGACCGTTGCGGCGTCCTTGGCTGCGAACCTTGCGCTCGTCGATTTCGCTGCCGAACGTGGGCAGAGGCCATCGGCGGGCGGAGCCGGGTTGTCTCCGATGGCACGGGCCGAGCCTCGTCGCCGACGGGTATCAGCCGTGCCACGACACGTCATCGCGCGAAGCCCCTCCCCCGCGGCCAGTGTGTCCCGGGCCCAGAAAGGGGTCTGGCCTTGACTCACGCGGGCCGAGTGAACAAACCCGCCGCCACCCGCGCGGCCGACAACACGCACGTGCGGCCGACGCAAAAAATTGCGTAGCGAAACCAACTCATCCGCGCGATGCAGCAATCGGCCCGTCCGGTCGGCCCCGACGGGAGCAGAACGGCGCAGGCCGGCTCGTTACAGTGAACCTGGGATCTTAATTTTGGACCGGCACCCAACGAGGCTCGGCTGCCAACGCACCGCCGGGACATTGCTGCCTCGATCGCGCGTGGATGTTGCCACAACGCTGCGCTGTGGCCAAGATATTCTTCTGGGAACTCGTTCCGAGAGGCTCGGGCTTTGGGTCTCGATCTGCCCGGAGTCCCGCGATTTCGGGGGGCCCGCGTGTGTCTTTGACCTGCGATGAGCGTTTCGAGGGCTCCGCGGTGCGCTCTTATTTTGAGGCACTCAGCTGTGCGGTGCAGCTTTGACACATCGCGAGGGGCGGTTGTTTTTCGCGTCGCCCTTGCTCCCGGAGTTCAGCACCTGGTCGAGGGCGCGCGAAGCGCCGTTCCTTCGCTTGGGCAACGCGCGCTACGCAGCCGGCGGTTCTTTTTTCCCTGGAAGCCGTGTGACCGCGGCTCGGCTTGGACCCGCGCCCAGAGGCGCGCGCTTTTGCTGCCCGAGGTGGAAACCGGCGCCCCAGCCTCCGCCCGGTCTTCGGAAGCCGCGGCCCTGATCGCTCGTCGTTAGCCCACCGGCGTTTTGCAGTGCCGCTCGTGCGCGCCCCGGGTCGGAGCTCTTTCGAAACGCCGTGCGTTTCCAGGTCAAGACTCCTTCTGGCGTCCGACGCGCAGCAACGATGCTCGACGTGGAAGCGCTGCCAGGATGCGCCGCGCGTCGTCGCTCGCCTTCCAAGCTGCGCTGCCGCGGGAAGACTTGAATCGCCGTGCGCGATACGCAGGCGCCGTGAGCTATAGACATGCGCGTGCGGGGTCGTCGTGTACGGTGTGAGACTGCAGTGCCGTGTGTCTTTGCGAGCCTGACGGTTTGGGACTGCGCGCATCGTCCGGCTTCCTTTCGAACGGGCTGATGTTGCGCCTCTGCGAGGCCGTGCCCGTGTTCACTGGTGGCGATACCTTCTATCGCGCTCGCGGATAACCATGGCGTCGACCAAGTGTCACGTGGTGGACCACGTGATCGACGGACTTGTGCCGCGCGCCATCTCGTATCGCCTTTTGTTGTCGGATGGGCAGCACCGCGTGAGTGTGACGTCACGTGCCCTTGGATGTTCGATTCTGGGTTCCGAACAATGCATCCGTGTATCGTGTCTCCAGCAAATACGCATGTGCCGCTATATCAGCGCTTCTAAACAGTCCTCTTAAATACACAGTAGCGACATTTTTGCGTAGAGCTGCTTAACCTATGGCATTTCTGTAGCTAAGATATTTGGCATTGCCTTTTACAACAGACATTGAGCATTGAGAAAATGTGTTGAAGCTTGGAGATATAAATTTAATATTTGTATAAGCACTTGTTCCTTTAGTTTGACTATTCATTTCCATCTGAAAGTTGTGTACATTTCACAAGACCAATCCCTTCAGACTACTACTTTGAACCTTGTGCGTGACGGCCTATGATAATTACTTAGCAAAGACCTGAAGGCATGTTAACTGTATTGTGCTGCATTGCCTTTGATAACTTATAGAAGTGTAAGCATGCTGACTTGTTAGGTTCTCTGCAGCATGCATTCTCGGCAGCCCATGAACATTGTTCCAAGTACCTTATAGATGTGCAATTATGGCTAGATTACATTAAAATCTGGATACAAAGTATATTGTAGATCGAGCAGTATATTATTTTTCTGAAGAGCCTCTTAGTGCAATAATGCAATCTGTCTGTTTGTTTACTTGTTTATTTAGATGCCTTGATGCTCTTTGTGGCTTTACAGAAAGGAGCAGTCATATGTTGTCTATTAATGGATCTGCAGGTGGCAGCAGATGCTGGAAAGATGAATGAACAATTCATGACGTTTTATAATTTACACGTAGAAAAAAAGCAGTGCAACCAATTGCATAAGAAATTAATTAGTATGAGCAAATAAATACAAATAATTAAAAGGAACTTTCAGTGTAGTTGAAGCCTTGCGCTTGATACTCTTTGCTCTTTGATGCACAAACATTGCATGAAAGACCCACCTCAGCAGATTACATGTGTATGCACTTAAAAAGTCCCCCTAGTGAATAATTGTAAGAGCAGAACTTGTGACAGCTTAAAAACCTTTTTTGCTATGGAAAATAAGGATGGTTTGAATATTTGCTGGCCTTAGCTTATTCAGTTTCCTTGTACTTGCAGAGTACAAGTATTCATTCACCTTATCAGCTGCAAGAAATACAAGCCTCGACACCTCCGTCGTGATCCCCCCTGAAGAACAAGCAGAGTTGGTTCTGAAATGTTAGGAAAATAAAGTTAATTTTTAGTTGGAGCCACTTGAAAGTCACAAATCTCACATGATGTGTAAAACCTGCAAGTGCACTTTGCTGCACACTTCTTTGACCTAATCAAGGTGGCAGACCTTGGGTTTGAATCTTAATTAAGTTGCGAGCTGTTGACATCATTCCTGCTGCCCTCCGTTCCTTGCACCAACCAATAGTTCGAAACACATATCTCAGCTTTAACAGTGCTAGGGAGAGTGCAGCTTACTTGGCTAAGGCAAGCAAGATTGCCTCATGAAATATTGCATATCATCCATTGAGATCATAATGCCATCAGACTTTTCCTTTGCACTAGTTTCTTGGAAATCTTTTTCAATCTTAATTTAAGGTGTGCATGTTAAAATGATATGTTTAATGGGACACAAAAAAAAAATATTAAGTCAAGCTGGAGCGATATATTATTCACCTAGAAAGTCTAGGATTGTTTTCTGTGGTGTATCAGTATATCACTTTGTTGTGTAGAAAATAGTTGCCGAAAGTGCTCCTCCTGCTCTCCGATTTTAACTGCCCCTGCCAAAATGTACAAGTTGACATAATCACTGCGTGTCCTCCCTCTCTGCCACTCTGTGAATTGGCTAGGGCTGACGCCACAACAGAGGGCACCAGTCTGCTTTTTAATTTTTGTAATATTCTCATTCTGTTCTCACAGTGACTGACGAATTCATTATTACAGAAGCCTGATCATTCAATTTAGCCCGACTTTATATTTTCCTTTAGTGTCTGTTTAACATGGAGATTTGGCACAAGCTGCGATGCATTGCTTGTTATTTATGTTTTATTTTCCTTGCAAGTTCAATTTGCTTTGTGCGCAATTATGCTTACACCTGAATCCAGAAATATTGATGCATGATGGCATGTGCTGGACAGCTCTTAAGGAAGTTGAGTTGCTTCTTGTTGACTTTCTTGCTTTTTGAATCTCGCAGGATATGGATCTCATTGAGATCCTCTGGAAGCAAGATGAAGATCTTGGTGTTTCAAGGGATGCCTTTGACTACCATATGGCTTCTGAAAGCAGCAGCAAGGAAGCTGTCAAGCCACCACATTTTGATGTAAGTAACTTGCTACATGAAAACATGCATTTAAATTGTAAAGGTGCAGTGTAAATGTTTAGTGGTTATTGTTGTCCAGATTTAAGGCATATAGTGACAGGCTTTTGGTAAGCAAAAGCGGAAGTTTGAACAAATTCAGGAAAGCCATTGATGAAAATCTGGTAGACAGCACGGATCAATCGTATATTGTCCTCTATCACTTGTTGCTAATTGAAAATGGCAACCGCACTGAAGTGAGACACCAGTGCAGCGTTAATCCTATGTGAATGATTGATGCCAACAATCCCTAAAAACAGCCTTTTTTCGCCGAGTTTCAGTTTTGAGTACGGAGCTTATGGCTAAACGCCTTCTGACAACACCGAATGATAGGTAGCAAGTGTCATTTGTTGGATTAAAGCAGGCACGAAGGACAAAGGAGAACTAGTTTTGCATGCCACTTTCTCTTCAAAGCACGGTCAGAGGAGGCAGACCGATGCAAAGTCCTTGACTGCAGGGGTATCACGCAAGTAATGTATAATTAACTAAATGCACACATCTGTGTCACATCTGACAGGAAATGTGAATTAGCTTTGCTTTTGCATTTCTGTCTGGTCTGTTTCTGAGAAAGCAAAATATTTTTCTTTCTTATCATTGTATGCTCTCATTCTCGATGTGCTTTGGACATTTCGATGAATAAGCATTTCCTTAAGGTATTTTTATGTGTCATCCTTATAGAATTAAGTGTAGCTGTAGTTCATTTTTCTTCTGCTCTGAAGTTGCCATGAATGAAGGCATTGTAGTGCATGTGGGCTTTGAAAATTCAAGGTTACACTCAAGAATATTGTGCCTTAACTGAAAGAGCATTTGCCAATTAAAATTCTTGAATAGCTTTGAAAGAAGGAAAAAGAAACGCTCCTATGTTTGGACATATTTGGCCTCAAATGATTCCATCAAATGGGTACACACGTCTACCATTCATGTGACTATGCACGTTCATGCAGAAAAGCGCTGAACTGTCAAACCTGTTTACTTCAATGTGCAAGGGTATGACACGTAAAAGAATAGAGTCTGTGGGCATTCACATCCAATTATTTTTGCACTGGACAGTTGTTATGAAAGCACCACTTTTCCCACCGTATACATCGTATGAGTTGCTCTTCTACAATTGACCTCACAAAGCATGTGCACTTTAAAAAGCCTGAACTAAAGTTAAATACTGGATTTGATCAGACAAACCTTTATTTATCTACACGAATATAAAAAAAATAACCAGGGGCTGTTTACTGAACATTAGCAAACAGAAATTTATTGATTAAACATAGCTGTCTGTTCTTTCTTTCTTCTTTTTGAATTAGTGCACTTCACTGGTATATCTTCAAAGCTTTCATGATTGGGACAGTTATCACTAGTTACCACCCTGCAGTACTGGATCCACATTGTTGTACGCATCAAGGGCTAGCGAGAAGCTTTACATGTCAACCACCAATAGTTGATATTGTTCGGACACAGACGAACCAGACACCGGATTGTTTAAATGGCTGTGTAAATAATTCTGGCCTTGGCTAAAGTTCAGTTGCAAGAAAACAACAAATGGGGTGGCATGTCAGTGCTCTTATCTAGAAGCATGAGCCTTGTTTAAAGACGTTAGTACTACCTACTTACACTGCAATCCATATGACGTTCCCTTCAGTTAAACGAATGTTATTGAAATGTACAATGCACACAAGAGATGGCTCTGCTGTAACGTGAACTGACAGGTTATGGATATTAGACTCTTGTTGTTTACAGCAGCACAGTCCTGCTTTATTTTTTTATACAGTCGAACTTTGTTATAACAAAACTGGATATAGGGACATATTGGATATAACGAAGTACCTAAGTGGAATTCCCCCTCAAATTCTCATAGAGGTTCATATTGCAGTATACATGTGACAGCGGATATAATAAAGCAATTCTATCTCCCCTTTCAACTTCATTACGAGGTTTAACTGTACACAGAATCTTCAGGCCTTTAAGAAAGCACACTTTGAGTATTTATTTTTTTTATTGCTGATTACCAGCGCATGAAATAAACTACTTTTTAACATGGGCACCAGGCAGTGCATCAAAATACGATGAGCTTTTAATATTGATCCAATATTGATAGAAATCAACTGGCTTTCCTCAATGTAATTTCTGCATTATGCGAGACCTGCTTATATAGCAAGCCATGGGGTAATTTTCATGGTTTAGAGGGGTCTTAAAGGAAGTTATACAATAAGAAAGTTTTTTCAAGCGGTTGGTGTAATTTTTATGTCGCATTGTTGAAAAAAAATTTAGGCATAGTGATCTCAGTAATGTTTCTTCTACAGTCGAGTGCCTTTCTTGATATTGCATCATACCAAATTATTGATGACAATGATGAGTTAAATTTGAGAGCACTTGCATCACCTGCAACTTGTTGCGACTCTTTGTTGCAGAGTACCGAAGTGCCTGAAGATGAAGATGAGCCACTTGAAATGCATGAGGACAGCAATCCTTGGGAGGGCTTCCAGTACAGCATAGACTCGGAAACAGGTGAGAACCGGCATTGTTGGGCCAGGCTGGCATTGTTGCAGTGTACACCTAGCCATGCTGTCACTGCACGCATCCTTCATATCTACAGAGCTCCACCATGAGATTAGCATCCTCACAGACCTCTAGTTGCCCTGAAATGAGCTTTATTTCTTTTCTGAGGAAGATTTATAAATTATATTATTTGTAGCTTTCCGAGTGGAGGTTTTGTATGGATAGATTATAATACGTGGCATTATTTCTCTTTATAAGCATTGTCATCGTCAACCTGCGTAAAGGGGTCATGAAACACCTTTGTTTCTTAAAACCTGAGCAACTTGCTGGAAGGAGTGCAATGTCTTTGGATGACTATTTTTCTGAAAAACTTTTTGAAAAGGGACTGATTATAACAGAGCTATAAAGAGCTCACTGTTTGCTGTCTCCATTCCCTTTCTATTCATCAATTGCTCTCAGCTGGAGCGACCCCAATAATAATGCCCTGCCTATTGCTCCTTTCTTGTTCTTTCTGCTTTGCACTTGTGGCAGTCCTTCAGGGTTGGTGTTCGAAAGGGGCAAAGGATTAATGACAGGACAGGCAGGACACGTTAACAACCTCGACTTCCCTGTTTTCACTCTCAAGTAGCTCCTGGTCATAAGCAATCACTCAATAGCTGGTGCCTATGGGCTACTGTACATACTACAGCATGTTAAAACATCACAGTTGACGCCATAGTGTCATATAAGGCAGAAAAAATATTGAGGGACTCAACAGATGCAGGAAAAAGTGAAGCAATCTGTAATACCAGATTGTAGGTTCTCTGCTTTGTTTAGTTGAATAAGATTTGTCTCATGTTCACGAGCAACATTGTCGACAGATTGGGAATGTGTTCTTAGTGCACTTGAAAAGTGTTGTAGTGGCCCTTGATGTTTAACTGCCAGACAAAAGTCTCTTCCGGCATTCTCTGTTTATCTCTGTCCTGCATTGACCGATTTCATCCTTGCTGCCAAATTTCCTCCTCTTGGAAGTTTTAACTAATCCTCGGCTGCCGTCTCCTTCGTATCCCCTCTCTGCGCACCCAGTCTGTTACTCCAGTAGATAACCTGTTCTATGCATTACATGGCCTACAAAATTCCACTTCTTACTTTGATCCCATCCAGAATATCGACTACCCACATTTGCTCTCTAACGCACACTGCCATCTTCCTATCTGTTAATTAAAGGGACTGTGCAAATGTTACTGAGCATTGTGTAGTGAACATGGCTACTTGCTACACAATGCTCTTGCAGACACCTGAGCTCAATACGATTCCTGCGTAATAGCAGAGAGCCTACATGGTTGGTCAAAAGTGTGCCTGCCTTTTCCTTCAGGTGTTCTTTCATTGATTTTATTTTATTTGTCTCTGCCACCTCATATTTATTGTGCTGGTCCAAGAGACACGGTGGGTGGATTCCTTTATTATACGTCATGATTAATCAGTTTCTCCACTAAGAGCAATAACATTCTCAAGAATGTCTTGATATTTCCGTGCTAATTTTCCAAATAACTGTCATTGTTGTTCATTGTCTCAGGAGGTAGAATAAAGTAACTAAAGAATGCAAAATAAAGTTTTGCAGTGCTGGTTATCTGCCTGAGTCATTTGCTTAAGTTGCATTGCCTTGTCCAGAATAGGCACTGTCACAAATGGGGCTGGTTTCCCTTTTTAGTCTGTATTATGTTTACATGTATATGCTCCGGTATCTCTTTCGCATGTGAATTCTGTGAAAAGGCTGTGGAATTGTCTGCATACAGGCCTGGTTCTTTTTGTTCCCAACTTTGACTGTTCTTTATTGGTATGAAATTTCCTCTGCACTTGGCTAGACTATGTTCTCACTCGTAGTTTAGTGAAACAAGAGCAGAAAGCAGGAATGCAGTGCAGCAGTGTGTTTTAGTCGAAATGTGCTTAAATCTTACAGCAATTGCAGGTAGACATGGCAAAATACCGCCACTTCCGAAACAGAGATGCAATCTGGCAGTGGTGATGGGCCATACCATAGTGTCAGTGCAAACCTCCAGGCATAGAGCTGGGATGAGTATTGCTGGCACTGCTCCAGGTGCTCAGTACTGCGTCAGGACAGCTCCGACCCTTGAGGCTGTGGCAGGGGCGATGTCGAGTTGTTGGTAGCTTCTCCCAGTCCAGTGTACATCCAAAGCCTTTTGTTTCACGGGCCCGATTCCTAGCCTTGCGGTCAAATTTCAGTGGAATGCGAAGTGTGCCCTGCTTTGGTGAGTGTTTAAAAACACTGGGTGCTTAAAATTAATATTGATTCTTATAGCCCTACTGTGTAGCTTTGATAAATCGAATCCCAAATTTAATTTCATAGAAACATTTGTTTCGCAATATATTCATGAGCTGAGCACTTTTAACACCAAATGTATTTCGTAGCTTTCTAAAGGGCACCCTGCAGCACTTTTTAACGTGGCCAATAAATCGTGCTCAATGCGAGAGAATGCTCTAGTGAGCGCACAAGCCAAGTTTACTAACTTCAGTGCATCAGGGAAGGTGTAATGTCGCTGGAAAATCACTCATGCTTTCCTACAGCTTCTTCAAAACCCTCTGTGTAAATTGTTCACCATGATGGAATGCAGCCTTCGTACAACTATTGGCTGGATTTGTGAAAACATCACGATTAATCATTACTTTATCAGAGACCAAATAAGGGTCTGCAATGCTTACTATGGTTTTTATATTATTTCACATGCATAAAAATTGCAAAATTCCACTGTGTCTAAAGTCTCAATATCACAATTTCGTTTTGTATTTGTGGTATACGGCAGCTGTCGTCTGTTTGTGTTGTGTTGGCTCCTCTGAAACCTTGATTGTTATGTTAGTAAGAGTTGCACGCATAAAAGGACGAACACAGGGAAAAAACTAGGTAGACAGAAATATATGCAGCTTCGTAATGAATAAAAGCAGTTTATAGTTTGTGCTCTTTCAATATAATCAGCTTTAAAACAAATAAAACCAGTTCATAGTGTGCGCTCTTTCCATCTACCTCGTTATTTATCATGTGTTTGACCTTTTATGCATGCAACTCTTCCTAACATAGCACGCACCAACTCGCCCAGCAAGAAATTCTTCTAGACTACCTAGATTGTATTGGTGCTGAAGTTCTGCTACCCTCTACCACAGTGTGTCTTTATCTTTGCGCGTAAGAGTTGTGCATGTCTAGAATCACCTGAATACAATCAGAATAGTAAATATTTATTCTTTTACTTCTGTCATTCTAATACATGCAACGAGAGTACTGCATATGTTGTGTTGGCACTTCTTTAAGTTGTACGGTATGCGTCCCACAAGCCGTGTTGCCTAAAATTAGCAGGAAACTGCAGTGCCGTTTTGCAGGTGTTAATTGCAAGGGTGGCAACACTGATGCAAATCCACTGCGTAAGTTACTCCGTGGTGTTCAGGTTTTGGCTATACTTGCAGACAACTTTTCTTGTCTATGAAGCGAAGGCTACAGGGGCGGAGCTTCTGCACATGACTGTATTTGTACGCAGTGTAGTTCGAGTGCACTTGGCACCGGTTTCGGTTTAGCCAAGCTCGCACAACCTCTTTAGTCAAGGCAGATACAATTAGTAACTCAGCGTGAATCAATGTTCATTCACATCCTATATATATCAAGTTCTGAACAGTGAGCATTGTAGCCTGCATCGGAGCTCCAAAGCAGCTGTATGGCATCGGCTAGGGCTTGGGAAGTGCAACCGGCGCTGGCGTTAGTAGAGCCGGCGCAGCAGTCAGCTCACTCACTCATTTGTACATGCCAATAGTTCCAATATCCAGATGGGTTTGCTTGGTTTCCACGCAGATGCTGGAAAAACTTATTTTGTGTGCTTCAACAGTCTTTTGTTGCTAAAGTTGGTCAAAAGCCTCCCAAGGGAGTTGATTGGCAGGACAGCAAGCGACGAACACTCGCCAGAAGACACGGCCGTCATATTGCGTTTGGTGAATGTGCAAAACGTGCAACGGTCTTGGGTGTGGGAAAACTCGGAAAGAGCAGACTAAAAATAAAATAAAATGCCGATAGCTGACTGGTGAATGTTGCATCTATTTTCAAGTTAGTTGCTGTAAAAAACAAAAAAGTATTGGCTTCTATTTCTCCGGTAAGAAAACGAGCAAACCTGCGGGACTATTTCCAGCAGCAATGAAAGAGGCGCACTTAGTTTTTGCAGCTTCCACTTCATAGACAAGAAAAGTTGTCCGCGAGTATAGTCTGATTAAGAGTGTATCAGATTGTCAGCTTCCCACCAGGATTGCTACCTCTTGTTGTGTGGCGGTGGTGGCTGGCCAGTCTGACTTCTCCGTGTTACTTTGCACTGTGGTGCATCGGTGCACGGGTAGCCTATCTAAGCCATCAAGCACTTGAGCCGTCTTCGAAAAACGGGGTCCATCATTGCCTGAACAACACAACCAAGGCTACACGGCCGCTGGCACGACAGCATGCACAAGTTGTCAATGGAAAAAAGCCTATGCAGTTTCCTTGAATGCGTTTGAACACCACAGCTAGAGTGACAGTGCTTGCCCAGTGCCTCCTAGAACCATATAAGCTCTACAGTAACTCGACCATAGGTTGAGGGACAGCCCCCAAGTTACAATTGTGTCCGCCAAAATCAGAAATGGTGGCGTTCACGTCAAAACGCAAAGTGGATGTTAAATTGCCCGCCACTATTATGTGGAGTGAGTGAACGCCTGGTTCCGCCATAGCCTTCGCAGTGCAAGCTGTTGAAGAATGAGCGGGACCATCGTAAAAGGGATGAAATGCTGCCTTTGTACCTCAATAACTCTGCTTCTGTGGAATGCATTCAAGTACTTTTTTCTGCAAGATATTATTAAAATAGTTCCCTTTAATGGCAAATACATTTCCCAACATCATTAAAAAGGACTACAGGGCCTCTTTCAGTTGCCTCACAATGACAGCAGCACATGCTGTCAAGTAGCCGAAATGAGTTCTTGTCTGCTCACTCTGCCTTGACCACACTTGCAGGAGAACATATCTTGGGTGGTAGCAACCAAGGAGAGAGCAAATGCGAGGAGCCAAGGGAGCGTGTCGACAGTGGATGCTTCCTCCTCGACGAGGAAGAGGACACAACGCTGGGCAGAATACCCGAGGAAGACCGCGAGGCCCTTTTTGCCGAGCTGGACCGTATTCTCCAGGGGCAGTCTCCCCAGGTCAGTGTCTCCTCCTATCCTTGTCAAAGTCTGGAGAGCTTGCGGAAAACCCTTGCAACACGAAATCAATATGTACTGTATGCATGCAGTATTAAAGTGCTTACTAAGCGCACAATAGTTTTGTGTGCTGGAATACAACATGACAAACTATTAAAAAAACTTATAGAGTCGAACCTTGACATAAGGAACAGAGATGTGATGAAGTAAACCTAAAATTTTTCTGCCAATACTAGCCTGTAACAAATGTATACTTCTTATGAACATTGGATATAACTAAGTTATTCTTGTGTCAGGTGCAACTTCATCGTAATTGGTCCGGCTGTATTCAAGGTTGCACCCTTCACCTACGCACATTGGTTGCAAAACACAAGGTTGCAGTTTCGATTCCTAGCCATGGCTACTGCTTTCCAGTGGGGGCGGAATGCAAAAATGTTAATGCACCAAATTTTGACTTTGAGTGTGAATGAAAAATTCCTATGAAATGAATCAAGAGCCCTGCACTGTGGCATCTCTCACAGCCACTGTGGACTGTTTATATTTATTTATTCCCTTAAAACACAGATGGCACATGCGGTGTTACAATACATTGCTTCTAGATGTTCACTCCCTTATTCAATCGATTTGCTTGTTTATCAGTACAAAGCACAGTAAAGAAATGCTGCCATGGAAAGGCACAAATGCTCTGTCCGGTTACTCAGGAATCCCACACAGTCTACTACCTGGAGCTCTGCTGCAGACGTAAGCGTGGAATGGCACCTTGAAGATTCAAACACAGCAGGCGCTGTTCATTTTTACCCAGAGAGAGGGCAACATTCACTTGTATTAGAGAACCCAGCACATCCAGCCTTCATTTCAAAAGATGAGTTAAAATTTGTATTCATCAGGAGAGCCATCCGGACAGCACGTATATGAATTCAACGAATAGAAATGCGGCTACTACAGCTACTAGTTGCAACATTAGCTAAGTTTCTCCTGGCTTGTGTCCGATTCCCGTGTGTGTGGTTGTGTGAAGCCAAAGTTAGCTACACTTGGGCTTAATTAAGTTGGGCCTATTCCTGGTTTGGAAGCCATAATAGAAACAAATATTGGAAAGTAGTAACCTGTAATCCAAAAACTTCAGGTGGATCCTTTATTTGCAGAATATTGTTACGGTGCATAATGCAGTACAGTAGGACAAAGTAGAACAACATGACTGTGAAGCCAGTGTTGGCGATGATTGGGCACTGGAGCACTGTATAAACATAATGAGAAAATATAAAAGTGAAAAATTGCCATCCACCCGACTGTAGCACAAAACTGCTAAGGAAACCAGGATTAACTTTTCTTCAGCTGCGGAGCTATCTTTTTGAAAAACCCGTAGGGGTTTCTTTTGTAGCTTTGTGCTACAGTCGGGTGGGTGCCGATTTGCAGTGACCGCAGGTCTAAAATAGCGTTCATCGAAGCCACCACCGCTGCTACCATTTTGATTATCTCACAGCCTCAAACCAGCGCTGTTGCGTGCTGATTCGCTGGCAGCCATAGACAGTCATAGCCACCGCGGCCACCGTAGGCATTTATGTTTGCCCACGTGGTGTCTGGCACGTGCATTTTATGCTGTTGTGCACTCTGCTATGCTGGGGCTACCTGCTTCGAGCTGCCAAGTTTCCTGTTGTTCAATGTTGTGCTTTCCATTGAAAGGATTCGCTGCTCTCAGCAATGTCGCAGACTCCTTATCGTCGCCAATGGCTATGAAGTGCAGAAAGCGCTGCCATAGGTTGACGATGGAGAAGAAAGCTGCCATCATCAAGCAAGTTGGGAGCAGCCGGTCACAAGCTGACGTGAGTAGGGAGCTCGGAGTTTCCAAGCAAATGATTTCGTATTTCCTCAAAAATAAGGTGGAGATCTTGGAAGCAGTAAAAGTTACAACATTGATCTCGGGTATGCTGTTGGCATGCTTTCCGATACGTGGAAGACAGTGACGAGACATGCTTTACAACTGTTTTCGCCTTCCGGACTTCACACTTGGTACTGAGACGGAGATCTCTTCTGGTCAGTTTCCTTCCATGGACTTTAGGATTGACAACCTGTGCGCTGCTTGTGTTGTGTTGCCCACTGACGTAAGATATGAACAATTTGCCAACACTGAGAACGAGCTCAGCCTCTGTGTGGAATTAACTATCAATGAAATCGTCCGTCAAGTGGCGATGGATTCAAATGACACCGAAACTGAAAATAAAGGGCCAGCAGCTGTGCTGCCAACAAGCTCTGAACTGATGACACTGCCATCAATGTACAGTGATGACATGACCCTAGCTGGAATTCAAGCAGACAATATCGCATACAAAAGTGATTTCACAACTTTTTTAAAGCCACTAGAGCAGTAAATGACAGTGTTCTCACTGGCGTTGAAGACCCCTAATTAAATATAGCACCGCCTGTTTTGACAGCGCTCGCTGTCAGCATTTCTTTCTCTTTTCTTTAAATCAACAGCTCTCTTCAGCGCCATCTCAACAATGCATTGGCAAAATGGCAGTGGTCCGCTACTCCATCTTTGACCCTCCCCTTCTAAGAAATACATATGAGTAGGGGGTTTTCTGCATTCATTAATTTTTTCAGATGTTTTCACAGTTCCACGGAGTCCATAAAATCTGACGTTCATTGTGAACCAAAAATTATTTGTGGCATATAATACCAAAATTACTAATTTGTAGTCTCTATTCACAACTCTCTTTACTGGTAGAGCTGTTAAGAGGTTCACATTTTTGGCTGAACAAGGTTGATTGGGATGTGACTTAAAAGCCCTTGTAGGTTTGCCTCTATCATACAGGTTGCTCATGCACTTGATGGCACATTTTTGCATGTGACGTTGCAGGTAGATTTTTGCCTCCTCCCTCTGTGCGAGAGATCAGCATCATAGACGTTTGTGTGTGAAGTCACATTGTGTCAGAGGGCGCAGGGAGTTTATGACAATTAGTGAGTGCTAAATGAAGTAGCTGATATAGGGACTTCCAAGTTGCACTTGTGGTGCGATAATTGGCTCTGTCTTGAGCTGTAAACTGGTTGATGTGGTTCCTCATAGTACTGGGTGCAGCAAAGGTGGAGGAAGCGACATACACCAAAATGAAAATGCTTTTTCAGTGCAACAGCTCCTCCGCATTGCTCACATTTCCTGCAGAAATACTTTGATTAAGTTTACAGAGGAAATTTTAGCAACTATGATTGCTGTGTAAGAAGCGTAGAGAATGGGCAAACACCTCTGTGGCCACGGTTCAGGGAGTACACTGAGCCAGTACATGCCTCTCTGCGAGCTAAGTGTTGGGGAAATAAGGGCATGGTGTCAACACCAATGCAGCATCAATGCAGCATCAAAACCCGGCGGACACTGAAAAAAAAACTTTGCTTTAAGACCGCATGGAAGCGAGGCGACAACCTGAATTGCCGCATTTGCCTGCCACCTTTTTTTTCTTCTTATTTTCCTTCTCCCTCTCTCTCTCTTTCTTCTTTTCTTTTTCTTTTTGTGACGTTGCACGCATCATGTGCGAAAATTGAGCAACATCCGGTATAACATCGGAAATTTCGGTTGCCGTCATGCATTCGTTCAACAGTAGTCCTCTAAGTTTGTTTTCCCACAAAATACCCATATGATTTTGTGGAATTGGTAGAGATGCCGTGGCTAAGTGTGGGCTCCAATAAATCGGTCGGCTCCTTATATCCAAAACCTGTTGCAGGAGCAGGGCACTTTTATAGCAAGTCGAGGATATCTTCTTTCGACTTCCAAGATTATCGAGAGTGAACTCTGTGGTATCCTGAATTGAGTGTCAACATCCTTTTTCTCGCCAGTCAAGATTGCTTGCTAGATAACATACAGTATACTTATAATGGTACCGGTTTTAACAATACATCAGTTACAACAATGAGATGCTGCTGCACCACCATGTATGTATGTATGTTTTCTATGGTTAAATAACCCACTTACTACAATGCCCCCATGCCGCACTATCGGTTGTAATGATGAAGTCTGGCTGCTGGGTGTCCATGCTGAAAGGTAATGAAATGCGAAATCCTTGAAAAGAAAAAAGAAAAAGAGTAATTCAAGCTGCTGCGCATGGCCTCCTGCTATCTGTACGCTGGCCATGAATGGACCGTGACAACTGCAATGCTCCTGGATTAAGGCGCTGTGCTTGTCTTTGTTGGTTGTGTCGAAGTCATTCCTGGCCACATGGTTTCTCGGCCTCGTTTGACTCGCCGCCGAATCGGAAGACAGCCGATTCTCCCGCTGATCATCGGCAATGCATGACATTGCCACTGAAAAGAAAGCACACTGCTATAGATTTCGAAACGAAGTGCTTCTAATCGATGAGGCAATTATTGCGAACTTCCTTGCATCAGATAGCAATTGCGGCGATGGCAGCAATGACACGGTAGGGCGGGCTGCCTCATTGTTGTCCTCGCAGGAAGCCCTGCAAATGATTCGGTCCCTACAGGGCTTCGTTTTCACAAGGAACTTTCCACTGCACTACGTGGGATGTCAGCAAGCTTCGCATAAAGCAATCAAGACCAATGGACATGGGGTTTTCTCATGCAAGCCAGTGAGAAGTACATGGCGAGATGTGTGTGGCGATCTTGCCCCAGTGTTTCTTCCGGATTTCTCAAGCTAACAGGCTGCTGCGGCAACCTTCTTGTATTTTTTAACCATTTGAGGGTCGATTTTTTTCGCCATGTGCGACCGCCCAGGGTCGATTTCTTTTATTGCAGATTCCAATTATTCTTAGGGACTTATTTTGCAAAAAATTTTCCGCAATTTTTCTAGGGTGACCGTAAAGTGAGAAAAAAATATTTTGCGTTGGTATATATGTACTCTTCATTCATGAATAATAACAATAAAAAAGGAAATAAACTTACAAGGATTATAAATTTGATGCATTATTATACACATAGTTCAAGGACTTAAAAATGCATGCAAGAGAATATTTTGCAAGACTCAAATGTTCCTGCTCTTACAGTAATATGTACATTGACAGCGTAATCGAACTGCGTAGGTGCGCACATTCAAGAAATCTGTGTGGTTCTGTTCCCGTCCAAAAAGCACAACGTTTGACAAACTTCCACTAATCTTAATCTTATTGCCAACCAGAGGCAATTAGTTATCGCGAGTGTCAAAAAAAAAAAAAAAAAAGCAACGGAAACGCATGCACAGCAGCATCCTTCCTATGCGCACCCCTGTGAGCACTAAACGAGCGAGAAAGTGGCGGTCGCCCTTTGAGCGATTAGTAATGAGTTAGCCATCAGTTTTGCAAGCGCAAGAAACCGACAACGCCTGCCCACGTGCACACCAATGCGCCAGTGGTAGTATATAGAGGCGCTGAAGCAAACTAGCTCTAAAACAAACCATGCAACGAAAACGAAGAGAGTGAGGTGCGTGAAAAAAATTCCTTGTATTCCCACATAACAACAGCACATGACAGAAAAGAAAAAGTTTGGAAATTGGCGCGCTTTTTAAACATACAGACGGCACCGTAAATATACGGCATCGACCATTTTGGGACTTGTTGGTGGCGCCATATATTTACGTCATTGACCCTGAAAGGGTTAAAAGGCCCCCTTTTGGGGTCACCAAAGCAGTGCCTCAGTGGAGCTCGCACATCGCTTTCCGCCCGTGACCCCTCTTTGCAGTTGTTATAGTAGTGCCATTCTTAAACGCAGACAGCCACGGCTTGTTACACGTGATCGGAGTGCACAGGAAGCAGAGGCACTGGACTCCCCACCATTATAGTTTTCTCACAACAGCTTTGCCACCCCCCTATTTTGATTTTTTTCATGCAGCCTGGTTATAACAATTATTAGTTATAAATAACAATGGAATTTTCATGGCACTTGAATATTGTTATAAGTGGGTTCAACTGTATAGCCTCATCCGCAAACGAGGGTCCATTTTGTTTAGTACTACGAGGGAGAACTTATGTGCTACCATTTCTACTACTATTCATGCTTATCACTTGCCATGCATGGCAGGGAGTATTGGCAACAACCAAAACACCAAATCAGCCAGCCGCTGACTTAAGGCATGCATGATAATGCAGAGCTATGGCACTATTCTACGTAGAGTGCACCGCGACACGATGTGCTGATACATGTGTCCTCTAGTGCCTCTGTTTGAAACCAGCCCTCTCGCCAGCTTATGATCTCCAAAATCCGACAGTGCATCACGGAGGTCGTGACCAGCTAAATACCTGCTGGCAAAGATGCTGCTTTGCTTCAGCAGCCGCTCTTTGTCGCGGGGCAAGCAATTTTAAAAGTGTGATTGCAGACGACTATGTGTAATGTAACCGTCTGACCATTAGCGGCCGCAGTAGTTTCCATTTATTGTTGTGCATTTCCTTCGTGAGAGCAGTGAAATTTTGTTACATAGAAATCGTGGATAAACACATTTGCAGCATTGAGGTTTAAAATATATTGTTTTATATGGACACGAAGTTATATGTACAAAGTTGAATACTTCGTTATATAGAGGATGTTGTTATATTGCAGTTTATCTGTACTATACTGAAAGCACGAGAGGCTTGCACTTAACTGTAGACATGGCTGCATGAGAAGGCCGCTGACCAATTCTGCCAGGCAACTTACACAGGCTGCACCTCAGTGATGAAATGAAATGCGTATGCATGGTATTGTTACACCACAGATAATGCTGCATGCATGCTGCACTGGCACCACCTGAGCACTTTGTAGCACCGGTGCCGTGAAATACATGTGAAACAAACATAGCCAATGTGTCAGCATCCCACAAATGGCAGGTTGTGTACAGTGGCAACACCCATCTTTGGATTGCTCTGCTGAGAGCAGTATCTTAAGCGCCACCAAAAACTGTGGCAGCTTTTGTGACGACAAACAACGGTAATGGTAGACAACAGTAATGGTATGAGAATAATGGTGATGGTTACAGAGACAGCAGGCCATGATCAGAGGCAACAGTGGCATAACAACAATGTTGATGGCAGCACTACATATGATGGCATCGCACTAACACATCTGCCACGACCTAGGACTGAATGCTTTGTGGGGACAGAGTTGTCTTCGCTGCCAACATCCTCTCCTTATGAAGCACAAGGTTTATCACAAGCACAATAATGGTAGCAGTGACAGATGGCACTGGATGGCTGAAATACCTCGAATATCTCTGTGCTTCTGTAACCTCTCACTGAACAGAGCAACGTATGGGTTGTGCATCTATCGTTATGAATGTGCATTTTGTGTCGCAAGGAAATTTCTGCAAACGAAAAGGCTCACAAAGACAGAAATGATTATAAAATATCACTTTCATTATTGAAGAAGCATAGATGAGAACAAGCCCTCACAAAGCACAGCATGAGACTGGAGACAGCAATAAACAACTTCAAGAAAATTAGTCCAAATCTGCATAGACAGGTATATAACGTGCCACCCTAGCATCTAGTGTGCTTCTTGAATTATGCATTTTTAACATTTCCTGGTTGCCTGAGGTGGGTCTTTCAGCCAGTGAGCATGCTGTGTCTCGGACATTTCTGGAAAGTCCAGAACGACAAATCGCAGAAGCCAAATGTCCTCTTGTAATGAGTGCTGCCAGTTTTATTTGTTTGTTACAATGGATGTTGTGTGACAGGTGTCACAGGAAACAGTGAGATGAGGATCAAAGGCAATTTTTGTATGTTCTTCCTTCAGTGCTTAAGTCATTGGGTTCGTTGTGATAGTAATGTTTCTGACTCGGTAGTGCTTATTGCTTGATTCTGTTCCTTTCTTATCAGCCACTGCTCATTATCAGCCGATCATGCTGGCATTGTAGGCAGAGTGCCTCTTGGACCATTGCAAAACTTGAAGAGGAAAATAATTACGTTATCCTAGTCTTGCCCAGTGGTTTTAAAGCGGACGTGAATGAAAATGTGAAGGAGGCCATGAAAACTCAACATTTCTGAGTATTTCTCAGCAAATTTTTCAATTAGTTTGTGCTTGCTGCATCAGTTAAATATTAAGAAACATTGCTGTTGCAGAACAGGGTTTTATCTAGGAAAGAAATGCAGCACTAGAAAATATATTGCAACACAGAGGTATGTAATGCATGAATTATTTGTCATCTGCTCTCACTGTCCACTTGATATTTTTACCCCTAATTAGGCCATCATCTCTGGTCCGCTACAGTTTAATGAATGTTGTACTAAATTGCAGCACAAAGAAGCGAGAAGTATTAGGCAGGGCAAGCTTCAAGCCTCTTGTTGTAGCTGGCTAGTTGTTGTAAATCTGGGAGAGGTAGCTAGCAATTATGTATAGGCAGTTGTGCGCACAAATTTTGTTGTATAATGATGGGCTCCCTGCTCTAATAAAAAGGTTATTAGTGTATTTCTGTTAATTAGTCTTCTGAAACGTTATTAGGGGGAAGTATGGACACCTTGTCTAGTCTAGGAACTCCTCTGCAAGTACACTACTTCCTCTACGTTCAAGGTCATTTTATTAAAAAAGGAACAACTCTATAGTCTAAAAGAACGCTGTATATAGCGTGGATAATGATAATGACAACAATAATAATAAAGCCTAGTTCCCCTGCCCGCAACATGTTTCTGTTATCATTTGTGGGGATGCGCAACTCTCATGCATCCTGTAATATGCTGTTTTTTCTGCACAGCTCGTGTCTCCTGTAATCTGGATTCTCCATGTAGCTTAGTGCTGGCGGTCGATCTGGTTAAGTAAGTAAGTAAGTGGTCCTGATCCCTTTTGACTCGGGGCAGGCATTTGTCAACTCCATAGGAGATATTGAAAGCACGAGAAGGAAAGAAAGTAAGGCGTAGAAAGTAAGGAGAGAAAGAACATTAAACACAGTTTTGTCACAGTCACAGTCTGTGAGGCCGTCTGGTTGGTCCGGTTCGTTGTACTCTAGGCTCCAGGCACCTCGGATTTCACCAAAGCCACGACGATCCAATCCGCCAGCCATGCAAGTTCAAGTCAGCCGTGTTGCTGCCTGGTCGGCCGTGATCTGTCATAGTAGCTCGGTTAGCTGAGGTGGTCGGTGTCGGCGGCCGCTGCCTGTCGGAGTTGTCTGTTACTGTGATGGGGTGGCTCTGGCCAGGGAATGTCTGTCTGGGGTTTTCCTTCAGATTTTCGGCTCGCCTGCTCATTCGTTTCCATTGTTCTAGCCAAGTCTTCGTAGTCTCGGCGTGTGCAGTTCGGTCCTCCTCGTTGAGACCAGTCAGCACCAGGCTCTCGGCCAGGCGGCATCATCAGGGATATGCGGGAAGCCTCGCACATTATTGTAGCAGAAGGGTTTCTTCTGGTGCACCGCACAGGCAGTATGTCGGATTAGAAAGGAACAGCGCCAACTAAGACGATCACAAGCGGGGAGAACGACACAGGACAAGCGCAACTTCATCTATCTTTATTCACCGAAAAATCAGCAAATATAAGGAAAATCATAAGACATGCGCACAATGACCATAATGCATCATCTACCAAACCATTCTAGATAGGACATTTCGCTATTGAAGAGGGTCACGGAAGTATCACTAACACAGTTTTTTTCTCTTTTCTTTATATGGAATGCTTCCAAAACTTCACGTGCCTTTGTTTCCCTGCTTCTGCCAAGAATCTTTATGTCTCCGAGCCGTGGTTCACAGTTCTTGTAGTACTGGCATTGTTTACGTGGTGAATGTTCTGCCGCTCGGTCACACGCAGTGCAAGTTGCGCAATGTTGCGAAAGATGCGCACCTCCTTCTTTCAGCGACCGCACATGTTCAGCTGCATAGTCCTTCACGCATCTGCCCGTTTGGCACACATAGGTTTTCCCGCAGGTCAAAGGTATTTCATATACCACACCGGTGCAGCACTTTACAAACTGCTTACCATGTTTTTTGGTGCAGTTGCTCCTCATACCCTGGCTCGCGACGCGGGCACAGAGCTGAGCTGGTTTTCGAGGAGCCGAAAACACGACTGGGACGCCGTGTCTGTTTGCCACCTTTTTCATATTGTGGGCTATCCTGTGTACATACGGAACCACTTCCGGCTTCGCAGCTAGTTTTTCTTGTGCGCACGGTTTCTTGACCATGGCACCTTTGATTTTTCACAAGATTGCTTCAGCCACTGCTGTGATAACCGTGCTTGGGAACCCCGCCGAAACCAACCTATCAACTTGCTTGTCAAAGCTCGCACGCATTGCATGGTGACACGATTTCACGAGAGCAGATTCAAGATGAAAGTTTAGCAATGAAACGTTTTACGGTTTTTTTAATGCGCCGACGCATAAGGAAGAAGCTCCTTTTGTGCTCGAGGTGCGTACTGCCAACATACATGATCTTCACCCAAGGTAATGTTAATGTCTAAAAACTGTAATCGGCCCTGCAAGGGTAGCTCATGCGTCAAAACCAACCCCCGTCCCTCCTCTTTAAAGCTGTCTGTTTGCCAAAGCCTTTTGGCAAAAACCTTCAAAGCCTTTTGCCAGAGTGGGGAACACCGTCATAGGCTCTTTCCATATCAAGGAAAGCCAGATATAGAGTTCATTTTTTTTCCTTATTTTTCAGCTCCATAGCTTGGATTAGAGTGAATATATGGTCACTTGTCCTGTGATTTGGTCTGAAGCAGTTTTGAGACTCTGAATATTTTATTTGATCCACAGAACTTTTGTAGTCTTCGGTTGAGGATTGCACTGATCAGCTTTTGTATGTTGCTCAGTATAGACATCGGGCTGTAGGAGCTTCGTTGTTCAAGTGGTTTCCCTTTGCCCTTGTGTTTGAGAGTCACTTTTGCCTCTTTCCACGCTGGTGGGACTTGACCTGAATCAGGGATGCTGTTGAATTAGTGTTGTACTCCCTCTCTTGCTTTTGTCTTTAGTGCTTTTAGGAATTCATTGGGGATATCACCGGGGCCTACTGCTTTTTGGTGTTTTAGGTCGCTGATGCTTCGTTTCAGTTCTGTTGTGGATATTGGATTCAGTATGCTATGTTCTGTCTTTGTCCTCTTCATCTTATCAATTGCTGTGTTTAAGTGTGATCTTGTGAATTGTCTTGGAATGTTTTGAAGTGTGATATCAGGTAGGTTTCCATCTCTTCCTGTGTTTTCAAGACAAGTCCAGAGGTAGCATGTATAGCAGTTGTTTTGCGGTCTCGTTTGGTTGCAGGGAGTCGATATGCATCGAGAACCTTTGACTGTAATGTTTTTGTTCCTTTATTATGTGGCTTTCTTGTTGCTTGAAGGTGGTGTTGACTTTTTTGGCTATCAAGTGTTTAACCCTTTGTTTCTGGTTTAAGTAGGCTTGCCATGCATTGGTGTTATTAGTGGTTTCCTTTTCATTTGTATGGCGGTGTAGTCTGGATAGTCTTTTGCGTTTTGATGTTTTTTCTTTAACTTCTTTGTCGAACCAGGGTGTTGGTTGTGTTCGGGTCATCCCTTTTGTCTTGCCAAGAGTTTTATCTGCCACTTGTAGACATTATTCTGTGAACTCTTCATAGGTCTGGGTGTTTTCTATTTTTTTCTTCTAGCTGTGATGCAAACTCTTTCAATTTGTCTTTGTCTCTCATCTTCCAGTGTCTTGCTGTGCGGGTTGTCTTTTTGTTTTGTGTGCGAGGCACAGTGGTACCTAGAAGTATTTTAATTCTATTGTGGTCACTACCACAACTGTCTGTTTTGTCTTCGTCAATGTGCATTTATTTTATTTGAATGTGTTGTGTGGTGGCGTAGTTGTGGTATAAGACATAGTCAATGGCTGATTTTTGAGTGTGTCGTGTCCACGTGTAGGTGCCTTGGCAGATTGGTTCTAGGTTTGGTATGGGCAGGTGGCATTCCTCCACTAGTTTGCGGAAGCCCATTGCATCCTTTTCTTTCAACCTCCATTATATGGCAGTTGAAGTCGCCTAGGAGGAAAACAGGGCGTCGAAGATATTTTTGTTGGATATCCTTAGTGATGCATTCATATGTTTTATATTCCATTCGCCTTCTTCAGATGCTGTAGCCATGTATATCACACATAGATATAACTGCGTTTCTCTATTTCTAGTTTTACCCACATGTGTTCTTGGCAGGAGGCTTGGTCCTCTCCAGTATAGATTTTCCGGGTGGCTTGTGCAAGGAATCCAACTCCTCCTCCACGTTTGGTGCCCCTTTTTCTATTTTGGCCATACCATTCTAGACCTTGTGTTTATAGGGCTCCTAATTATCTCTAATATGTGTTTCAGTTAGCGCTTATAGGTCAATTTTCTGCTGGCTGATTTGATGTTGGACTTCTTTCCATTTCAGTCTGCTGCCACATTGCATGTTTAGAAAGCAGATGGATAGCTTCTTTTGTTTGTCTCCTAGTTTTATATTGTGTTTTCTTTTTGGGTACATTGGGTGTTGTTTGGATTTTGTCGGGGGTTGTGAGTCTGCGTGTTGTCCTGGCTAACTCGATCCTCTTCTGTCTGGTTTACAGGAGACTTCATGTTCAGTCAAGCATTGCTGTCTTCTTCTTGAGCAGTTTGTTGGCTTTGTTCTGTTGTCCTTTTGTATCTATGAGGCTAGTGAGAATTTTTGTTGTTTGGCTTTAATGAGGCATCTTACCAGTGGCATCTTGTTTGGCCTAATTGGCCAAGTGTTGTTGACATTGCTTTCAATAGTGAACTCACTGCCCTCTGGTCTGTACCATTGGGGTGTCTGCGGTTTTGTGATGTGGTTGTGTGTTTGCAGGATTTGTCTCCTAAGAAAAGGAGTTATCTTTTGGACTAGTAGGAAGCTCACACGGTCTCCTGCTGCTTCAGTATAGTGGGTGTCGTTGAGGCTGTCTTCATTGAGGTCATCCCCTGTGGCGAGAAATTCTGCTCTGGGACCGAGTCAGGCACATACATTGTTGATTTGCTGGTTCCATTCGCAGAAAGCTGCTTCTGCTTGGTGGCCTCGCTACTTCGATTCTGGAATGGCACTTATAATGTAGTGGTGTCGGGGTGCCTTTTTGCTCCAGGATGTTAATTTCTCTGTGAGCTGTTCGATAGACCTTTCAACTCCTTTGTCACGTAGTACATCAACAGTACCAACATGTATTACTAGTTGGAGTCTGGTGTTGGAGGAGTCTGCGCACGCAATTGCTCCTTGAGCTCGAAGGAGTGTTTCGTGTGCAGTGGCGTAGCAACAGGGGGGGCCGGGGGGCCGTGGGTCCCGGGTGCAAGGGGCCAGGCGCAAATGGCAAAGAATGCTCCGGTATCCAGTAGCCCGAGCTACCCGATGCTTTGCGCCGAAGAATTGTCGGCTGCAACTCTATTAACACCCCACGAAATAATTGCACGAATGTGCGGGCTAAAAAATTTATTTCGCAAAATGGTCGCTAAACTATTCGCCTTAGCGGAACGTTTCGTGTGGGGTGCGCTCATGCCGTGCATTATTGCTGGGAGCAGGAGTCGCTAAACATGGTGAGGCGTTGTAAGGCGTTGAGGCTCTTGGGCCTCTTTTCCGTTCAGAACGCGCAGCGAAGACGAACAAAGACAGCAGCAAGAGGGCGTTCAACCAGCGCGCCCGGCGCTCGCGTTTACGGCGAAGCGTTCGTTGAGAGCGACGTTGCATAAGTACGGCCGTCAAAAGTCGCGAATGAGATTCTCTGGATCGTCTTCAGACTCGGTGCGGCCGAAGAGTTTGGCGGCGTATGACTCGACAGCGATGTTCAGCTCGCTTTTACTTCCCCTTTCCCGCTCGCTCCGAGAAGCCGCTGCGAAACCTGCCGTTATGTTTCACGCTTTCCTTCTTACCCTCGAACGGTTAAGAAAACTGTTGTGGTTGTGTGCCTTCATGTCACAAGTGCAGTGTCTGTGTCAGCTGCACAGAATTAAAAAATATATAACGTGAATTTTGTAAGGTGATATTCTTGAAGTTATGTGTCTTTGTGATTACTAGGAATTCGGTAGTGTGAAAAATATGGCAGATAAGTAATAACCATATCCTTAATAATCCATCAATTAGTACTTATAGAGGAAGCACTTCAATTCCAGAATTGAGGGCTCAAAGTCATATTATTAACTCAACAAAAGCTTCTTAAGCAAAATCGTTTTGGGTGCTACAACCTACAGTACTTTGGCACTGCGGGCGGCGCCCAGTATGGCAGTAGCGAAAGAAATATGAAATAGTGGACCAGTGAGGTTGATCCCTCAGCCCTCTCCATTGCGAGTGCAGACCAACAGGTTTCGCTGGCACGGGCTTCATCGCGGTCTTCTTCTTTTTTTTTTCTTTTTTTTTTTTTAAATGGTGACGCCAAGAATCGACGTGAAGCGTGCTCTATTCTGTTCCCAATCTTTTGGTGGTACCGCAGCTCGGATAATCACGTTTGTCCGTATAGCAGCAAATAAAAACGAGGCTTTATTGATCAGAATGAAGAGAACGCGTAATTGTCATAACATTGGCGCCCGCGAAGCAGGGAGGCAGGTGGCATTTTCCGTTTTTCTAATATGGTGAAGAGATCAGCGTCACTCAGACACAATTTAATTTTCGTTTTCGTTCAGGGCTGCCCACAGCGAAAATATTGCGGGCCATAGTACCTACGACGATTTTTGTGAAGTTGTTGTTGGGCAAGATATGAATGTCGGCCTTATGAAATGTCGCCGTTAAAATTAGTATAGTTAAAACATGTTTAAAACTTGGTAATTTCTTTTTTTTTACTTGTGACGTGACCCGTATTTTCTACGATGCCGCATTTGTATTGGTTGCCAAGCCTTACAGTCTGACAGATGTGCACATGCGCTTATCACAAGTTATCAGTGCAGCACCCTGTGTTATTTGGCGCAGAAAAAACAGCGTGTACTGACCTCGAGCTGCACCACTGGAAAAGCTGGCGCCACCGTCGGCGTGACGTGCTATTAGGGATCACGTGGACATAGCGGCCGCGTCGGCTGCTTCGGGAGCGCCGAAGCGAGCTGAAAACGAGTTTGAATTCCCTCGTACGCTGCGATCCTCATTTAGTGGCGAGATTTTCGCGCTTCGAGTGTCTCCTTTACAACGATTGAAAGCACTACAATAGGCAGTGGCTGCCTTTGAAGGCGCGCAACATGGTAAGCTACTGCCCGGTGCCGCAGTGCCAGACGTACGCAACAGAGCCCGGTGTCAGCCTTATTCACACGCAGTCGCAGGACAAGAAGCTGCGTGAAGCTTGGCTCGCAAAACATAAAACCGGCAAACAGTCATCGGCTACAACTCGGGTATGCAGCAAGCACAGACGCGAGGAAGATTTCTGCTACGGCGTCGGGTCTGCGATGTTCAGTGAGTAGCAGAAAACGCGCACCGAGACGCTCGCCCGAGTCCGCTGCCCGACTAATGTCATGACGGTTTGGTCTATGAACTTGTCGATGCTATAGATACTGGCAAGTTCAGTGGAGTGGAAAGGCAGCGGTAAGAAGCACATTAAAAAAGAAGCATGGCATATGGTCATGTTTGTGTTATGAATTAATGCACTGGATTACAAAAAAAGAAGCAGCGGGAAATCGCACGCTGAGAACACTGATAAACATATAGTGCGACGCAACTCGTGAAATAATATTAAAACGTTTAAGAATTTAGAAAACAAAAAAGATTGAATCGTCGCGACGGCACATCACAGTCCCTGTAGGCGTCGAAGTCTCTACAATGAAATTATTTTTGAACAGCTCTGATAGCGCCCACGCAACAATGGTTACCTGTATACTGTCAAATGCTCATATGCTGCGGCCTAAAGCTCATGGCAAGGTGCGAAAACGCGCACGCGGCGAAAGCGAAACAGTACGCGGACGAGCATGCAGACGTGCAGTCGGTCGCTGCGAAGCTGTGCGATCGCTGCATTGAGGCTTCCTTCTATTACGCTCCATTTAGTTATACAAACACTATAAGAACATATTTCACATAGTTTGCTCTCAGCGTTTGCCTATCTTTCACGCAAGAAGCCGGTTCGGGAGGCCCCATCGCGGCGACCCTGCACAGTGGCGTTCACTGTACATATTCGGTAAATAGATAGCGTCTCTAAACGATTCTGTGCTTTCAGTTTGCCCAAGATTATTATTTAGACAGTGAAAAACTTCTCTCGTTTCGAAAGTACTTGTAGAAATGTCCGGGAGAGCTCCCGCGTGGTGTTTTCAGTGAGCGCTGACGGCAAACCCTATCAGGAGCGCGCCGCGTGATCCCTCATACTACGTCAGCGAGGCGCTTCCCATAGATGGCGACTCCGTAACCCCTCGCCGCCAATACCTGCTGCATTCGCGATCTCTGGGAAAGAAAGCGAAGGAGAGGGGGAGCCGGGGGACGTGCGCGGTATCCAAGGCGGTTTTACCCGTGCTGAAAACCGGAAATTGTCGATATCCTCGCCTTCCTCGACTACAACCGGAGGGGGGGGAGGTGACAGAAGACCTATGGGCCCCGGGTGCCAGATGACCTAGCTACGCCACTGTTCATGTGTAGTTGATCCCGATTTGGTGGTTATGCGGTGCCTCTAGTCATTGATTTTCTCGTAAAGGTGTTTTTTTAGTCGGTGAGCATTTGAGACGCCAAACACCACCATCTGATAAAGCTAGGGTGGGCTGTTGCTGAGTTGCTCTTCTGACTGGTTGCGGGCCTTTTGTTTAGGCATTTAGTTTGGGGGAGGGTGCTGTTGGGCTCTATTCTCTCCAATTTTTTCCTTTCTTTTTCTTACCCATTTTGGTCCATGGGTCTGCACTTGTCCCTGGTTCTTCACTCTCTTCTGCATTTTCTTGGTTTTCATTTTGTGTTTGGTAGCTCCTTTTAGTGGGTGGGCGGTCCTGTTTTTCTAATAGCATTCTTTTTGTGTTTTCAAGTGTGACAGTTTTTCATTGGTGGGGTACCTTCTCCCTTGCCGATCTTTTCGACCTTGGCTCGAAGCGCTGTCACCTCCTCTGACAGCCGTTCGCATTGTTCGCATTCGACTTCTAGCAACTGTAGTATTTCTTGTTCTGTTTTGCCCTCGTTCTCCGACTTTTCCCACTGTGTTCCCAGTGTTTCGATTTCGACGTTGCACTCGGCCCTCACCTTTCTTTCTTGTTGCGCTGTTATCGCATGTAGTGTAGAGATCTTTGATGCAGAACTTGCTCGTGAAGCCCTTACCGTGGGCCTCCTCTATGGAGTAGAGTGGGGAGTCCTCCAGGAAAAAACCGCTGTCGCAGCTGTCACAGCCGCCGCACTGAACCATTGGCTCGTCGTTCGTGGTCATCTTCTTGGACGTGCCGTGGTGTGGCCTGCCCATGTTGCTCCTCGTCCAGTGTCGGCTGATAGGCGCGCTGCCGGCACGCACTTGTTCGCCTCTCTCCCGAGGGTTGTGGACGTTCCGTAGTCGACTTGAAGGGTTAGGCCTAACACGCCGATGGGGCTGTAAGGCCTCGTCGCGAGCACTAATTCGTAAGTTGAGGCACAGTTGTAGGTAAAATATTCACGCTTGGAGTCCAAACGACAGTCCGGAGCAGCCCTTGGACGCAAAACAAGCGCTCATTAATCCCGCGACAAGCGCACGACGACACTCGACGCTCGAAACGTGCTTCCGCGTGACATTCTGATGACATTTCACGAGTTGCAGCGCATCACGAGAGATGGCGCGAGTGTTGCGCTGCTAAAGCCACCTAACGGCGCAGTTAGTCGGGTGCACGTGGTCGGGTGCGACAGGGAGTAGGCCCGGGCGTTCCGCGCGTGCGCCGATCCATGCTTGATACAGATGTGGGGTCTCACTCGTGCTTTTGGGACAAAGGAACAACAACACAGTAGTGTCGACAATCACAAGGGCATTTATTGCACCTTTTATACACCAATCTATGGCCAACCGAATTATTATCGATAGAACATGCCGATGGGCGTGCGACAAATCTAGGAAGTGCGACACAGCGCGACCAGATAGCAAGCGAATATGTTCGCCCCATGCTGGACGCTAACTCCTGGTCGTTCGCGCGTACGGTCACGCGAATGGTGGCGCGTTCGAACGATCGTGTTCGTCCATTCCGGTGTCCCGTTCCTAGGCCACGCCAGACGGTCTCCCAGAAGCATGGCTCGACACACGCGCGGAAGATCCGCGCCGCTTGCCAATGCCGAGCCGAAGAGATCGAGCCCACTCCCTGTCGCACCCGACTGACCTCGCCGTTAGGTGGCGTTGGCAGCACAACACTCGCAGCAGTACAGGGGGATATGGGCTGGGCATCGTTCGAAGCACGGGAAGCTCAGAGTAAAATCCTATACGAAAAACGCCTGAGGAAACTGGACGATAACAGGTGGGCAGCTAAGGTATCTAAATACCTATACAGAAAGAGCGTTGACTCACAATGACGGAAAAGAACTAGGAAGCTAACCAGTAAGTATGCCAGGCACGAGGACGGAGAAAGAGAGTATTAAACGACAGGTTTAAAATGCGGAAGGTAAAAATTGGATAAATTCAATGGAAAAGAAGGATAGTGTTGAACTCTATCGAGACTGGAAACAGCAGATCAGGAAGGAAGCGTTTTATGATAACTCAAGAGCCAGTACCCTTCTCTTTGAAGCTAGGTCAGGAGGTCTTAGAACGCGTAGCTATAAAAAGAAATTTAACGAAGAAGACACATGTACCGTGTGTGGTAAATCTGTAGAAACAATAGAACACCTCATACTATAGTGCCCAGAATATAGGCACTATACTCATACTAAAATGTGATGGTATCCATCCCGATGTCGATGCGGGCACAGTCACGCTTCCTGAGGCCATAAGTTTCAGAGATAATAGTCAGGTAAATAAATATGCGGTGGAAATTAGCAAAAAGCGATTGGAGGATTGGTGGCTCAAAAGCAGAGGGGTGACACAAGGTTAAATGTGTGGGAAGACGTACTTAAAGGAAATGGCGAATTTTAATAAATTCAAACACAGTTAAACAAAAATAAAAAGCTGAGCATGGTGGCAACTGCCATCACCCGTTTCAAAGGGGACGCTCCTACCTTCCATCCATCGCGCCGTCTCTAGTGATGCGCTGCAACCAGATCGACCGCCGCCGGCACTAAGCTACGCGGAGAAGCCGGATTACAGGAGACGCGAGCTATGCGGGGAAAAACAGCATATCAGGGGCGCGTGAGAGTCGTGCATCCTCACACGTTTCTTCTGAACATCACGACAAGCTGACACCCGACACCATCAAATTGAGCCAGAAGGCTGCACAGAGAGGGTACCACATTCTCACTAATAGTCGAAATTTCTCTCGGGCTGTGTGAAGTTGCACGGTGGTTTAGGAAACATAAAATTGTTCGAACTGGAATTTCTCTTTAGTGCAAATGTAGTGTAATTAAGATTTCCTTTAATAAGAAAAAGATGTTTGGCTAATTGGTCTGGCATAGATGATAAGGAATATCGTCATGATGAGCTTCAGGATTAGGCTGGATCTATGTGCGTTGTTTCTTGCGCTAATTTTTCCTCATCAGCAATAAGTTTTCCGTGTTTAAGAGCGGTTAACAAAATTTTGCTGCATGTTCAGTTTCTGCACCAATCCTGTCAGGGATGTACGTTATTTTCTCTCTTATATCTTATACGTGTAGCCTAATACAATGTTTCTTTATTGCGATAGCAATTATATGGACATCCCAGGCGTATTTTAGCCGCCGCTGTGATGTTCCGTATAAAGTCAAACCGCTATAAGATTGCATGCTGTGGGTGCGACGAGGGCAAGAGTGCGAGGGTTAGCTGAGAACACGGATGGCTGAGAATGATGTGGTTTGGTGAGCGCGCCCTATTTGGTCACGTGGTAAGCGAGCGTCTCCTCTAGCCTGGCCGTGGCTGCGCGTAGCTGTCAGCTCGCGCACCCTCTCTTGGAGGGGATCTTGGGCGGGTGCAATGCTAGTGAATATGGCTGGTAGCGTTGATGTCCGTTGTTGTCTTCCCGCGCGCCCAGTGTTGTAGGTCGCGTAATTTCAAGTTACGGAGACGCGTTGAAGTGACAGGCAGCACGAAACATTCGCTTCCCGCTCCCTGCACTCCTTATCACGGCAAGGTTGTGGCAGCGCGGGTTTGCAGTCATCGAGCGAGATCTGCTCGTGTTTGCCTGTCTGCGCATCACGCTTGTTAATTTAATGGATATACGAATGATTACTGCAATTTATATGGGCGATTGAACTACGAACGTTACTTGTAGTTGTCTAATGCTTTGTTATCGCTGTCAGTGCTCCGCCTTAAGGGCGAAACTACGCCTTCTCAAACATTTTGCTGAGCGAGGGTGATCTCGTTACCTATGCGTCGCCGCTGAAGAGGGGAGCCGACCGCGCCATGCGGTTTCCGACCTGCACGCAGAAAGGAGGGGTGGCGGGAGACGCAACGTGAGGTGTTTGCGCCCCGTCCCTCCCTCCCCCTCCCGCCGCCTCTTCTCGAGTGACGCTCGGCGCGTGTCGTGGGCTCTGCCCCGCCTAGGCAGGAGGGGAGCGAGGGTAGGGGCCGCTATGTGTCGCGTACGCCGCCTGTCTTGCCGGCGGAACGTTGCAGAGTTGGCCTCCATCAGCTGGGAGTGTTGCACACGCGGTCCGGCGCACTTCTTTCGCACTGTTGACTTTGCTGCTTGGCTGCCGGATTCATTCTGCGCTCGGCGGAAGTCAGGGCCGCGTCGGCAGCACCGCTCTGACTGATGACACCAGAGAAGAAAAGGTTGGGTGTGGGGCTGCTGAGCGGTGTGGCAACGGGGTCAGCCGGTGTCGCGATTCTGCCGCAGCCAGAGAGGACGAACGTGTTGCGTGCCGATTCTGAGATAACGAGTGGCTTTGCTGCCTGCGGCTCGAAAGGGGTTGTCGACGGTTTCCACGTGAGCGCGTCGCTGTGGGTCTTTACTGAAGCAGTTAGCGCAGGGCTTACATTTTGCTTAAATATTGCCTTTCGTGTGTGTGCGTGGGGGGGGGGGGGGGTCGGTAGACGTGCAAACCGAAACTAAGATATTGCGCTGTGGTTGATAAGAACTTGTGTATTGCGCGTAATGTGTAATTCAACACGTCCGAAAGGGCTCATGCATTTAGCCCCCCGATAACAATTTCATTTTTTCTGTTATTGCGTCACGTCTGCGCCAAGATGCTCAGTGGGGGGGGGGGGGGGGGATTAGAAAGTAAGCGGCCTAGTACTGCCCGTAAAGTGTGCAACATCGTGTCGGGGCGTTCTACCGCAAAATTAAAAAAGAAAGCAAAGTTTGCTGCAGTATCAGGTATATAAGCAGATGAAGCGCTACGGGGTGACGGTACGATAACGTGAGCTGTACCCTTTTTGCAGCAGTGGCCGGCAGTGCGTTCATTACGGCATTCCTACGCGCGACCCCAGCCTACCGTCCGGCTTTATTTTTAAGCTATGTAGGTTGCAGAGGATACCAGGAAGCGCACGTCGTTTTAGTCATGACCCCAGCTCTTGCTGCGTGGCGCCTTTCCGGTGGCACTTTCGCGTGATCTGCTTTGTACAGACATCTCCGAGTTCGCATTGCTTCTCGCAGTTTGTGCGCTGCAGGCGGAACGCGTGGAAAAAAAAAAAGAAAAAAAGCGACGCGTGTGGTACCATTCCTGCTGGCGGGAGGAGGATCGAGCTCCTCCGAGTAAGAGTCTGCGGGGTTTCATTTGTGGCAGTTTTCCCGGCGCATACGTGGGTGAAATACTTCGAAGAGGCGATCGTCACCGCGTGATCACCGCTCTTGCTTTCGATGCGAACACCTGGTGGGGGACCCTTTAAAGGGACACTAAAGGGAAACGCTAAATCACCCTATACTGATAAAGTATTCTTTCGAAACTCTGTAACAAATTTATTATTGAAAGAGAGATGGAAGTTCAAATTTGCATTTTTTTTTCGCGCCGAGACCCCCGGAAGGACAGGACAAGTGTCCTTGCCTTCGTCCAGGTGTTTTGCGCGCAGCCCAAAGTATGACTATGAACATCAGGGGTGGGACTCCTGCGCCAAGCACAGAAAAATTGACGGAAATTGCTTCTCGCGCTGCGCCACCAGTACGGCTTCGGCACGTGTGCTCCGGCGTTGGCCGCGAACAGTGGGCGGATTCGTTCTCCGAAAGAAGACTGCAGCCTTTCGCGTGCCGCACACATCGCGACGGCGCCTCCCGCACAGAATTTTTGCGCTCATCACACTGTAGGCCGAGCGGCGCGGCGCCCCCTATAGCTGAGGCTCGAAACAACAAAAGGTAGGCTGACGGTGCTATGAGCGAACTAGATATTAGGGAAGCGCGTTCAGTGGGCGGTTATCTCTGTCCCCATGGTCGGTATAACGTGAAACTATTCCAATCTGTTTCTATGCCCATATGGGCGAGGCCTGAACCGTTTTGACCTAACGGGGGATTTCGAATAGAAAGGTGAATCATCGATTGCGATATAGTGAAGAGCTGTACGAAGTAAGGATATATAATACATTTATCGGCCGTATAACCTTGTAAACATCCGCCTGCCAACTAAATTAACAAGCATGGTGTCACGCCGGAACTAGCAAACCGGAGCACGTCGTCAAAATCTGTGACGTCACGGCGACGTGGTGCGAAAACTTCAAAGCGGTGGCGCCACCGGTATTTCGCCCTTACGTCATTTCTGACTTACCAAGCCTGTTTTAACGGTAACACTGGTTGTTAGGCTAATTTACTATTACAACTCGATTGCTTATCTTTTTAAGACCGAGCGAATTGTGATGTTCTTGCGGTTAGACAAGCACTGAAACTTTTGCGTTTCCAGCGTGTGCACACGGCGCTAGCAAGAGGCGCATTCCAACCTCTTGCGATCTGGGCGCGCATATTTACTGCGCCGTACGACTGCGCGCCCGTCACGCGTCCAGCTGGTGAACTTGGCGACACTCTCCGAGGCAACATTCGTCCAATAGGTGCCTAAAGAACTGCGTGAACAGCTCTAGCCGTGATTGGGACCAGAAATGGACGGCGTTGAGGCTTTAGATTACTATTTTGTCACTCGATCACAGCGACATGCAAGCTAACGTGTGTCTGCTTTGGGATCTATGATCGATTCACGCCTCCTGTTGGCCGAACTCAATCGGTAAACGTGCGAGCTGCAATGGAAGCGCGCGCGCGGCCTTGTCGTGGGTTACCGGCTTGGAGCGCGTTACATGTGCAGGACGCGCCCTGTGCCAAAGAGCCGTTATTCAGCCCCAGGCACTGTGGTCGTACGCCGCTAGTGGCGCGCTCGACTCTTGTTCTTTTCCGCCTGGCGCGGGCCTCGCCTGGAGCACAGTCGTCCGTTCGCGCTTGCAACTTTGCCGCTTCACCATCTTTCGGCATTTACAAGCAGCCGTGGCGAGGCTGTCCCCAGGACGGAATGTGAAACAAGCAGCAGTGCATTTGCTTTGACACAAAGGGCAACCAGGCTTTAGCACCAGTCAGATTGCACTGACGGACAAGTCCTCGCAGTCTTTCGTTTCCAAGCCCGGCGCTTTGCAGTTGTTCTCGTGGCACCTGCAAACAAACAAGACAAAGAGAAAAGGAAAGCCAACTGTCGGCGACCAATGAAAGACGTGCCGCGGAGGTGGCGGTCACCTGCCCTTATAAATATTCCAAAAGGAGACCGTCTGGCAGACACAACGGTGTTCGTAAGATTGGAGCTGAGGACATAGGTGCGTCACCGACTGCCATGAAGCGGGTCGCAGGAAAATGCCTCGGAAAGGAGACTGCGTGGACGACGGCTAATGGCGCAGTTCAAGTCGCTGAACAATATATCAGCGGGGTGCAAGAAACTGTCGTCAAGCTGCAGGGACGTCAGCAGCACCCGCGTGTTGTGCGCCCAAGTTCCTCGCGTTTGGTCGTGCGCTTTGCGTTGTGGTATGGGACGCCGATGCGCTCCTGGTTGATGAGGAGATTAGGAACGGGTGCATTTGTGGCCCACAAGTAGCAGCACGCGTAAGGAACAGGGACACGAGCAGCGTCGTTGATAGCGCACGACGTAGTGCCCGCCCTGCAGGGTTCGGCTGCTCATGGCCAGGACTGACTCCTCTCTCATTGGTGCGAAGCGAAGAGCGGGAGCGACACGAGTGTGCGGCAGCCAGCGTTGGAGCCCGGCGATGCTCGTCATACACCATTGCCCCGTGACGCGCGCAAGGCGGGGAGGGAGCACACAGGGCGGGGTCCCGAGCTGCGCGTCCCACCGTGGAGGATCGTCGCCGTGCGCGTTGTCTTCGTCAGTCGGTGCCTCGGCCGTGTGCGGACCAGAGGCCCGTGGAGCCTCTCGTGGCCGCTCGTCGGGGCCTTGTCTCGCGGATGACTGCACCCTGTGCGTCGTCGTGCCTGTGTTGGTCGTCGCCACCTGCTGCTACTGCCTGCGCAATCTCGCATTTTGCAGTCTTTGTGGAGCTGTTCTGCTTCGGAAATTATCGCCATTTAAGCCAGAAGCTTTGTTGGTGCTGTTAAGCGTGCATTCAGCGTTTCCCGTCAACTGCTGGTCATTCGGGAGGCATGCCTCTGAACTCCGAAAGTCTCACCGTTGCATGATTCGTGCAAGCCCTGTTCATCGCTCGTTTGCCGTCTGCTCGGGTTGTGCACTTTTGTGCAGCCGTTCGCGCTCCTGAGAACGAGATCCCTCTTTGTTCATCTGTCCTGCTTGTGGGGGCATGTTCACTATGTCTGTACCAGTCAGGCGTGTTGGGTTCCCACTAGCGACTTCCAACAGTTCGTAGAATTCTTCCAACTGTTTTACCGAACAGCACAACTTCTTGCGCTGCGGTTCTCTTCTTCTTTTTTTTTTTTTTTCGTGTGTCCCGACTGTGCTGCTTCACGGACGTTATGGCAACGTCGCGGTGCGCCGACTCGTCGTCCACCGACAGCATGTCCTGACGGGACGTAGCGTGCCCTGCCCGACCGCCATCATCGTCGTGGCCGGCGGCCATCTTTTTATCGAGCGCCATGTACGCAGCTCGGGAGCCCGTGTATCCGCCGTACCACGACCACCAGCAGCAACACTCGGGCCTGCACATCCTCTGCCAGGTTCGTCGAGACCGCTCTATCCCGCATGCCTGATCGTTAACCACGACGTACGTGGAATTTAATTAGCGCCCAGAGCTTGCCATTATACCTGCGGCACGCCATGCTGTTTGTTTGCGCAGTGGGTCAATTTGTGCCTACCGTATGTCTGAAACTATCTGTTACGGTGCAGTTTTCGTCTATCTGTCACTGAAGTTATCATGGCCTACAATTCGCGCGTCAACATCTCCAATAACATTTGCAACCTGTTGCAGCGGTGCTTTGGCATTGGTGTGTAGTCACGAACGTGCATATCTGTCAATGCACCAACAGCATAGATTCTTTTTATTTTTACAGACAGAGTTCCCGAAAGACTTCCGCTAAGGACCTCTAGACCACCTAAAGTTACAGCAGCCTATAAATATAGAGAACTCTACAGTTGGCGCCAGTTTTGCTGTACAGTTAGAATGTTTGGAAAGTGAATTGTACGGCTAAGTATAGAACACGAAAGCTGCATGCATGCATGAGCTCAACGCATAGGGCACGTTCCCTATATATGAACACATCAAGAACACGTGCCTATTGTATACTGCGGGACAAAATACTTATTTGTATTTGACTATCTTCACTGCCGAAAATGCGTGGCCCGAGGTTCTCTGGTGTCATGAATACACTGCTGCAACAGTGGGCCTATCAATTGAAGTGCGAAGAGGAAATAACTGACCGGTATGCCCGCTGTGTGTAATTACATGCAAGTGTGACGTGTAATTGCTTAGTAACCGGTCTTTTAAGTACGGAGTAGCCCCGAGGGGTACGTTTTGAAATGCGGATTAAGCCACTGTTACTAATGCAGATGTGAACCTACAAACAGGACTGCCCATTGGTGCAGTTTCTGCATTTTTCGCGTTTGAAGTTATGCTGATAGTTCACGGATTATTTAACGAGGGCACATTGCGCCTTTGTCATATGACTTTCGATACCATTGGATTTCGAAGACTCGGCTAATTTAGCATACGTCCGGAATAGACATTTCCGTAAGGCAAAATTTAATTATCGCTCGAAATATTCGCTTATGGTGTGCCTGCAGTAACCGAACGTTAGGGTAAAATAAACGGATACCTCAGTGCATGCCAACCTATGACGCTCGTAATGCGCACAGATTCGGGGATTCGCGCTGCCTTGCGGGTGCTGCCTTTTCCATTCGCGGCATCACATCATCGCCATCGGGGCCTGATTAAGCACTGTGCATGAACTGTGGCGGCTGTACTGAAGCCATCCACGCTTTACTGGGCTAGTGACGTCCGATCGCTTAATCAAATGGTCCCATCCGATTCTCTGTCCTCCCCGACTGCATTTGCCTTCCCATGTCATACAGAACACCAGCAATTCATCATACGGACTGCGTTTCTCTTTAAAAAGTTTCGCCTACAAGTTACACCTTTGGTTACTTTGTCCCTATTTCTTCCTTTTGAGTCGACTTGTTTCCCTGAAAGTTCACTCATGCGTTACTGCAGTTAACTAATTCCCCGTATAAGGAGCTCAGCAATATTGTGGCTTGGAAATGCTTGTCATGTGTGCTCCGGACCATTATATATGTGTATATATATATATATATATATATATATATTCTTCTATGCGAAATAAATATCCATTGCTTCAGTGGCTAGCTGCCAGTTGTAAACCTTGGTACCTTTGTCAAACTGCTGGGCTTGGCGTGCCTATCATCGCCATCGCGATATAGTTTATTGCGCCACATTTGCAAGCGAAGCGTAGCCGCTATTACATTTCTCGGTTTCACTTCCTTGGTGTAAGTCGTGATGAATGCTGAAACACTGAAACATCACTCATCTAAAAGCATCTGAAACTGTCACACTGTACAGCCGACAAATAGAATATAGCGCTGTAGTATTCATATTTATTGCAGGGGTCCCTTTATGAAACCTTAAACATTAAGTTAGTTAAGACTGGTACGCTATTCCGAAACCATATGTTTGTACATTTGGGGGGGGGGGGGGGGATAGGCTGATTATTACTAGAGAAAATGAAGGCCAAATTTTTCATTCTTGACTTTTTTGACGAAACCTCATTGCCAGTGCGTCAGCGTGACATCACGAACTTCAAACTATTTTGCCTTCGTTATTTTTGTCGTTCCGTTAGAACGCAGCAGTGTGTAGCCTTCCTTTACCGGTATTGTGTCCGCACAGACGATGTCCCAATGCATGTGTTGGTGCCAGCGAAATAGATTGCAAAATGCATGACTTCACGGCGATCTGGTGAGGGCGGCGTCGCCACCCGTCTTTCGTTCTTGCATCTTTTCTGGCTTACGAAGCCTCCTCCCCACAGGAAGAGTGGCACTTTTGCTATTTCTGAAACTCGGTTTGCTGATACCGCCGACGAGAAGGGAGCGCTGATGTGGCAGTGATCAAGCTGAAGCTAGTGTAGGGGTTCTTATAAAGGCCCCCTACCGTGCTCTCGAAGCTCAGCCAAAGGGCGGGTTACTTTCGTAAGACCTCGCTTCAACAAACAGCACTATAGACTCGAACAGGATGAACGAAATTCAGCTGAGTAGGCCGCAGGCGCTACATTAGAAAGGGCAGCTTCTTCTTCTCGTCCATAACTTTCGCGTTGTTTACCCTTACTAACGCATTACTAATTTAGAACCAACAAGCCATAGCTTCTATCCCGGTTACATTGTACCCTGTGCAAAAAGGCGTTTCAGTTGATCAAACTCGGTATGAGGCAACTTTCAGTTCTACGAAACTTTTCGGGACACCGCTGCACCTATATGCGGGGTCACCTGGGCCTATGCATGAAATTGCCCGGCGGTAATAAATACCAGTTTCTCTAGTTGACTGCCATCCGTGCGGTATCACCGAGCTCAGATTGGTTCACCTTCACTGGTCAAATAAGGCCCCACTGTAGGTTAAATGAGGCGTACAACTCCTGCGTGGGTGGTAGAGTATCCGCCTCGCGCGCAAGAGGACCGTGGTTCGAATCCCGGTGCCGCGCGATTCTCCATCGAAAAAAAAAAAAAAAGACTGTGTGTTGAGAAAATTGCACAAACAGGCCTGGAGTGCGGCCTGATCCCGGTGACCAGAACCGCTAAAGCACTCTCTCACCAGAGCAGGATTGGCCACCCTGGTGCAGTACTTGGCCACAACCGCCTATATGAACACAACAATCAAACCTCGGCCCTCAGTCCCCAGCAGCCGCGAAGCAACTGACCACGGCGGCGGTCAGATCTGTGACGCAGCAGAGGGTGCTAAGAATACCTGGCTCCGGACAGGCCGCCATTGGAATCTGAACCTGGCAACGTTTAACGTTAGAACGTTATCTAGTGAGGCGAGTCTAGCAGTGTTATTGGAGGAATTAGAGGGTAGTAAATGGGATATAATAGGGCTCAATGAGGTTAGGAGGACAAAAGTAGCATATACAGTGCTAAAAAGCTGGCACGTACTGTGCTACCGGGGCTTAGCGGAGAGACGAGAACTAGGAGTCGGATTCCTGATTAATAAGGATATAGCTGGTAACATACAGGAATTCTATAGCATTTACGAGAGGGTAGCAAGTCTTGTTGTGAAACTTAATAAGAGTTACAAATTGAAGGTAGTACAGGTCTACGCCCCTACATTCAGTCATGATGACCAGGAAGTCGAAAGCTTTTATGAAGACGTGAAATCGGCGATGGGTAAAGTCAAAACAAAATACACTATACTGATGGGCGACTTCAATGCCATGATAGGCAAGAAGCAGGCTGTAGACAAGTCAGTGGGGGAATATGGCATAGACTCTAGGAATAGCAGGGGTGAGTTATTAGTAAAGTTTGCAGAACAGAATAATGCGCGGATAATGAATACCTTTTTCCGCAAGCGGGTTAGCCGAAAGTGGACGTGGAGGAGCCGGAATGGTGAGACTAAAAATGAAATCGACTTCATACTCTGCGCGAACCCTGGCATCATACAAGATGTAGATGTGCTCGGCAAGGTGCGCTGCAGCGACCATAGGATGGTAAGAGCTCGAATCAGCCTAGACTTGAGGCGCGAACGGAAGAAACTGGTACATAAGAAGCCAATAAATGAGTTCGCGGTAAGAGGAAAACTAGAGGAATTCCGGATCAAGCTACAGAACAGATATTCGGCTTTAACTCGGGAAGAGGACCTTAGTGTTAAAGCAATGAACGACAATCTTATGGGCATCATTAAGGAGTGCGCAATAGAAGTCGGTGGTGACTCCGTTAGACAGGAGACCAGTAAGCTATCGCAGGAGACGAAAGACCTGATCAAGAAACGCCAATGTATGAAAGCCTCTAACCCTACAGCTGGAATAGAACTGGCAAAACTTTCGAAGTTAATCAACACGCGTAAGATAGCTGACATAAGGAACTATAATATGGATAGAATTGAACATGCTCTCGGGAACGGAGGAAGCCTAAAAGCAGTGAAGAAGAAACTAGAAATAGGCAAGAATCAGATGTATGCGTTAAGAGACAAAGCCGGCAATATCGTTACTAATATGGATGAGATAGTTCAAGTGGCTGAGGAGTTCTATAGAGATTTATACAGTACCAGTAACACCCACGACGATAATGTGAGAGAGAATAGTCTAGAGGAACTTGAAATCCCACAAGTAACGCCGGAAGAAGTAAAGAACGCCTTGGGGAGCTATGCAAAGGGGGAAGGCAGCTGGGGAGGATCAGGTAACAGCAGATTTGTTGAAGGATGATGGGAACATTGTCCTAGAAACACTGGCCACCCTATATACACAGTGCCTCAGGACCTCGAACGTACCGGAATCTTGGAAGAACGCTAACATAATCCTAATCCATAAGAAAGGGGACGCCAAAGGCTTGAAAAATTATAGACCGATCAGCTTACTCTCAGTTGCCTACAAAGTATTTACTAAGGTAATCGCAAATAGAATCAGGAACACCTTAGACTTCTGTCAACCAAAGGACCATGCAGGATTCCGTAAAGGCTACTCAACAATCGACCATATTCACACTATCAATCAGGTGATAGAGAAATGTGCAGAATATAACCAACCCTTATATATAGCCTTTATTTATTACGAAAAAGCGTTTGGGGGGGGGGGGATTCAGTCGAAACCTCAGCAGTCATGGAGGCATTACGGAATCAGGGCGTAGATGAGCCATATGTAAAAATACTGGAAGATATCTATAGCGGCTCCACAGCCACCGTAGTCCTCCATAAAGAAAGCAACAAAATCCCAATAAAGAAAGGCTTCAGACAGGGAGATACGATCTCTCCAATGCTATTCACAGCATGTTTACAGGAGGTACTCAGAGACCTGGAGTGGGAAGAATTGGGGATAAAAGTTGATGGAGAATACCTTAGCAACTTGAGATTCGCTGATGATATTGCGTTGTTTAGTAACTCAGGACACCAATTGCAATGCATGCTCACTGACCTGGAGAGGCAAAGCAGAAGGGTGGGTCTGAAAATTAATCTGCAGAAAACTAAAATAATGTTTAACAGTCTCGGAAGAGAACAGCAGTTTACGATTGGTAGCGAGGCACTGGAAGTGGTAAGGGAATACATCTACTTAGGAGAGGTAGTGACCACGGATCCGGATCATGAGACTGAAATAATCAGAAGAATAAGAATGGGCTGGGGGGCGTTTGGCAGGCATTCTCAAATCATGAACAGCAGGTTGCCACTATCCCTCAAGAGAAAAGTGTATAACAGCTGTGTCTTACCAGTACTCACGTATGGGGCAGATACCTGGAGGCTTACGAAAAGGGTTCTGCTGAAATTGAGGACGACGCAACGAGCTATGGAAAGAAGAATGATGGGTGTAACTTTAAGGGAAAAGAAAAGAGCAGATTGGGTGAGGGAACAAACGCGGGTGAATGACATCTTGGTCGAAATCAAGAAAAAGAAATGGTGGGGGGCATGGGCTGGACATGTAATGAGCAGGGAAGATAACCGATGGTCATTAAGGGTTGCGGACTGGATTCCAAGGGAAGGGAAGCGTAGCAGGGGGCGGCAGAAAGTTAGGTGGGCGGATGAGATTAAGAAGTTTGCAGGGACAACATGGCCACAATTAGTACATGACCGGGATAGTTGGAAAAGTGTGGGAGAGGCCTTTGCCCTGCATTGGGCGTAACCAGGCTGATGATGATGATGATGATGATGATGATGATGATGATGATGATGATACCGCTCAGCGGCACCACTTCCTGCACTGTCAAATCGCCCAAAGACTCGAAACGTGCCATCAGTTCATAATGAGGTCTTGCTTAAAGTGCGAGTGAGCCTGAAATTCCCTGAAATTGTGCGTATAAAAACGGTCCGTAGACGTCTGAAGTTTCATTGAATTACGCGTGCGTTATTTGAGCCGTCCTGCAAATATACCGCTGTCAGAATCGTGGAGACAGTATAGATGCACCACCCAATTACGTTCGCCCATTTCCGTGACGTCACGGCCGAGGCGAACTTATTTCAGTATCATAGTCGCACAGGAACGGCGTTTTGGAGTGCGGAGGCACAGATGGCTAGTGCAGTACGCTTTTGTGGGCGGAGCTCGTGCTGAATTCCTATAAGGTGTGACTGTGTGTAGTTCTTCGCCGCTTTGTCCTTTCCCGGACACGCGCGTGAGGATATAGGGATCCAGACCGCTGTCCCACGTGATCGTCGGGTGCCATTCGCCCCCGTGCTGCACCAATCGCGTCGCTCTCGGGGCTCATCGCCTTCGCGATCATCGATGTTCGAGAGTCCGCATCTGCTCGTCGCTCACGACGTAGCCAGCCGGCGTGTAACGGTGGCTGCTCCCGGGCAGATTGTTTGCAAATGCGTCTCGGCTTTCTTCGCTCCTGCCGACAACCGTGTCGCCGGCTAATGAGTTCCGATTTGCTTGAGCAGCGATCCGTTTTCCGAGGACCGCTCCTTGAGCCGCCGTGGGGGGGGGGGGGGGCGCTGCGGGAGGTGTCGGCCGGGTCTTGAGATATGCAGAAGCTAAATATCTCTGGCCGAATACCTCTAAATGTCCGCCTAATACGTGTGGAGAGAGTGACAGTGTTTTGGGATTTAATGTTAACGCAATGAAATCTAGTTTTATTTTAATTTGTGAGTTTAACTTGCGGCATAAAATGGGCGAACCATCTTAAATGTACACATACATAATTTGTCCTGTTCAGTCATGTCCTGCGGGGAGCCCAGGTGGAAACCATGGATCAGCAGATTGTAATCGGGTGGGCGTTTTGTGTGTGGTCCCACTTTCGACTGGTTGTGGCGCCTCGGTGAGCGCAGTCGGTCCACGAGAGTATATAGCGGTAGCTCTGCGAGAGCAGCTCGGCGAGAGTACAAGAAACAGGTCGTACCGATCAGCACTGATCATAAATAAATAATTCAATGGAATTAGCTAATCGAAGATGAAAAAGTAAAGCGAACAGCAACGCTTAACACCAACACCGTGTCTAACGTCAAACTTTCCTCAACGGAAGCGCGACTGTGTAGTGGGGCACGACAGGAATTAGGTTGCGCGAAGCGCGTGGAAAGAGTCGTGGTTCCCGGAGTATAAACACTGCTCCAAGTTGACTGGGGACAAGACTTTGATGAAAGGATTTTACAAGACCGCCTTCGTAGGTGCACGGGGAAACAGGGCAGTACGGACATAGGCTGGGAGTTCTTTGAGGTTGGGAAGGCTCGGAGCGAAATGTGATTGTAAAAACGACTGAGGAACAAAGACAAATAAGCCGACAAAGTTATTCAGCTACAAACACCTCGACTCGCAGAGAAGTAATAGCAGTAGGAAACTAAAGTAATGCGCGAAAGCCCGGTGGGCAGTGGCATAGGAAAGGGTGTGAAATGCAACGCATATGGATTTATAAATGTTATATTCCATAGGCACTGGGTAGCCGGAAGTCAGCTCTCGGAACTATATGGAACAGCAAACAATCAAATTAGGAGGGAAAAACCTTATGATAATTCAAGTTGGTTAGTTCGCTACTGGGTGCCCGAGAACGCGGAGGCATGCGGGAAAACTTTCTTACCGCGATTCGCGCATAGCGCGTAGAAATGGTGCAGAAACCATTGAGAAAGTTCTGTTAGAATGTCAATGGTATCTATCAAACGAAAGTTTGGTATGCATAGTTACCCCGTCCCAGGCCTTGAATATTGAGGGCAGTATGGAAAACGCAATGAATCTGCGGTGGAGATTAATATATGCTGCTGGAATTTTGGGGGCGCAAAGAGAAGGGGGGTAAGCAATGCACTGAAGCGAACTTTCTATTTTTGAGTAATTTAACTAAGCGTATAAAAGTGTTTAAAGCTTAAAGTACCCAGAAAGTTATATCAGAAGTGTATCTCGTACATCATCGTCATGTGGCTGGGCACTTGAACCTCGCCCCATAGCGATGGGGCGCCAGTTGAGAGCAGGGCGGCCGACGCATGTCGAGAAAAATAGCGCGAAATGACAAAATTAGTACACATGACAGGTGCCCACTTGCGAGTGAATTTTTGCGCGAATGTTGATTTTTCTTTTTCTTTTTTTAGCTTTCGCATGTGAATCTGTATGAGCTTTGTATCTACCTTTTGACTGCGCATATGCGCCCCCTCCGCCATCCCTAGAAACCATTAAATAAACATCGGTTTGTATAGCGCACAGGGAACGACCTTAAAAGGCCAAGACAACCCCAGAGCGCGAACTGCCAGCAAAGGTTCATTTTCCCAGAGCATAATATGTGTGTGTGTCGTCTTGTCCTTTTTGTGGTCGTTCCCTCTGGGCTATACAACCCGATGATCATGAACCAACAAGGCCGAATTTCCATTAACTTGACAGCCATTAAATTTAATTTCTAAGTGAGCGTCTGTCCTGTCCACATCGTTTTCTTCCGCCCTTATTCCGCTCAACGGCACAACATGATGCACCAACTGGCCCACCAGTCAACCATTCTGACTGAGTTTTAAATGCGTAAGCATTTATATGCCCAGAGAGGCGGGCCATGTTTTTAGCTGTAACTGACAATACAGACGCGATTAGGGTGTGTGCCACAGTTCTAACAACGCAGCTCCTCAGCAGAGGAAGGGGCAATAGCCCTGGCCATTGTCCACGCCTCGACCCTCTCCGCACAAGACACCCCCATCACCATAGTGACAGACTCGCAGGCCGCCTGCCGGGCCTTCGCGCAAGTACTCGTGACTGCACACACACACATCGAATTCTCTCCTCTGTGCCCCCTCCCACGTTACACAGGGTGCGTATCGTCTGGACTCCTGGACACGCCTCTCCACATGGTAATGAACGCGTTAATGCGGTAGCCCGAGGTCTGACTGGCCGGGCACCATCGGAAGAGCTGTCCAACCCAGACGACGCACCGCCAGAGCCCCTACAGTACACTGAGACGCTCGAGTACTACCGACAAAGTCGCCATAACTATCCCCCTCCTCATCCTTCGCTTAATAGAGCAGATGCCGCTGTCTGGCGGCAACTGCAGACCAATTCATTTCCTTGTCTCCACATGCTACATATCTTTCATCCCACCCTGTACCCTTCCTATTGTCCCCACTGTGGGGCCAAACCACGGTGTATCACTCCATATGGGAATGCCCTAACCCTTCAGGTGTTCCTCCTATACCCAACCCTACCCTTTCCTCTTGGGAGTCTGCACTGCTCAGCACAAGCCAGCAGGAACAGCAACGGCTGATCCAGCGGGCTCGCGAAGTCGCGCATGGCAATGGAGCCCAGGACTGAGGGCCCCACTGATCGAGGAAATTTTCTACTTGCTTTACGAAATAAATTCTCTCTCTCTCCCATCGAGAGGAAGCAACTGACGCATAGACTACGTCTACGTGCGAAGTCTGCCCTGTGTGACACTGTTCAATTACGTCACGTACTACAGCACGCATCGGCCAGTGTTCATCTTCCACGAAGCAGCGGCGTCATTCAAACGCACCATCGTATAACATGAGTGAGCAGGGCCGCTGCTCGTCTCTTCGTCGTTTCGTGCTGGTCTCAGTTGACATTTCGGTGTTGCAACCGCGCTTCTCCGTTTTACGATTCTTTCGCGGTGTTTCTCGCAATTGTATGCTGCTGTGTTTGGTACGACGACGGAACCGCAGATGATTAGTAGCAAATGCCTACGCATTATTTAGGTTCTGCGTGTAATTTTCTTTTTATAACGAAAAGAATGACATTGGTATACTTAAAGACTCACTATTGGACCTGTTGGTCTTGCCCCGCTTGTTCCGTGCTGTTCTTGTCAGTTGTTTACGCTCTTGTCCCCGATGTGAAACGCATCCGGGGTGCGGTACCACTGCGACATGCAGACTTAGATTCGTCGATGACACCTCGCATACCTGCGTGCTCCAGTCCCTACCCGTGCTACCACATGCGCGCTCTTCCTGGTATGCGTGGGTTGGACTTCGTGTGACGCGCTAGTGGATTCGTGTTCATGCTCGGGACGTATTCTGCAACGATTAACTGGAGACAACAGCAGGCGCGCTCATTGGCTGGTTGAGCAAAATCGGATGACGTAGTGCTCAACCAGCCAATCAGCGCGCGACTGATGGCCAAGGCGGTAGTATCGCCGAAGTGGATCGTCGCAGAATACGTCCCCTGATTTCTTGCTTCGCTGAGTTCGCTTGCGATCGAGCAGCTGTGTGTCGCTAGAGATTCGAGCGGTCGAAGAAAAAATAAGCAACAGAATGTTAAAAAATCCTTCTTTTTTCTGATGATATGAAGTAGTAACAAATGGCCATAATTTATTCTGTAGAATGAGGTAAATAATTTGAAACAGGTTGGTGTCCCTCTGCGAGTATAAATGTTCATAATTAATGCCTCATTTCATTTGTCTTGTGTAATTTTATTTTCTTTTATGTCAGGTCGGATTAAAAACAACAGCAGGACCACTTTTTACTCGCCGACACTCAGAAAGGGCTGCCTTGAAAAGCCTAGTTATACGCATTTCCTACATTCGTGTCCATGGACATTTGGGGTTACACGTAGAACAGAACTAGCTCTTGCCTTTGCCCAGCGCGAAAATGGGCAATAAAAGAAATACGTATCGCCCTCAAGCACACACATCTATAATTTCCGCTGCAGTGTACCGCGAAATTGATTTGTGAATTTGTCATTAACTGCAGAGGGAGACTATGGAAAAAATTTGGAAGCTTAAGCTTCGCGTTTAAGAGTGGAACGTGATATCATTCAAAAATCCCTGATTGCTTCTCACGCTGGCGGAGAACGCTACCCACGAATACGGACTTTCCGGCAGAAACGCAGTCTCTTGCGTGGGCCGCGATGCGGCAGAGGCGAGCTCCATCTGGAGCTGTTGCAAGGAACCGGGCGCGCCGCTCCGTGGCCTCCAAGATATTAGCGCGCCGGCGCGTGCAAATGGTGGAAGGCGTGGCCGGCGGCAACGGCGGCAATGGTAGAAACGCTGAAAAAGGGGTTTGAGCTTTCGCGTAACAAAATTATGTTTTCTCGTATATTCAAGTTACAGTCCGACGCTGTCATGTCTGCAGGTTCTGTGTGGTCGTGCTTTACGATTTTTACTTTACGCTTCGACGCTAATTGAGCGGCAAGAACACGGCACACACCGTGTGCAGATCGCTTTCAAGATACGGCCCGCGCGACCGCTCAAATGACGCAGTTGCTGGCGGAGTAGAAGCCCCCTCCCTCCCGCGCTGTCTCCCCGCTTTCCTCCCCATCGCGCCCGCGATTGGCAGTTCCTAGTCGCGCCTAGTGGCGCCCGTTCGCGAAACACGCGGTAGCTGCCGGAGCATAAGGCCGTCCCCCCCCCCCTTCCACCCTCCCATCCCCTACGACCTTTCGGGCGGCGGGAGCCTGCGCGTTTCCTCTCCGCTTTCCTCCCTCGCGCGCGCTAGATTGAGCCGCCCCGATCGTCGGCTCCACTGGCATGCTTTCACTCGCACATACAGCATACGGCGCGCGGCGACGGTGTTATCGCCTGTGGACTTGATACGGAACATCACAGCGACGGCAAAAATGCTTCTGGAGTGTTTATATAATTGCCATCGCAATTACAAGGCGCTATCGGCGACAGTTCGATATTTACCTATATAATATAGACGCATGCGTTTTACTTTATCGCGTTTTCTCCGAGCAGCGTGATGTTACCGTAAGACGCATCGGACATCACGTGTCATTTTGCTTGCACGCATCTCGCCGCAAACTTGCACAGCTCCTCGAAATAACGGACTAGCGAGTGGACAGGCACGCAACACAAGCAAAAAATCTGTATATACAATAGGCAAAATGCTGTACTATACGCAGTGCATCTGCCGTAGTGACTCAGTGTCTCCGGCGTTGTGCTGCTGAGCACGAGGTCGCGGATCCGTTTCCCGACTGCGGCAGTCGTATTTCGAGGGGTGGGTGGGTGCAAAAACGCTCTTGTACTGATTGCTCTCTCTTATTTCGAGTGCGAACCCGGCCCAGGCGATCAAAATTATTCTGGGGCCTTTCACTACGTCATCCCTCCTAGTCCATCGTGCAGTTGTTAAACGCCACAGTTTACTACGGCAACGTACTTTGTCTTCTTGTGCGAAACGGACAAAAAAAAAAAAGCGTATGGTGCATACTATAGCGCTGATGCCATTTGGTCTCACGATAACCGAACGGGCGACTCGTCTGACACTCGTCGCTCTCCACCAGCTGCCGCTTCTGCAGCCGACGATGCTTTTGGTGAAGACCTGACAGGAAAGGGCGCGTGATAAGCCGTCGCGAGAAAACTGCCGAATCACTGCGCGGCGCGGTTCCGAACACGGGAGTCCGCGGCCGGCGTTACGTCTGGAAGGCGTGTGGCGCCCAGACATGTATCGTCTGGTCTCGTCTCTGCGTGCCGTCTGCAGTCGGGCCCGCCGCTGCGAATGGACCCGCTATGGGAGACCACGATCGACGCTATGATTATTTTTTTGTGGCCCTCTGAAAAAACGAGTGGCGGGAACATAACGCCATGAAGCGCCGCCTTGTGACGCGCCGTGCAGTGTTATAGTCACGTTGGTATCTTCGGAACGAAGGGTGCGTGCGCGCCGCCTGTTGCATCGCAAATTGCCTCGAGTGACGCTGCTGCGAGCTGCCGTGACGATGCTTTCCCAGCGTGACTCGTCGGCGGCGGCGGTGACGCAGGCTGGTAGCCGGCACACCGGTGCCACCAGTTCCTACCTGAACCTGGATGACAAGAGCGTTCTCTGGAGCCGCCTGAGTGCCTTGCAAGTAATGGCGTCCGCTTCTTTGCCTAACGTATTGCGCGAGCGCGTAGGCCTAACCGGAACCAGCTTTCAACCGTGTCATGGTTTAGGATTGCGAGATGGCCTGATATGGTAGCGCCCCAGCTGCTGCCGCGTCGTGGCTGTATCATGACTGCACAGCTTTGTTTTGCGTTTGCTGCAGGCAGAGTAAATTTGAGACACGTTCAACCGGATCTTCAGCAACCTTTGTCAATGTATACTGACATCATTACTTGAAGAATCTAGTTATATCCCGGTGACGAACACTATAAGCTGTTTTCGGGCATATCCGTTCACATTTCTTAACTGGTTTGCGACTTCGTTTGCTAGATATGGCCCAACCGTTTCGTTTTTTCCGTTTCCGCGGCGGTTCCTCATGTCTATATGCGACGCACGCGCTGTTCGCTCGTCACAAGGACGTGTCCTCCGTTCACTCCAGTGATTTCGATCTTTCTCGCGGTGCCACCATTTCCGCAAGCAGCAAGATTTCGTGGGCTTGTTTGCGATATCAGCCATGCGTGGATCGATTTGCGGAACCCGTTCAAACGTCGTAGTCTGTGCTGGAGCGCGATATCGGCATATGCGCACTTGGGGATACCACGATGTCTCAGTGAACTTGTAGAATCTGTGATGGAAATCACTGGCACCTATGCACGGTGTAGCTCAGAAACCGGTGCACGCGCTAGCGGTAAGATCGTCTTGCCAGTGTATACACGAACGATGTCGACCTATTTTCAGCGCACCGACGAGCCACGTTTAGTGCTGTAGTTATTTATGGAGAACCGATGGTTGTTCGGGCATGGTGCACGCTTATTAGGTGTTCTCGCGCCGAGCGCCCGTTCACGACGTGAGCGTCGCCAGAGTAGTTTTTGCCGGTAGCTGTCGCATCCCATTTCTACGGCGCGAAGCAGACGCATGCACCTAACGGGATGACCTTAGTCCGCGGTTCATATTCCGCGGTTTACGTGTAGTTGCCGTGCTTGCAACGAGCGCTGTGAAACAGTCGTGTTTGTGGCAAAATTGAGCGGAATTGGAAGCTCCGCTGGCGCAGCCACAACTTCCGAAACTTGCGCGTGGTGACAGCTGTTCTTTAGAGGAACTGTTGATGAGGGGCGGTATTCTGGGGCGATCACTTTCGGCGATAGATTAACTTTCACTGAGGTTTGGCGAGAGTCCGTCCGCGAGAGCTTCTCTCTCGCACGAATGGCCTCCAGCAAAACGTACGGACGCGGACGGACAGGAAGGGACGGCGACACACGGCCTGCCCGGGCCAGTAGTACGTTCTGCTGGAAGCCATCTGTGCTATGTGCAGCCAAGGGGCTCAGGCAAACACTATTGTGAAGCTTATTTCTCGCATTTGCCCGACCCTTGTGCGCACGCGTCGAGTGCCTACTCTCGCGAAATGTTGGGAAAGTGAAACTAGTGTCTCCGAAAGTGATCGTCTGAGAATACGTCCCCATGCAGACGAAGAGATGGAAAAGAGAGAGATGAGCGAGCGAGCGAAATGAGACGTCAAGAAAAAAAAAAAGTTGCCGCTTGACGGGGCAGCGCCTGCGTAGCTTGTACGAATGCCGCAGGCGTTCTGTTTCACCGCGCCCGTTTCTGGCGGCGTGAGCCTGCATGCAAGACACCGATGCGAAGCATGATCCCACATAGATGAGTTTGCCCAGCGCCCGCTTCCTATTCGCTGCCTTTCTTTCGCTGTTCATTGACATTGTTCTGCTGCTTGAGTTTCGCCCCTTGCCCCGCCGGCCGCATACGATCGCGGCCATCACGGGAAAACCGTGCAGACGAAGCTTCTCTTTTGTTCTCATTTTTTGTTTTACCGTGCTTTAGTATTTGTAAGATTAAGAATAAAGAGGCCACATTAAAGCTGTTGCTGCTGCCTTTTTAAGTTACCTGTTAGATCACGCCTGACCGTACGTAACCGCAGGAGATGTTAGCTCCTTCGGGGAGGGGGCGTAATTCTACGTAATTTACGTAATTTTCTTCTTTTTATTTTTCAGTTTTGCAGTGAAAGTACTACCTGCATTGATCCCTTTGATCACTACGTACGCGACATGTTCTATTCTTTCGAGAAATATTCAGGGCCTTACTCTAGGGAAGTCACTCGAGACAATTTCTTTCCGAGCTGCCTCAAAGACGCATTCGCACATTCTACGTCACCAGTGATTTATTGTGGATGCAAAGAGTTTTCTCTGTGGCCGAATTTTAACGTGACCCGATTGCTATGGGGGTTTTAAGCAGTCGATATGGCAAATTGTGGTTCTCTATTACGGCTCATAATAAATAATGAAGATTCGCGTGCGTATTATGTTCGTCGTGACCGAATGACTATGCTGTATAGCCTCGACCTCTTTTTACTGGCGCATTTAAAAGCACCACTTTCAGTTGTTTGCGACGCGTTACCGTTTGCGTCGTTTTCGCTCTGAAGAAAATCGCTGTGGCGCGCAAGTGGCGGCATTTCAGTGGTGTCACGGGCTTTCGAGCATGAAGAAAATATATATATAAGGATGGTAACGCGTCGCAAAGAATTGAAAGTTGTGTTTTTGAGTGTGCTTTACAAACCTTGCATTGGCGTTGTGGCCATGAAGTCGCTCACTTTAATATGTTAATAATTACTAATTACTATCATTAAAAAATCCCGGGGCCCCTCCTGGAAGGTCCTAAAATATACCGTTCGTTTCGTGCGCACAAAACGTTCTTTTTTTTTTTTACACAGCCGCTTTTAGTTTTGTCTAAATTTATTGAAGTGTAAAATAGTTTTCTTAATTGCTCATCTGTCTTACCTCCGCCGCCGTTCACGTGTCGGCAGTAGTAGGTTGACAGTTGCAATGCTTTCAGCAGTAGCTTATTTTCCTTCCTTCATATATATGAACAACTACACTTTGGTTTAAGCGACGGGCAGAGCGCCTGCTATATACGGGGATGTATAGCTCGCCTCATCGCATAATGACCTCGAAACATTTCAGTCGCTTGTGTATCTGCTACTCCTGAACCGTTTTTAGATGTTCTTGTGGCAGTGTGCTCTGTGGGTGGCGTTTCGCATCCTAGTGTATTGCCAAATTTTATGACAGGGCCTGTTGAAAAGGTCCGTTAAATAGGGACTTCCGCAGGACATAGATGGCACACAATATAGGCATGATTCCCGATAGTTCCCGACCTTCGGACTATGATTTCGCTGCCGTTATTTTACAGCGAAGCTGTATGTAGCTAGGGTTCCGTGTGTCTTTTCGTGTCCATGCGTCAGCAATAAAATAAAAAAAAAAGGTGAGCGGGGGCTGATCCCGGAGATTGGGCAATACCGAGCCGACCCGCGGCGGAGGTGAAGCAGGCTTCAAGCACCCCGCCTCTTATAATAATAATAATAAATAATGATAATAACTGAAATAAATAAATCAAGGTTTCCTTGTATATTTCGTGTTTGTGTGTCAACAATAAAATGAAAGGTGAGCGGGGGCCGATCCCGTAGATTGGGCAATACCGGGCCGACCCGACTCGGAGGTGAACCAGGCTTCAAGCACTCAGCCAATAATAATAATAATAATAATAATAATAATAATAATAATAATAATAATAATAATAATAATAATAAGCAAATCATGATGCGTGGTTACAAGTTGAGGGGTATACTGGACTCGTTTGTAACCGCACATGGACTCACGAGTAGGAGGCATTGCCATATATGCAAAAGACAAAATGAATGTACACCCGTAAGCAAAAGTATACGGACCACAGGGTTGTCGAAAAAACAATTTTTTCGTAGTTAACACGCATAAACGGAAACTGACGAGGGCACCAGAAAATTCGTAATGCCATGTTTGGACTGCAATCCTTAATTTCAAGTTGCGTTCACAGACAGCGCAGAAAATTATATCGCGCAATCCCTGGTCCGTATACTTTTGCTCACGGGTGTACAACGATACAACCTTGGCTCGCAAGAGGACAATGCCACCGACTGGGGATGTATGTGCCGTACAAATGGAAGACGGCAGTGTGATATCCACTGTGTATATATATTCAGGGACACGCAAGTGTGATATAGAGAAGTTCACGACCACGCACTTTGCATGGTTTAGCCGTGGTGGCTCTACCCCTGTGATCATCGTTGTAGACTTCAATGTGGACATTTCAAAAGTAGACAAGAAATGGTTCGCCCAGTTTGTGCTAGAAGAGTGGTTTCAAGTTCCCCACCAATCCGAGTCACCCAATTGCTCAACGACGGTCGTGTGTAGATATAACTTTGTCCAAGAATCTGTCTAAGGTTATAATCGAACCCATAAGTATATATCACAGTTATCACAAAGCTATCCTCAGTACCATTACCAAGTGATGAATGTAAATGTGTACCCTTGTCTAAGCCTATGTTATGTGCTACAGCTTGGCTTTTGATCCACTTTCGCAGAGTGCAATGTCTCGTCAGCTTCTCTTACCATATAAAAGAGACTGTTTCGATTGTGTTCAGAACGAAGAGACCACACTCTGTTATTCCCTGTGTCCAGCTGCGAAGCTTTCGGCGCACGTTTTCAGCTTCACGCTCAAACAAAATCCCTGGGTTCCATCTGAACGTGCTATCGCGTAGCAGTCGCGCTTGGCAGTCTGTGTGTCCGTTTTGAGCTGCACGCTGATATAATCTCGACCGGGTGAAGTGGGTCTGCACCGCAGGAATCGGGAAACGACAACGAAGCCGGGCATAGTGATGATAAAAATGTAGAAAAGGTTGTATTCTCTTCATTGGTACATGGTTGTGGCTCTCCGCTGAGTCTCGAGCCGTTCTGTTTATCATATGGGCCAGCACGGCCTAAAATGACCAATGGTGGTCCTGTCGTCGTCGCTGTTTTCCTCCAGAGCCTTTCCCTTTTGGCCATCCCGGGTGTCAGCTCGGGTAAAAGCGTGGCGTCGTCTTGACGTTTGGTTTCTGCTTCTATCCTTTTGTGTCAGCTCGTGGAGAACGAGGTCGCGTCGACTCGGAGAAGGACAACTGTGTTCACGTGGGGACGCCCGTTTGAATGCTTCTCACACCTGACAGGTCGACCATAACAACGCAGGCTTTGTGCGTGTTTTGGAGACCACATGTAGCAGACAGCACTGTATGGACAAAAAACGGCGTGCGCATCCCAGACTTTTTGTTCTTGAGAAGATCGCGGGGTCCGTCGTGAGAGCCTACGTTGCTGCTGTTCGTAGCGTAGTCGAGTTCGCAACCCAAGTAATGGCTCAACTCGGCCGATCAACGGTATTTATATCGCTACTGCCGAGCCCGCCTCGGCCGCCTGCGAGCTTCGCGCGTTACCTTATCTGCGCCGCGTTTGCCGCTGGCTTGGCTGCAGCGCTGGGAGTTGGCCGAATAGCTGCGCTATGCTATGCTAATGCACTCGACTGTTTTTTTTTTTTTTTTTTGCGTATCAAGCTGACACCGCCAGCGCTAGTGGGTTTTTTTTTTTTTTCTTTGAAAACCGTCATCACTGAAAGATCCGGCCGTCAGACGACCAACATCTTCCCGGTCAGTCGCAGGGACGACGTCCGATCCGACGTTTTAGAACGACCAAAGTAACCCTCCTGTTCCCGCTTTCTTTCCCATTCCGGCTAGTCGTACGGCGGATTGGACTCAGAACCGTTGTAGAAAGAATAATTTAAGTTAAAAACACGCTCTACTACCTTCGAGAGCCACATACCCAGCCTATTGCTTCTATCTTTTCTTTTTTTCTGCTGCCCAGCTGATTTTGACGTATGGGCTGCGCATGGTCGAAGAGCTCTTTGGGAGTTGCTTTACCCTACCACTAGAATATTGCGTCCGAAAGAAACCTTTTATCTTCTTCTGGGGGCTTTAATAGCGCGCAATTGGTTATTCTCTGCAACATTGCCGAACTGTTCTCTAGGCACGATCTCGTTGCAAAGAGCAGCGATTGCGGAAACTACGAGTGCGAGGTGAGGTGGTGGTCGCAGCGACGAGAGCACTGGAGCAGCACTCGGCTCGGCTCTGCTGGAGGCAAGCGGATGTGAGGTGCCTCTCTTAGGGATCGGCAGTGTGCATGCGTCGGCATCCACCACAGTGTCCACTCTTTCGACACGTTTGCGGACACACGCAGTTGACTCTTTAAAACACGAGGTCACAGGTTCGATTATTCCTCTGCCGCGGCCTTTCATTGGTTTTCCTCGAGAAGGCCCGTTGGAAATTTTATCTATATGTACATTCAAAGTCTGTAAGCGCCGTCAAGGGTTCTGGTACTGGAAACGTTCTCAACTCTTTGGCGTGTGGTATATCGAAAACAAGCAAATGTTGCGACGGGATGGGGATAGGAGGCGGGCTACCTTCCCTGCAGCGGAAGTTGTCTCATATTTCCACGCAACAAGAATGTCCCATTGCCTTGGCTAGCGGCAACAATGTAACGTTCCTCTGCTGAGGACAAAACCCACGCTTACGTCGGGAGTCTTTTCTATTTTCCTTTCTTGCTGAGCGGCGCATTTCTAGTGGCGGTTCTTCGGCCCTCTCTGTTTCACGGGAGCCGACGGGAATCTCGGTGTTCGCTGCAGCTACGACTTGTGATGAAATAGGCGAAACCTGTGACGTTTTCTCTCTCGATTAAACTGGCTACTCGAAGAATGAAAATGCGCGGCCATTCGTTTGACACCCCGACTGTTTTCACGTCGTGACCGTATTTTATAACGGTCCATACCGTTTATCATTTTTGTCTTTGTCACTGGCCCGGGGACATGACTCGCGCGCTGGCGTTATCGCGGGGATTTGCCGCTGGCGCGCCGCACGATAATGACGGAAAATGGTACGGAACGCTGCGGAATACGAGCCCCGGGCCTGTTGAGAGGCCCCTTACGAAGCTCCAGGTGGTCAGGATCGATCCTGGCAAACAGCGTGCCTACTTCCGAGGAAGCCCAGCGCGGGCCCGACGGCGCGTGGCGGGCGCGCACACGCCGCCGGCGGACAGCAGCCGACGCCTGGCGGGGGCACGCGCTCATTAGCGGTCGCACCGCCGCCATTGTCCTCCTCCGATCAGCCGAAGGATGGCCACGCATGGGCGGCGGCGTCGAAAGGCGTCCGTCCCGTCTTGCCTTTCGCTTCCTCGTGCCGACACCCAAATCTAACCGCGGCCTTATTATCACGTGCCCCTTCAGCATAGGTTATTTTTGGGAAGGCCGTCATGCTTTGCGCGCATCACCGCGTGGAAACGGCGTGAACTGACTAGCAGGACCAGGAATCCTGGCCTCTGTGAACTTGCCTGGGTGGTGGATTTTATAAGCATCCCTTTTGAAACAGAGCAGCTAGTGGCCAGTGTTGCCAAGCTCGTTAACTTTGTACGTTGATTGGGTTTGTTCTCTGCACTTAGAGTCCGTGGCTTTTGCAAATGGCACATCGTTTCTCTAGCGTTTAGTGGAGTAAACTTGAAATGGGGACAGTTAAAAGTCGGGACACACACAAGTGCTAACTTTCGACAGAGGTGTATTGGAAGCCAGATCAAAAGTTTATGTGCCCAAAACATTGTACAAGTCTATTAACATGAGAGCATTGGCTAGTTGGTTATTCATAGTTAGGCAGGAACAGGGCTGAGGAGACGGACAAAGTGAAGGCACATAGAAAGTGTAGCATGTCGTTTTCTGTGTGTCTTCATCCATGTCCTGAGCATTTCTCCCACCCAAACAAAATTTGCACGAACTAAGTGGCAGCAAGAGTTTACAGTTCTTTTCTTGATTAAAGAAAGTGAACGAGTGCGAACACATTTGAGGCCAAGCTTATCAATTTTTGCAGCTTCAAATATTAATCTAGTCATTTCATCTTTGTGAATACACATCAAAGCAGTTGTGGAACTGAGGCGTGCAACCAAGCCCAGAGTGGGTTAGTACTCCTTTGCTTTCTTTGTCAAGGCAAGAGTTATAATTTCTTGCAGCCTCTTTTGTTTGTGCGTGTGTTGTATGATAGTTTTGAGCTTATAAATATGTGATCTAGCTTCCAATAAACCATAGCTGAAATTTTGCATGCATTTTGTATTCTATCTTTGTCTAAAGTTTTTTGTGCTAAACACTAGAAAAGATGTTGGTCTTTTCACGCCAACTGTCCCAACTGTGGCACTCAACAAAAATAATTTCTCTAAAAGAATTACGGAAAAATTGCATGTTTATAAACATTACTTGAACAGTATTTCTGCAAAATATATTGAATGGAAAAAAATGTTTGGCCACGTGAGTGCCATTTGAATTTCACGAAATGATGGAAAACCAGGTGCAAGAAAGAAATTTGCCAAAAATCTACCGTCTTGTGCATTATTTCAAAATTTTGGGTTTTGCGTTGTTTGAACATTGTTCTTTCGTTATAAAATAGTTTCACAAAATAACTTCATGTTTTTCACTCCTTCGCACCGAGGTGAAAATGCGCGAATTATAGTGTTTCTGCGAAAATTTTCACAAATGATGGTCTGGGGAATAAACCTGGAATCATTTTTATAGAACTGTCACTAAAGCTTACCATCTTCTGAAATTTTATTTTCTCCTATGTGACCCCAGGCTCCAAAATAAAAGCCTGAATTTGTCAAAGATGCTATATTGGCCAATGTTTAAATGTTAGTAACACACTAAGGTGTCCATAAAAAAATAAGCAGAAGAGCGGATATCATCGAGAAGAATAACAACTTTCGGCACGGAAATTTTAATCAAAGTATTTGCATGTTCATTGAGAAAAAAAATTGTTGAATTTGAGTCCCACCATTTCATTACTTTGGTTCGTGCTTCCTCTTCCCCTGATAGCATGTTGGCGGGATATACAAACCAGTGTGGTGTGCATGGTGGTCTGTGTGGTGAGGCATAAAATCGGATATCACCAGAAGTTCGTAAGAATTTGAATCTTGAAGGTACGCTTACTTAAGATAGATCGACATTGCGCACTTCCATGCTACTAATGTTGTCTTATGTGGGAGAAACTAACTGTCGTTAGTTAATTGAAATCAGCAGTGGTAAATGGTGCGGTAATCTTTACACGAATGGCATGGCTTTGTTTATGGTTGTGTTTGAAAACAGCATAGGATGTGTGTTGTTTGAACCTACTAATTCAACACTTTCTGAGGCTCAAGAAAATCGATGTCCTGAAGGACTATTCCTATGGCCCGATTCCTTTGTGTAAAACTTGCAGTATTGTATATTATGAAACCTGCAGTTGTGTGCCTGAAGTGAGGAATGTGACAAAATAGGAAGGCAGCATCACTAGAACTTGTCAGCTGCTAAATTGAGTCTGCCCCTGGTTCTTTCTGTGACCATGTGTTGTGATTCAGTTCCTTTTCTCTGTCGCCCATAATCAAGGAAGAGGCAGGTAGCATGATGTTATGCGCAGCAACAATGTTTAGGTGATGATGCCATCCCTGCTACTCAAATAAATCCATGAAGAGCATTGAAGAAAGATGAAAGGACATTGTAGAGAATATTGTAACCAACAGATCGGAGAAGCTCTTCCTTGGAACAATAAATTATTCCTGACTAAGCAATGCTTAGCAACTCTAAGGGCTTTGTTCACACTTTCAGGGGCTTTTTGCTTCCTTTCAAATGCCTCGCATGTTCTGTTCAGTCACATCATGTCAAGGGCTGCGATTCACACACACACGAGCCACTGGTCCTTTGACATATGCTGGGGTGACATGCGTGGTCCAGCATCGCTTTGCAGTGGCTTCCTTGACATGTGACGTAGCGACATGCTTTGGTTGTGTAAAACAGCTCATGGCAATATGAGAAGAAAGAACTTGGAGCCTTACATGTTGACCGTTCATGAAAATAAGAAAACATGTGCAAATGATACCATGCATGGTTTGCAGCAACCACTGCTCAGGAAAATGTGAAACACAACTGTCTTCTTAGTGCCATTAAGAACAGCCATCTCCTTGCAGCTCACATAGCTTCATGATATCAAAAGATGCCGTGGTCTACAAGAATCTACTTTTAAGTACCGAGCTTCTTATACGTTGTGCTTATATTTAGTAGTTTTTCTGTAGCCTTAAACAGTGGGCGAGTGCAGTCTAGGGCTTTGTAGGTTAGGAAGCAATGGCAGTGCTTGTTTACAGCATTGTTTATTGATCAAATTCTGGGGTTTTACATGCCGAAACCATGATGTGGTTACGAGGCACATCGTAGGGGGAACCTTGGACTCTTTTTAACGTACACCCAATGCACAACATGTGGGCATGTTTTGCATTTCTAAGTGGATCCAGAGCTAATATGGCACAGACATTTTCTAGTCCTCACCTCATCGTGTGAAGTCCTGGCGTGGCTATTTTTGTAAGAGGGGCAATGGTTCGGTGTAGTTCACAACACATCCCAAATGAACACAGCACTTGGGCGAGACAGAAAGAGTGGACGCAAAAAGTACTTGGCATTGAAAAGAGCCGTGTAGCAATACAATTCAGTGGGATAGATAATTGGGCTATGACCAAATAAAAACAGCACGTAATCATTGCTACATTAAAGATACGTTTTTATTTGGTGGTATAGCTCTTTCCAAAAAGAATTAGGCATCGAAGTAATGCTGTGTGGACTAAAGGTGATCCCATGTGAGCATCTACTTAAAAGCACTAGGAGCAATGGTATGCCACCACTGTTTCTATGTAAACCCATGCCAACAGTGCACAGAAGGTGTGTCTTCATTCCCTGATGGAAAGGTGTCCAGTTGATGTTTAAAACACACTGGATATATTCTCGCCCATTGCTTTTAGCATCAGTTGTCCAATGGGGATGTTCTAGTAATGAGATAACTGGAATTCTTTAGTTGGCTTTTGACTATTCTGGCTCAAGTTGATTCAGTATGATCAACCTGACCTTTTTTGTGCATTCCAGCATGCCTACTGCAGATTATGCTGGGGCACTTTACTTTCTTTTAAATTAACTTTTATTTCTTTGCGGTATGCCAATACATGGCCTTCGAGATTGTGACTCACCATGCTGTTGCAACAGCAAAAGGCTGCAATCGCAGAGGCCATACAAAACTGATTCACATGTGGAACCTTGCCACAAATTTGGAGAAAATATGAAGCTTGAATAACACTGCCAGACCTGTTTTTTTGATACCATGAGCAAGTCATAGCACAGTGGCAGAGCTGTTCTTATATTTTAATGTGAAGCATTTGTAGGATCACTCCGTGGGTTTTCTTCCTACATCCAGCTGGGTAGCTTCAGTTGCACAATAATTGAAAGGTTGTCTGTCTGGTGGCTGAATTTGACCCAGGCTCATCAGCACAGAAGCCCGATGCTGAGCACACTAGGCCGAGGATGCATGCACGGCACGAGAGAACAGCCTTACTAGTTCTCTCCTCATGCAAACTAACACTTTGAGGCGCCTGCTGTGTTGCATTGCATAGCAAGAATTATGTCGAGCATGCCAGATTTCTGTGGTAGATAGCACAATTATTGTCCTTAAGCTGGATTATTCCAACGGGCAGACATTACTAGCATAAGGAATTGAAACACATATTCAACAAATAAAAAAAAATTACTAATGAACTTACTTTACAGCACATAGCTGGTGCGCTTGCAGAAGGTATACACTTGAAATGAATTTACAAGATGACCTCAGTTTCAATATTTTATTTCCTCAAGTGTGGGATGAAATACATGGGCATTCCAGTTACTTTTATGCTTCGATGCATAAAAGAGCGTTTTGCTAAAAGAGTAAGTGGAACAACTGCACATTTTTAGGGTGAGTTTGTTGGCGCATATCTCCGAACTGATGTCATTCTGGGAATTAACTCCAACTGGATACACCTTGCAAACACACCACCTACAATTCTTAACGTGCAATATGTGCCGTAAGCTAATTAAGGAATTAGTGAATCATTTTTCATAATTTACAAGGTGTTTAGATTTCTCATACAAGTAGTGTTGGCCTTTCTGGATATTCGAGCTCAAGGAAGTTAACTAGAATTATGTTATCTGCAACTGGCAATTTTTAAAAATTCCTTAAAACTTAGAAATGATAAACTTGGCAAGAATTCGCGTTTAGCTTTGTTAATGCGATATCTTTGATACAGTGTTTTAGTGCGGAAACTTTTTCATACAAACACAGGAAGGGACACACACAAATGCTAATAGTACTTGTGTGTGTGTCCCTTCCTGTGTCCATGTTAAAAAGTTCCTTCACTAGAACCTTAAAACTGACCACCCCATATATACGACAAAAGCAAGACACAATATTTGCGAGACGTTCGTGCACACCTGTGCCTCTTGCTGTCATGCCTGTGCTGGACTGCGAGTTGCAACCATGTAACACGTTTAACAACAGCGAACGTCATAACAGCATGAGACTGAGTTTGGACAGATACATGTACGTGAAATTCTGTGTTTATGGTTATCAACACTGATGCAAGAACTATGCATTGTGTCATCATTAAACAATGCTTCATATAACATCGATTCCCGCATGGCGTGGGATTTCCATGAGTACTTTTTCTCCTCTTTTTGATGCTAAATCACATTTGTTTTTATTACTCCAAGGGAGTTGGTGCTGTCGGGTTATGCAGTGCAACTGTTTGTGATAATTCTGCTTGCCTTGTCTTCTCCTGCAGGCAGCAGACCTGTATCCTGCTGACGACTGTTGGGGAGGCTCCGAGCAGAGAGACCTCGGTGCAGATAAGGGCCCTGCCTTGGCCACTGGAGGTCCGCCACCTCACAACTACACAGACCCGTTCCCGGGCGTCCTCCTCAACAATGCCACGCTGGGTCCCCCGCCTGTGGACCACAGCAGTGCTTACCTGCATGGAGCTGGAGCCTTTGGTGCGTTATCAGAAAGTGTCTGTCATAGCTGTGGATTGCAGGAGGGAAATCTCCAGAGGATTAAAAATGTGTTCGAGTTGCCTACAGCAGCCTGTCCGAAGTCATGTCAAGCAGCTTTCTGTTGGCCTTGAAATGAAAAGTATATAATCACTATGTTCTACCAGCTCTATTCTGGGGGGTTGAAGAAGAATGAGAAGACAATATATTTAAATGATGGCTCGAGGCCTATTTGGAGAAGGGGGCAAACCACTGTGATTGCTAGTGGTTATGGTGTTGGGCTGCTAAGAACGAGTTCGTGGCATAAAATACCAGCCATGGTGGCTGCATTTTGATGGCGGCGAAATGCAAAAACACCTCTGCAGTTAGATTTAGGTGCTCGTTGAAGAACCCTGGTAATCTAAATTTCTGGAGTCCCCTACTACGGCATGCCTCATAATCATACCGTGGTTTTGGCTTGGGAAACCACATAATTTTTCTTTCAGAAGGGGGCAAAGGAGATTGGGCTAAGCGTAACCCGCTGTGGAAGTTCAGAACCATTGACTATTGGGCCAGTTGGTGTATCATGTGTTGCTGAGCGGAATTAGGGCTATGGAAGCTTCACATGCGAAGCTTCATAGTGAGTTAAAGGGGTGCTGACTGATTAGGTAGCTGTCTACTCCATAATTATGATGCGAAGCCTCAATTCCCCAAGCAAATAAAAATAAAATCAATTACAGCGCCGTTTATGGAACCCATTCAAAATGCTCTCTAAGTACTGTGCAGTTTCAGATGTGAAAGAGGCTACTAACGTGAAGGTGGCACTTGCATGGTATTAAAACTCAAGAGCACAGCCATCAGCCATAAACCTGGTTAAATTGACCAGGTATATCTGGAACTCATTCAGAAAGCGCTCTGAGACCTAGCACCTTGACATGAAATCAACATAAAATTATTAAAGGAAATTTAAAGGTGCACTAAAGGTTACTATAAAGTCAAGTTAAAGTGATAAAGCAATGCTCTAGAACATCTTAAGGCGTCAATGTAATCGCGAACAGATTTAGTAACCAAGAAATTGAGGTAAATGCATGACACGATTTGAGACCCCCCCCAGCAACATTCTGGTACTAGCCAGATGACGAAGGCACTCCTCATCATAATTATTTCACTTGTACTCAACTACTCATATTAAAAAAATCATTTCATTCGATTATAAGACGGAAGAAAATGCTATTTGTCTACTTCTCTTCGATTCTACAAATGTGCGAATATGTACAGCCATGACATACAGTTGCCGTCGTAGTAGTACACAACGACGCCGGCAGCGCAAGGCCACAGCAGCAGGTCATGTTCATCAGTGCTTAAATCTCTGAAGTCGAGCCCAGCATCGCGAGCCAATGTGTCGTTGTCAGGGTCATCCATTGCAACAAGCGTCGTGATAAAATAAAGAACCAGCTTATCGTCTCGCGCTTTCCCTTCCTGTAGCCACCATAGTTCCGCTTTCGTGCTGCTGTCAGCTCTGTCTTGGCTCTGTTTCTGGCTGCACGTTTGCGTTTTGCCTAGAAAAGCCGTAGCGCCGTCTGCGGGCGCCGTTTTATTCACTGACGGCGCAACGTCACTATGAGACCACCGACGTCACCACTCCTCGATCGGAGGGTGGGCGATTTGAACTGCGCTAGGGGTACGCGGATGCTTCAGAACGCATTTTTTCTTAAAATAAGTCTCTTCTTCGCATGAAACAAGCGTTTTGAGGCTTCTGGGATGGTATTTCAACAGTCCAAGTTGACTTAATATTAACCCTTAGTGTCCCTTTAAAGCAAGTAGCTTTGGGCAGTGCCATAGCCAGAAATGTGTTTCTGGGCGGGGGCACATGGGTTTCACACTTCATTGAGGAAGGGGAGCAGGGCAGGCGGGTGTCATCATGTACAGCATAATGCCAGCCATCCCTAGTACACAAATATTTCAGGGACACTCTCAATGTTACCCCCTCCCCCCTTTCCCTGTTTAGGCCCCTGGCTTTGGAAGAGTTGGTTCTGCATTACAACGACAAGCGCATAACTCTTGAGACAGCGGCCACAAGGAGGCATTGTAGGGGTTTCCCTCTGCACCTGTGATTTGTCCCTTTTCTGGATCGGATCAGGCCAGAGGAGCAGCAGTTGCCAGCTGTGATGGTCGGAGCTGTGATCCATAGCCCCGCTACTAGCACCGAGTCTCAGAACACCAGTATAGGTCAACGGATACAGGAGCGAGTCTTTTGCTCTGAAGATGCTTATTTTCACCTCAGTTACAGAACAGTGGTAACAAGCAGCAAATAAACTGGCAGTGGCAGCTGAGCATTATAATTGTAATTGGAGGTAGTAAGTGACGGAAGGCTGAGCAGACTTCTATTCACCTCCTCCACTTTCTCTGCCCTGAAACAATAAGTCGCTCATGGTGGCCGAAGTGCTGCAAAAGGAGACAGGGGCTGGTAATTCCCATGCTAGAACAAGTTGGGGCCAGTCGTATATTCTTCTTCCAAAGACGGGAGAATGGCGTTTCTCTCTCAGCTGTGAGGAGGGGGAGCATCTCCAATTCTAAGAAAATGGAAAGAAGGAAAAGGCCTGCCACAGCTGCGTTATTACAGTGAGGCAATAAAGGCAGTGGAAGTGGTGAAAGCACCCTTTCTGCGCAACCATCCTGTCAGTACATGCATAATTGGGATGCGTATGCATCCCCAAAAGGTGGGCAAATGCTGTGAAGGTAATAGGAAACAGCTTTTCAGTTAATCAGCTGGATGCAAATGTCCCACTGTCCAGGAATCCTGCAGCTATGACAGCAAAGTAGGATGGAAAAGAGAAAGGAAAGATCCAGGCATCGGTGGCTCCTTTATTCCATTAAAGCAATTGCTGTGAACACCAGTCATGAGCCTACACGTCCTCAGTTCGTGTGTGTAGCACTTAAAATCATTTTTAAAACCACAGAAATATAACCTTCCTTTCAAATGGTTTTCGTGCACACATCCCCATTCATTTGCCAAGGAACATTTCAAATCTATATTACATTCTATGTTTCTCTGTAATTCATTGCTAAATAGGAGAGCATGATTATTCGCGATGTCTCGTGCACACACTTTGCTGAAAACATGTACATATGCACAAAGCAAATGTCAGGGCATCTAAACTTGCTTATTCTGAACAATTTCTTGTAGAAGACATAGTTACGAATAAAAGTATTGTTTGTGTAAGCCACCATGGGTTTAGGGGGTTAGATAGCTCAGCTTGAAACCACATGATTCTTCATTGAAGCTGAGGTATGCTTACTCGAGTATCCTTGTTTTACATTGTGTCCTGGCATGCCTTCACAAAGGCGTGACAAAAGAGCATGATTGGCCCATTTCCTTTCACATTACTCTTTTATTTTAGTTTTATGTAGTAGTTTTATTTCAGTGTGGTGTGAAGTGGACAATGATGTACTAGCTTCATATTGTCCACACCTTCCACAATGCATATATGGGGAAAATGTAATTTCTTGTTTCGTGAGATTGTGTATAGAGTGTCCTAGGTGCTTTTGTTTCCTTTTCGACTTCCGTTTAGTTTTTTATCACATAGTGGTTTGATTTCATTATTCTGAAGTTTACTGCTGTTCCATTGTTCTGTCAGTGCATATGTCAAGAGCAAAGGTGTGCAAAGTGTGTCTAGAAATCTTCTTTTTTTCTTGCATATTGTATATAGCATGCAATGGCATATTTGTTTACCATTTCACTGTTCTGAGTATATACTGTTGTTCAATTGTGCTGTGGTGCATGTGGTAGCTGCCTTGGTGCTCTTGCCTTTGTCAGGCAAATTGATTCCCTTTAGCCCTATCAACCGGGACTTTCTGCAAGCCTTGAAGGACAAATAAATAACCACTTTTAACAGTTACACAGTCTCATTGCCGCTTTATTTTGTTTTGGCATCTTCAGGAACGACTGCTTGCACAGGGCTTCCTTGCAACAATGGGTCGTCGATGACCGAGGGCCCCACCTATGGCCAGGATTTCCCAGACTACCTCTACTCGCCCGGCACTGGCATGGCAGGCTACGGTGGGATGGGAAACATGACGGCTGGTAGCGGAATGGGCACAATGCCAGGAATGGCAAGCATGAGCAATATTACCAGCAATGTGACCAGTTCTGCATTGGCATGCACGCCCACGGACTACCTTCTGAATGACCTGCTTGCTGATGAGGACCTGCACCTGATGGATATGGTGGCATCACCGACAGAAAGTGAGTACCACTGGCTCATGCAATGTCAATTTGGAACATGTGCCGCCATGATAAAACTGCACCGTTGCAGAACATTGGGATGCTTTTCAAAGTTGCTGTAGCAATTTATATGATCACAACATACCTGATTCTTGACATCCAGGCGTCTGCCTTGTAGACGTGATGCACTGCTGTGGCATTGCATGTTCTCAGTGTAAGTGGTGTTGGAATGTTTCCCAAGTTTTTTCATAAATAGAGAGTACTTCACAAATTGCAGCACAGGGACCTCCGAAGGCCATTCCGTCATGTACAATGGCATAGCCAGGAACTTATTTCATGGGTAGGGGGAAAAGGGCACTTGCGAAGTCACTAACGCAACACTTAGATGCTGCTGCAATATTTACATAAGCCAGAACTTATTATTGCGAAAGCAATACTGCTCGCACTTTCGGCCCATCGGTGGTCGTGGCACCTGCTTACACAGCCGCGTGTCACATGACCGTGTGACGTCACGCCAGACCGAGAGATGGGGCCCCAGCTCACGGCATTGACAGTGGAGGCGAAGCCTTGCGCGCCGCTGCGGCGGCACTACCGAGAGAGGGCGCTCGCTGGTGTGACGTCACGCCAGACCGAGAGACAGGGCCCCAGCTCGCGGCATCGATGGTGGAGACGGAGCCTTGCGCGCCGCTGCTGCGGCGCTACCGAGAGAGGGCACTCGCTGGCGTGACGTCACGCTAGGAGGATAAATGGGGCTACAGCTCGGCTCCTTGCAGTGGTCGGCGCACTGCCTTGCGCTATGTCGGATGATGTATAGCCACAAGTTTAACAAAGGGCAACCATGTCCACACCATCAGCCGAACCAAGGCGCAGCCAAGGGTATTGCTTTCGCAATCTTCCAGGCTTAACCAAGCTAAGCCTTCAGCCAATTTTTTTTTCTCATTCTTGGGCCAACAGACATTCTTTAATCTTGGCTTTGGTGTTCGCTAATGAGGTGTTAATATCTGCCTTGATGCTTTGGCTAAATGCACTTTGTGTGTGGCTTTGTGCTTGCAATGGTTTTTGCATCAGGCAAAGACAACAAAAGCACAGGTCCCACTTGTGCATGTAGTCGTGGCCACCACATGGCAAGGGTGGATCCAGGGTGGCCTCCAGATAACAAGGGGGCAGGCTCATGGCATGTTTATTACTGTCAGTGCTGAAATGCCAGCATGTCTCTTAAAGCGAGTGGAGTGGGCCACCGCCATTCCTCTGCCAGTTCCACGGGTGCTGTAACAGACCTGCGGCTTTGAGGTTCCCCGGTAATAAGACTCGACTATCTGCGCTCCCCAAAACTATGAAAAACTTGTCGTTCAGGCACTCGTTTTCTGTGCCTCAGTCACTCTGTGGCTATGGCATTGTGCTGCTGAGCACAAGGTCGAGAGTTCGATCCTGGCTGTGGCAGCTGCATAGCAGTGGGGACACAATGCAAAAACCCTCATGTACTGTCCATTAAGTGCTCGTCAAAGAACCCCACGCTGCCAAGGTTAATATGGAGTTCCCCTACAGTGCACATCATAATCAAATTGGGGTTTTGGTACATAAAACCCCTGCATATAATTAAATTTTTAGGCACCTATTTTAATATGGCAACAGCACAGATTATGTAACTTGATACAAACAGGACACACACATTGATCTTGAAAGTATCACTCCTGTTTGCTGCTTGCTTCAAGAAGCCATAGAATGGCAGATGCTTGGGCTATTTAGTGGCATTGTTCAAAAATTAGGAAAACGGAGTTAAAGAATAAAATGGGACACAGAGGCTATTTTAACTTTCTAACGACAGTCAGCACCCTGGGAGAGACTTGCGTTCACCATTTGCCACTTACTAGTCTTGTTCCTTCCATCAAAGATGGGACCCCAGAGATGTTTTGAACTTGAATAAAACATTTACCTACAACTCTTTACAAGCAACTAGCAACTGTACACAGATGACAAACGCTAAACATTAGAAGTTGTAAAGCACTGCACACATGTTCAGGTAATCTGTGAAGGTTCGAAAACCTGGTGGCTCCGGTGCTCACACCACCTCACAATGAATCATAGGACTCCAGTGATCTGATGCTCTACTTCAATCTGGCATTCACCACGCTTGCTTTGCTCTCTACATAAGACAGAGCAGTGAAAAAAAAATAAAAATCGACGTCAAAAGCTTCTGTGGGTGTCGCACTGTTCCTTTAACTTCCTAAGGCATAAATCAGCCTCTTGATTAGAAATGTGAGAATGCACACCCCAGTTGCCACCTATGCCATACCGTTTTCTGAAGCATCCTTAAGGGGAATGGCAACTGAAAAGGTCAGTGTTATCAAATTCTTCTTTTCTTTTTGCGATTCTCGGACATTCTTCTGTCTCATGGTAAAATATAACAAAATACTCAGTAGAAATTGAGAAAGCAGTGCTTTTCTAGTGCGCTGTCATTAATCGCTGTGAGAAAATAGAAAATCGGGCTTCATGAGGTGTCATCACACCACAGATCGCGTGGCTTTTCCATTGACGCAGCAACGCTGCCTTGGTGTCACCTTAAACAGGACAGATTAGAACTTAAGGTAGCCACAGCACCGTATTTCTGCTCCGAAAAATAAAGCAAGAATGCAATCTCAAGAAGGGAAAATATGCATCGTGATTCGTTACTGCAGTCACGTGGCGCAACCGGAACGCTCATATTGGCTAAGGCAGATTTGAATCACTGGCAGACTTTTTTCGCGTGCATTTCGTCAGCGGCGAGCTGCGCTTTTCGAGTGTTTCCGAGACTGACATTTCAAGGTCTGCCTGTGTTTCTTTAGTTGCTCGGTCCTAGCTGCTGCCCGATTGTGATCGGGTCATGACTTGCACAAGATTAGAAGGTCTGTTTACTTTTCTTTGCAACGGCAAAGCAATTTCGTATGTTTGGGCTGTCAGACTGGCAACGACCAACCGTCATGCGTGCACGATCATGACGGGTGCGCTTGCGTGTGATCGCTGGCTGCCTATAAGATTTCAAGGTGTTTAAAAATGGCCAACAAGCTATGCTGCGTGCTTCTGCTTAAAAATGCCAAGGATTTCATTGGAATGTTAAGAAAACGTGACCTCGCTGATAATTGAAGGACTGCTGTCTTAGCAGGCCTTAGGCACTCTAAGGCCATCTTGCAATGATTCTGACAAAGAAAGCGTGGGGCAATGTTTCCTCAGCTTTTCATTTTTGGGCAGTTGCTGCCACACATCCCTTTGCCATTTCACAAACAATGAAGGTAAAATCGTTCTGTTTTTTGCATACAAGTCCTGAAGCACTGAGGAGTGTTATAAAGCTGTCCATTTTTTCTGCATACCATAAATATTTTTATAATGCACCTTTTACAAAAGTAATTTGTGTAAGATAATATGCATAATAAAGTTAAAAGATTTTTTTTTTCTTATGCTTACTGTTCAGTGTAAAATTGGCCAATAACTTTATTGCGCAAAATAGGGCTATATGAAAATTATGACACAAAAATCAAGAGAATTTTTTTTTATTATTTGTGGGATGACAATTAGAGGATACCAAATGTTGTAAATCAATAACTATAGCAGATAGCTCAGAACTGATTTCAGTTATGTCAGCATAATGAACTACATTCACATCAGAAATTTCACCGAATTAATTCCATAAATAACGAAAATAATTTTGATTGCCTCGCCCCCCCCCCCCCCTTAACCTCTTGAGACACCACTATGGGGATTTGTCCAGTGTATTGGACACCAATCAATGAGACAGTACTCCTATTCTAAGGCATTCAACCTCGTAAAACCTATGTCCTATGTATTGAACACCTGCTGGCGCCATCTATTTCGCATTGATGAAAATACATCTGTCAAATTCCCGCCAAAGCATATTCAGCGGTGTGGTGTTTTGTGTCACCTAGCAGAGAAGTAAGTACTATTTCTTGTATTTTACCTCATTTCAGGGCATATCTTTGATTGTATATTAAAGTTAATACAACAGCAAACGCACGGAATATGAACTTTAAAACTCTTCACGCGCTTACCTTTATCTACGCTTCCTTTGATGATGAAACAACTTTTAATAGAAATGGCAAGTATCAGAGGATTTTATGTCCCTCCCTTATATGGTGGCTGGGAGCCCTTGGGTCCTAGCAGAATCTTTGGCTTTCCTGATGAGTTGTAGCTGGACCTCGCTGACTGAGCTGAGCAGTGCGGTCTCCCACAGATCCGTGTTCGTATACAGTCACCGACTGTTTATTCAGACCTCACGAGGACTGCGAAAATGTCCGAATAAACAGGTGTCCGAAAAAGCAGATTAAGGGGGAAAAAATAAAATCCTTTATTTCCACGCACTTATTCCGGCTCGGTAGTAGGCTTGAAGAAATCATGAATGCGCCGTTTCACGCTGTTCCGTTTACGCGCAATCAGATAAGCCTGAATCTCTGAGAGGGTCGTGCGGTCACTATAGGCGGCTGAAAGCACAGTCGGCGTGTACACGCTCCATATGTGACGGCAGCGTAGCGCATGGTGCGTCATCTTCCGACTCGGTCATCATCCGGCGGTGCAGCAGAAACCTGACGAATGATCTCGCCGTCGTTGAGTTCTGCACATGTCAGTACAGCAGTGTCAGCACCTGTGAAACTATCAAATGAGACGGTGTCCGGAATCGCAACGCAACCACTGCGCAAGTCTCGGCAGAACATTTTCCACGTCGGTAGGGAGCACATCGGAAGGCGACAAATCTTGGGCCTCCCGGCACCCGCTTGCCGGCATTCCCCAGCGCAGTCTGCACGGGCACTGTCGGCGCCATTACACATTTGACGCAATGTTTCCGTATGCCGCGTTGGATCACCAGAACCTCAACACAGCACACAAAGCAAACACCACCATGCCGACACCAGTCGCACAAACGAAAAACGTGGCCTACTCGCAGCGTCGTGCGCGAAAAAACAAATCAGCTGCTGGATTGTCTTGACATAACTTACTAAGCTGAAACCGGAACTGCTGTAGAACCACTTTATCGAACCAGGCAGAAACGATGATGATGAGTGGGGATTTGCAGTAGCACCACTTCGTGGGGCAGCAAGGAGGCTCCATTCAAAACAAAAATGGCGTTCAGCAAGTCGAACCGTGCACCGGTCAGAGTCGGTGCATGGTGCTCTCGATCGAGTTGGCTCAAGGAGTGTCCGAAAAATCAGATGAGAGGTTGCAAGGGGTCCGAACTTTCGGCAGTTGTTATACATTATGGTCTATGGGGAGAACGGCGGTACCGCGAAGCAGACCGAATAATCGAGCATGTCCAAATTTTTGAAGCCCGGAAAATCAGTCTGCGACTATGTGTTGTACTATGTTGGGGCAAGCCCAGATTATGTATCTGACATCCACCCGTTGATTACAATCCTTACATCTATCTGAATAGGGTTCTGGGTAACAATGATTATAAGGTTTGGGAAGGCGTTTGTAGTAGGCGCGATGCTGTCGCCTGCTGTTTAGTTAATGAGTGTGGTGGGGGGTAATACTGCCTTCCTAATCTGTAAGGTTTGGTGATTTTATTATATTTGACCGTGCGGCCTCTCTCCGCACTTGGGCCCCACGTTGTTCCTGCCCCTGCTCGGCCCACTAACTCTTGAGCTAGGGTGTGTGCACTTTCGTTGCCCCGGAGGAAGGAGTGGGTGGGCTTCTATATGGCATGCATGCCGTACTTTACACGAACGTTAGCCAGAATACTTAGCGCCTCTTTCGAGACTCTTCCCTAAGTGAAGTTACGAAGCACGGTTTTAGAGTCGCTGATTAGTACTATGCTGGCCATTTTGGAGGCAAGCACCAGCACTATGGCTGCTTCCTCTGCAATTTTCGAATTTCCTGTTTTAATGGAGCTGCTGGCAAGCTGGCAGCCCGCTTCATTTGAGGTGACCACTGCCATATGTCGACCATCTGCATATTCTGCCACATCTACATAGACCACGTCTGTGTCGTGTTAAAACTTCTTGTGTAGTGCTTTCGCTCTTTCCTGCATTCCTCTGCTCTCAGTGATGTTCAGGGTGCACGTTTCAGGGTATCAAGGGTGTGATGCGCTCTCTGGTTTCTCTTGGGATGTCGTAATCATCCCTGCTTTTCCCAGCGTACGCGATACCGAGCTTGTGCAGGATGTGTCTTCCCATGTTGGTTTGTGCGAGTCTTTCATATTGTGTTATTGTATGAGCCTCGATGAGTTCATTGAGTGTGTTGTGCATTCCTGAGGCTTCGATCTTCTTGTTAGACGTGGGGATCGGTAGGCCGAGGGCTTGTTTATGTGCCTTTTAGATGATGGATTCTATCTTTTGTTTTTTCGCTACTTGTTACATCAGACATGGAGTCACATACACTATAAGCGGCTGACGACGAAGGCTTGGATAAGCTGCACTAGGTTGTGTTCTTTCATGCCATAGTTCTTGTTGGCGATTCTTCGAACCAACCTGGTGGTTTTCTGGGTGCTCTTATCCAGTATTATTGCTTCTCCGTTACGTCCATTCTCAAATATTCGGAATCCCAGTACTCTTAGGTGTTGCACTCGAGGGAATTGGGTGACCCCTGTCAAGATTGTGATGGGTCGTACTTGATTGTGCTTACTTCCTCTGCTTATGGGTCTGTAGAGCAGTAGTTCCAATTTATGGGGAGAGTATTTTAGGGCTCTGTTCTCCACGTACCTGTCTACCGTATTGACTGCTTGCTGTAAAATCTCTTCGATGTGGCCATCGCCTCCACCCGTCACCCATGGGGTGGTTTCATCTGCATACAGACTGTGCTAAAGTCATTTGATGCGTTCCAGCTCTGCAGGCACGCTGAGCATCGCCACGGGAGATAGGAAGGGAGAAAGCACTGAACCTTGTGGTGTTCCCTTGTTGCCTAGTTCTATTTATTCGGATTTCACATCCCCTGCCGTGATTATGGCTTTATGGTTCATGAAGAAATCTTTCGCTTAGTTGTATGCTCTTTGGCCTAGGTGGAAGCTTAGAAGTTGCACAAGATGTACTCGTGTTATCAAAGGCCTTCTGTAGGTTGAGACCGAGGAAGGCTTTTGTATACAGGGTGTATGTTTCAGCGTCGAAGATTTGGTTCTTCAGTTGCAGCGTAACGTCTTGCGTCAAGAGTTTTGCTCGAAAGCCAATTATGGTGTGTGGGCATAGCCCGTTGTCATCCGCGTATCTGGTGAGATGCATTAGAACTACTTTTTCCATTAGCTTTCCGATGCATGACGTCAATTAAATGGGCCTTTATATGTGTGGATTTTTCCCAGGTTTGTGTATTAGTATGATTTTGGCAGTTTTCCATTGCTGAGGTATGGTCCCCTTCTCCCAACATTCATTTATGTATTTTGTGAGAGCCGTGACAGATTCATCATCTAAGTTGCGAAGTGTTTTATTTGTTACACAGTCGGGACCTGGGGCAGACTTCAGATTCAGTCGTCAGAGTTCGTATCGAATCTCTGTCTCCGTTATGGGGGCATCGAGGTCGTCGTTACCCTTCCCTTGGTACTCTGGTAATCGTGTCTTTGTTGCATCTCCTACACATATCTGGCGTAGATCTCATAGGAGCTCTGCCTCTGTACCTGCACAGCTGTATAGTATTCGTTGCAGGTTTTGTCTTTGTATTGTTTTCGTGCCTTCTGGGTCAAGGAGGCCTTGGAGTATGTTCCAAGTTTTGGACATTCTGAACTGTCTGTCTGCTGGAGTGCACATGGCTTCCCACTGCTACTGAGATAGCCAATTTGTGTGGTCTTCTATTTCTATGTCGCTCCCTTTGATTTCGCGTGTCTTTGATTTGGCGATGTTTATAGTGTAGCTGTTTCTGAACAGGCATTGTCAGTCTAGTGGGTTCAGTTTTGCCAGAAAACAGCAAATAACAAGAGATTTCCTGTGCAGATTTTCAGCTTGCGAGTGAAGGTTCTTTTCTGTGTCTACCGTTTCTTCGCTATTGCATAGCTGACCGGATGCTCTACTAAAATGACAGCATCTGCAAGGTACTTCTAGCTAAAGGTAGCGATAACACATGTAAAAAAGGGGTTGTGGGGCTAGAAATATAGCCAAGCGTTGCGCACTTGAATTTCACTGGAAATGCAGTAGGACACCGGCAGTCGTGCCACACAGCAGCCTCGTGGATGCGCATCTTCAAACTGGCAGAGCCGTGCACCCAGTTTCCTCATCTTAACACTGCACCAGATGTTGGCCAGTGATTTGAACTGACGCTGCTACAGCTCGGTATTGATGTCCACTTCAGATGTTGATGCCAGGAAATCGCCTATGGACAATCGCCTATGGATGACGTGAAGCAGCATTGTCCAAGTGAAAAATTTGGAGGACACTTAAGCTTCGCCTTTAAAAGCGGAACGCCGATAGCATTCAAAGATCCCTGCCTGCTGCTCACGCTTCCCGGCAGCTGCAGCTTATGTACCCGTAATGTTTACCAGGAAACGCTTGCGGCAAACGCTACGCATGAAGGCAACCTTTCTCATAGAAACGCGGACTCTTACGTGGGCCGATCTCCTGTTACTGTTTCGCACTTGTAATATTTCAGTCTGAGAAGATCTAACATAAAAGGTGTGTGCTGTCAGTGCTTCTTTTCTTTTTTTTACATTACATTTGTTTGTGGGCTGTCATTCTCAAAATTTTAAGGAATAACATTATAAAGGATGACAGACAAGGTATGGACAATATTGCTGATAAAAGAGTGGTTGGGTATGCATGCTTCGAAATAATTTTTTCCGAAAAGACGGTCGACGCTGGGACAGCGAACAGGGGACACCGATGCCGGAGTTTCTGCAACACGGGGCCCTTAACACTGTCGGGCTAACAGTTTCTGTCATATATCTGGTATCTGGCCTCTTTCAAGAAGCAGCCAGTAAAAAGACGGAAACCGCAGTTTGCATAGTCATCCTACATGACTTCAGCTTGAATTAAAAGCTTTGTGCCTCGAAAGAAAGTGCATAAAACTGCAAAATTAGCCATGTTATCAATGTTCCTCCTGAGAAGCTGTTTTGCATCATAGGATGGGCATGCTTTCTCTAGATTTGAGGTTCACTTGTAACAGTGTGAGGGTCCACTTGAGTGTGGTTGGTTTGTTCCCAGAATCTCTAGAGCTGCACAGTGTGCTCATTCTGCTCTAGGCACCTGTGAATTTCTAGAGACAGACATACTCAGTGCCACTGGGTATGTACCGGTATATTTCTATATACAGCTAAACCTCGATATGACGAAGTTGGTAAAATTGGTAATTTGGTTCATTTTATCGAAATTTCAGTGCATTGAAATTCAACATTTTATGCAAATAAATAAGGGCACCGATGGATGTTTCTTACATGGAAAGGGGCCACAGAATTTTCCAAATTATCAGGCAGTCGAAAAAAGCAAATTTGAATGAGAAAACAATTCATTTTAATAAATTTGGGAGTCTGGGACAAATGATACTGTTTGATGCCACATACGTCGACGATACCTTCACATCGGCGGTACAAATTAAGCGAAACCAGTCACGTTTTCGCATGTACTCCACCCCCGTGACTGATAATGTCACCCACACTGGTATGACGCTATCAGGGAAAGCGCCGGCAGCGGGGAGTGAATGCTTCATCTGCCTCTCACTCCAACAGGTCACCGAAACTCGAGATTACGCAGCCTCCAATACCAAACACGTAGTTAGAGCTTATATGATACCACATCGTCTCAGCATAACCCTCTTTGCACACGCAGCAGATTACCGCTGACATGGTGCACGGCTGCGTGTGTGCTCAGCCGTGCTTACAGCCATGCGCAGCCACAGCTGAGCCACGTGCCAACTTACCCCCACTCCGTAAAGCCCCTCTATGGCTTTACCGCTCTTATCACTCTAAGAGTCTGGCTTTACCAGTCTCTTAGAGGCTGACTGTTTATCCTGAACTCTTGTTCCCTTGCCTGGCTATTGATCATTTTCTTGGTCTTCTGCATATTAATCTTCAACCCCACTCTTATACTCTCTCTGCTAAGGTCCTCAATCTTTTGTTGTAACTCATCCCCAGTGTTGCTGAACAGGACAATGTCATCTGCAAATCGAAGGTTGCCGAGATATTCGCTGTTGATCCTTACTCCTAAGCCTTCCTAGTTTAATAGCTTGGAATGCTTCTTCCAAGCACGCAGTGAATAGCATTGGAGAGATTATGTCTCCTTGTCTGACCCCTTTCCTTATAGGTATCTTCCTACTTGTGAAGAATTAAAAAGGTCCTGAACCACCCCTCGGACTTGGTGAAATAACATAGTCCGCGGGTAGCATACGCTGTTGTGAACATCTCAGCCAAGTTCTGCTGTTGTACGCGACCCGTGGAGCTCGCAAGCAGAGCACGAAGTCACCTTTTTCTCAAACGCTCTCGTTTCAAAAACTGCATGCTCCTCGCTCTTTTCTGTGGGCTTTATTCGTCATAAAGCACACTCCAATGCGCGGCTGCTATTGGTTGCTGCGCTTGGCTATACCGCGGCCGCCGCGAGGTGCCGCCACGAATCCAGTGGCTAAGGGCACTTCGGCTCTCTGAGGACGGCTGCGTTTGGCTTACGTTGAGCGTGGCATAGGCACCAAATCGGAAATTTGAACTGCACGCCAGGGTGACGTCTCCGCCATAGCCTTCACAGTGCAAGGCATTGGAGGAAGAAGGGGAGTACAGCTGAGGCCGTGTTTGATTGCCGATAACTCCACTTCTGCTGAACGCATTGAAGTACTTTTTGCGGCAAAGTGGTTCTGAAATAGCCTATCTTCACTTCAAATGTCTTTCTCCGCTTTGATAAAAAGTGGTTCAGGGAGGAAGCTTTAGCTCGGGCCCAACTCCGACGCGACCTATTCAAATACATGTAAAACTCAAACACGTTTCTGTGAGATAATCTCTGGACCGACTTTAATGAAATTTGCTGCATTTTAGAGAGAAAGTCAAGTTCTAGTGACTGTTGGAAGCAGAATTTTGATTTAGGGCCTGAATTTTGTTAAAAGGATATTCAAAAATTTGGATGTTCGAAAGAAATAGAAACATGAACATTATAAATTAATAGCTCTGCATCAAGAACAGATATCGCGGTCCTACAACGGCATCTATTAGAACATTCAAAGCGGACAAATTTGATATCATTTTATATCTTACGTGGATTTGTTACTTCATGTACAAGGGTTCTGCAAACGCTGTATTTCCATATTTAGATTCATGCACAACATATAAATTTTGTCCGCTTTAGACGTACTATCAAATGCAATCACAGAATTGTGATATCATATTTTCTTGCAGAGTTAGAGAGTTGTAAACTTGATAGTTACGTTTTCTGAAAATTTTCAATCTTTTGCCACTTTTTAATAAAAAATTGACGACCTAAATCAAGGACTCGATAGCAACAGTCACTAGATTCTAAGTTCGTCTTTTAAATGCAACAAACCTTGCCAGATTTGGTGCAGTGGTTGCCGAGAAAAATGAATTCTCCTTTTACATGTATTTAGATAGGAGCACCCAAGCTAAAGCTTCCTCTGAAGGTAGCTGTGGAATCTCTGTAGGTACTTTCCAAAATATTTACGTAAGCATCCTGTTCTCCTTGATTACTGCTGGTATCTCTACTGAATCAAATGCCTTTTCAAAAGCTATGAAAGCCATTAGAGAGGCTGATTGTACTCTGCAGATTTCTCAATTACTTGACTGATGACATGGATGTGATCCATTGTAGAGTATCCCTTCCTGAAACCTGCCTGTTCACTTGGTTGACTAAGGTCCAGCATTGCCCTTATTCTATTGGACATTATCTTGGTGAAGATATTATGTAATATTGGAAGTAAGCTGATGGGCCTATAATTTTTCAATTCTTTAACATCTCCCTTCTTGTGTATTAGTGTAATGTTGGCATTCATCCAGTTCTCTGTTCCACTTGAAATCGTGAGGCATTGCGTATAAAGGGCGGCAAGCTTTTCAAGCATGATGCCTCCTCCATTTATTATATCTTCTCCTGCCACTTTTCCTAGGGTCATGTCTTGCAAGGCCCTTCCAACTTTATCACTAGTTATAAAAGGAGCCTCTGTAACCTGTTCATTACCAATTCGAATGGAGGTATCGTGGCTGCTTTGGGTACTATACAGGTCAGTATAGAATTCTTGCACTGCTGTTACTATATCTTCGACATTGCTAATGATAGTACCCTGCCTATCTTTCGATGCATACGTCTTGGTTTGTCCGATGCCTAGTTTACTTCTGACTGTTTTCACTCTGCGTCCATTTTTTACTGCTTCCTCAGTCTTTCTCACGTTATAATTTCAAATATCCCTTATTTTCTCCTTGTTGATCACTTTTGACAGTTCCACGAATTCTGTCTTTATCTCTTGAGTTGGGCATTTTCATTCTTTGTCATTTCTTTATTAGGTCCTTTGTTACTTCGGAGAGCTTACCTACTGGTTGCCATGGTGCCTTACCTCCCATTTCTATTGCTGCTTCTGAAGCCAGCCTAGTTACAGTTTGTCATTGCATCAGTGTCATGTTCATCTCTGTCCTAAGGCTGCATACTTGTTTCAACCTAAATTGATCTGCTTTTACCCTTACTGCATCTAGGTCGGCCTGTTTTTTCTTGACCACTTTTGCTTCTCCTAAGCCTTCCCTTGACAGGGTTTGAATGGCAAACATTTCTTTATGCTCTGTAGGTACGTGGCTGTCATTATCAGCATTGCAAATTATATTCCAGGGTTTTTGCCGATCGTTCACATATTGCGCATGTAGCACCCTATATGTTTATTCCTTCGTTGCTTCATGAATAAACTGTTCTAAGTCAGCACTGTGTGCGTGTAACTCCCTCGTGTCCTTGTCTTTCTTGCGCTGTGTTCTTTTCCAATGAATCACCAACGAGCCTAAGCTTTCATGCTAAGTCAATTTTACTCTCGCTTTTCAAATTGAGGTGAATCCTAACCCTCACTAACCTATGATCACTGCAGTATGCTGGGATTGGCAGAAAGTATGAAATCAATTTCATTTTTTGTTTCACTATTAGGGCTTTTCCAGGTTCGCTTTTTGTTCCAACGCCTCCTGAAGAAGGTGTTCAATATTCGCAGCTTATTCCTAACCACAAATTTTACCAACATCTCTCCTCAAGTGTTCCTAGAATCCACACCATGGTTGCCAATTGCTTGTTCACCAGCCTGTTTCTTCCTCACTTTTGCATTGAAGTCGCCTATGACTACAGTATACCGAGTCTGCGCTTTTCACATCGCCAATTCAACATCTTCGTGACTGGAGGTGGGAGCGTAGGTTTGTACTACCTTTATTCTATACCTCCTATTCAGCTTTATTAACACTACTGCTACCCTCTCATTAATGCTGTAGAATTCGTCAATGTTGCCCGCTATGTTCCTTATGGTTTAGGAATCCTACTCCGAACTGCTTCTTATCTGCTAGTCCTCCATAGCAGAGGACATGGCCATTTGTCAGCACTGTATGAACCTCACCAGTTCTTCTAACCTCACTAAGGCCAATGATATCCCAAACAATTCCTGATAGTTCATCAAAGAGTCCTGCTAGGCTAGCTTCACTCGAGAGAGTTCGTTGTGTTAAAAATTCCAAGGGTCAGTTTCCATTGGCACCTGTCCGGGCCCAGAGATACTTAGCACCCTCTGCTGTGTTACAGGTCTGACTGCCACCTTGGTCAGGTGCTCCGCAGCTGCTGGGGACTGAGGGCCATTGGGTAATTGAATGAGTCATTTGGGAGGGAGTGGCAGAATACTGCACCAGAGAGGCCAATTCCTGTTCTGCTGAGGGAGTGTCTTGTTGAAGCTTAGTGAGTCTTCCTATTTTGGTTGTACCTGGATTAGTATAGCCCCACTTGCTCTCGGCGTTTTTGCCAGTGTCAGGCGCCACTCCAAGCCTGTAGATGCAGTGCACTTAATACTTCATCCTAAAACCAGTAACTCGAAAATACATGTCGACCAGTATCTGTACGACAGAATTGATCATCTTAAACTCGTGGGAAGTATGAGGAAAGCGCCTCGTTTTCTTCACAGTAAGATGTTTTATCGTGTCCCTACTAAGATGGCGGCGCTCCGGCCTTACTTTCGGAATATTGCGAGCGTGTGAACGCGCCTAACAGACGTGGACGAAAGAAAGGACGAGGAAAATGGTGTTACGCATGCGCCAAGTGTATCTCGCCCTTTCTTTCGTCCACGCCTTAACCGTTCAGCGCGTTTACACGCTCGCAATCTCGAGCCAAGTGTTGACCAACTTTATTTCGGGACATCGTTCCCAGTCCAGAATTTTTTTTTAGAGCGCTGCTCTTAAACGCCCGTTACTGCGTTGAGCATTGGCGCCCCTCGGCATAACCGAACAAACGAGCACAGCGAAGGAGGAAAGACCGAACGCGGAGTGCAGCGGGGGGATGAAAGACGGCGATAGCGAAGCGAGCGCGAGGAGGAAGGTGGGGGAGGAGGATGCAGTGCAACTTCCCGTGAGGCGGAAAGCGGAGAAGGGTATGGCGAAAGGCGTGAGAAAAGCGTAGTGCTGCGCAAGGCGTGTTCTGCGGCCACAATCACTACGAGATGGCGCCAGAGTAGCGCGCGTCGTCTGTTCACCGATGATGCCATCGACGAGGCGTGCGGCGAGCGCTTCAACCGATACCATATATTGTTACACATCCGCCGCCAAGGTTTGTGAGCGGTGACGCTGGCTAACACTCTGAGAGTTAGTTCTAGTAGTAAAACATAAATATCCCAGAAAGTGGATGGGAAAACGACGCCGCGGTAGCGCAATTCAAAGACGCGGGTTCGAATCCTACCTGCGGCCAGCTGCTTTTCCATGCACTTTCATTTCCCATAATTTATCATTTCTTTAACTCAGTAAGTACAATTGCCCCCATGTTGTCCTTGTTGTATTTGTTTGTTGGCATCTTAAGATATGATTACACTGCGAAGGTATTTGTCATGCGATTAGCATGCTTGGCCTACTGCAGCTGCTTTGTGACCATCTGTCTAGGCTCTTTAAGCCGCGCTTTCATTAAAAAAATCTTTCAAATCAAACCTACAGAACCTGCGTCCGATCTCTCTCACATCATGCGCGGGAAAACTCTTCGAGCCCATGGTTCACAATCGTCACTCGGCCTACCTGGAAGAAGGTGGGCACCTGCCGAACACTGTGTTCGGTTTCCGGCCTAACCTCTCCACCCAGGACATTCTACGTCAGCTTAAAGAAGAAGTCATCGATGGCCTCAGCACATTCCACAAGAGCGCCATCCTGGCACTCGACGTGAAGGGAGCCTTCGACAACGTCACAATCATCACCGACTCACAAACAGCATGTAGAAATTGCCAAAAGGGCCGCATTTCCAAACAAGCCTTGAGCATCCTCGAAAAAACGAGACAATTTTCCAGAAGTGTACATTGTCTGGGCCCCGGGACACGAGTCCCTGGCGGGTAATGTAGCGGCTAATGCCGCTGCCCGAGATCACATTCTCCGGGCTATCCCACCAGGTTCACGAGCACCTGTAGACCAACAAGATAGCGTCCCGAAAAGATACGCCGATATCCTGAGCCACTACATACTGGGTAGAAGGATCTATCCACCCCCGCATCCCCAGCTGACAAGAGAAGAGGCGGTGATCTTCCGAAGACTACAGACCGGCACATTCCCGCACGGCACCCTGCTACACGCCATGTATCCTACGAGCTGTACTCACAAATGCGCCTTCTGCTCTACGCCCAATACCCTCTACCATATGGTATGGGAATGTCAACAAAACCCATCGACACCGCCCATCACCGGACCAACCGTCGAGCAGTGGGAGGCCCAGCTGACAAACTCGAGCCCTGAAGACCAGCATCGCCTGGTGAGCAGGGCCAAGCTATCAGCTCAGGCCCACGGCATCCTGGACTAGGGACGCCGCCCACCTCGGACGATTTTACCGTCGGCTCATTTCAACTAATAACGTTTATTCCACCCCATCAAAGCTGCCCGCCGTCATCACTGTGCCGTAATCATGCCATCGCCATTCAGTCGTGATCACGCCGCCCTTGTCATGCTATCGCCGTCACGCAGTCATTGCCATGCTTTCGTTGTCATAGCGTCGTCGTATTGCAGTTTCGTCATCCGACCCATGCCTCCGTCATCCCATTGTCGTCCATACCGCCTTTGTCGTTTCATCGAGATCATTCTATAGTAATTCTGTCTTCATTCAATCGTGATTGTGCCTCAGTTGTCGTGCCGTCGTCGTGCCGTCGTCGTCATCATTTCATAATCGTCATCCCATTGTATGCATACTGCATTCCTTATTCGTCATTCCGCCACCGTGATACAGTCGTCGTCATGGCCGACCCTGGCGAGCGAGTGTCAACAAAGTGGGCCAATCTCGGAGACAGTGTATGTCGCACATACTATATCTGATTCAGTTTAAATCTCAGCATGGCGACTTACAGATTGTAAATGGTGTCGCTGCATCGCTTGAATGCTAATCGCATTAACGTCGACAGTTAACGTGAGAGGGTTCTGCCGAATTCTTTTTAAACTTGTTTCATGAATTTGACGGTACAATATTGATTAAAAAGTGCGGAGAAAAGTGCCAAACTTTCCCTTTTCTGCATTTGCGTCGACGTCCCACCGCCGTCGGTGTGCCGGATATGTCAATGTTGGCACCAAAGTATTTCCTCGTGTTTGTGTCTTGATCGATTCATGAAACGTCGTCGAAACTTAAATGCCTGGTTGGGTGTATTTAGTCCCTTCAGGGTAGAATCGAGTCCCTCACCGATGACACGATTGACTAGACTTGATTAGATAGTCAGATTGGAGATTGGCCACCGTGCACCTAAATCCAAGTTCTCGAGCGTTTCTGCAATCCGTACCTCGTACTTAGTTGCGCAACGCCACTGCGGTGAGTCATGTAACGTAGTGTTTTTCACCATTATGCAATTCCACTTTGCATCACATTTTAAAGTGCTCTATATGTTTCCGTCGACAGATTGCCCACATTTTTTTTCTGGATCGTTTGATATGGGGCAAGAGAATCTTCGACGCGCCATTCGCTCCAGGAAACGAGGCGCCCCTCGCGCCGTTCGGTTCGCCGGAATCCGCGGCCCCCGCACCGTCGATCTGTACAACGTTGGCTTTTAGCGCTGACGTCCCCGCGACGTCACCACTTCGTCTTCCGAAGATAAGGCGCGGTGCGATGCGGATTTTTATTTCGCCAACGGAAGAGTGCGAAGGTCTTTTCAGCGGCGATACGTCGCCGGCTGCCGACGACAGGATTCCCGTCCTCGCGATGATTTTCTCGCTGATAACGTTCCCTTGTCGGGGATGAATCAGGGGACGCATGATCATTCGCTCGGAGATGCACGTAGGCACACACACACTCTCACACACGCAGCGTACCTGCTACAGGCCGAGTGCGCTTTTACGAATACCGGCATCCTTGTGGCGGTTGTCGGGGCCGAGAAAATGCTCGCTCCCTTCTATAATACGTGGGACCGATCGCAGCGCGCGTTACCGCGATCGCAGTGTCACGTAAGTGCGCAGGAATGCGCACCGGCGAGTTCGGCTTGGGGCGAAAGTGCGCTTTGAGTCACTGCACTGGAAAATAAGAGACCCATTACGTGTTTTGCGGCGAAGGAGCTACGAAAGACGCTCGAGAGCGGAGAGGTTTGCTTAAACGATTAGTCATCTACCGATCAGCGGCCCACACAAGATTTCTCGCAGGTCCTGGCTCTCACCGGGGGGGGGGGGGGGGGGGGGGGTAGCTCAGTGACTGTGTCTTTCTGCTGCCGAGCACGAGGTCGTGCGTTCGATTCCCGGCTGCAGCGGTGGTATTGCGACGGGATACAGAAACGCTCGTGCGCATTGTAGATCCCCAGGTAATCGAAATTAATCGGTAACAGCCCCACTATACGGGCGCGTGTCCCATGGGCCCCGTATCGCTTTGGGATGTTCGTTCACATAACTCTCCTTATAGACCTTGAGGAGAAATAGCGACAAGAAGACGCAGTAAAGGAAAAGAAACGCAAACGCTTTTTTTTTTTTTTTGCCCTTCAACAGCTAAGCTTCGTTACCATGTGCAACCTTTCCTTTTCATACCGTAGAGCAAATTAACGTAGTGAAAGAAAGTGAGAAAGAATTGGCAATGGCTTAGCTCGGCTATGTCAGGATATACGTAGCGAAAGCTAAGGCGTACCATGGTTAGCCTTGGTTAATCTCGATTGCAAGTCCAGGTTAGTCTGGTTGTCAATAGCTATGTTGCGGCATTCAGCCAGTCGTTAAGCGCGCTGTTCGTCTGTTTCCTGGGCGATTCGTTGCCTCTTCATCTCTTTCCGATGTCGATTCCAGGCCTCCTCCTGCTTATCAGAATTGTCGCCGTCCATACTGCCTCCTCAACTGTGGCTGCGGCGCACGCGAGCTCTCCTTTTCAATTCTCCGACATGTTACAGTTTTAGTTACACGTACAGGCGCCCAAATCTTTAGCTGGCGTGCGCGAGCGGCGACTTTTCTGTGCGTCAGCGCCGTATGACGAGGCGAGGCTAGAAACAGTCTGAGGCTAAGCGCACGGCGCCAAAGCGCGCCCAGCTGGGCCCATCGTCTGCTAGGCTGTTTCCAACCTCGCCCCGTCATACGGCGCCGACGCATGGAAAAGTCGCCGCTCGCGCACGCCAGCTAAAGATTTGGGCGCCTGTACGTAGAAGCTTTGCGTACGTAGAGCGTCTACGTGTGAGCAGTGCGCATGCGTAGAACGTAGCGGGCGCGCGCGCTTCTCACGGACGTACGTGAGAGTCAATTCTTTGCGTGCTTTTCTTGCGCACGTAGACAGCTTCGCGCGGGAGTTCCGCTAGATCACGAACAAGCGATAGCGGGCCGCGCGCGCGCAGACGGCTCGCATCGAAACACGGCGACAGGATTGCATTGCCGACCGCCGTGTTCACATTTCCCGATAGATGGAGCTACGGGGTCCCTCTTGGCGTGCGTCGCGTACGTGTAGCTAAAAGCGTTTCAGATAGCGTGCACGTAAGGTACGTAGGCTTTCCACGTTTGCGTACGTGAAGCGTCTACGTACGTGTAACTAAAACTGTCTGTTATCAGGCATGCGACGCAGCTGGTGAAGCGAGCGGAGGCGAGCGCAACGACGAGGAACGCGGTGTAGGAAGGCGGCGTGACGTCACGCGCCTCCTCGGAGCCCGGCCACGGCGAAATCGCAAGTTCGCGGCCAGTAAAGCTTTCGCTCTAATAGAAAAAGGCTGAGGAAGACTGACTAGCCCAACATTTAGTCCTCCATATGTTTTCCTCCGTTATTTGCGCGTTTCCAGCATATACCAGCTCTTTTATTCGGCGCGTATAATAGAAACGTGCGCGGTTTACTTTCGATTTATTTCCCGCACTTACGATAGGTAGTCAAGCATAACTCGAATCAAACTTGATCTTCTTGCGCTAAGTATTCGTCGTGACGTGGCATTGCTGACCTTGCTCCATAAATATGTTCATCAATTGAAGTCATCGTCCTTGCTGCTGGAACGTGCAAGTTGTGTATCGCGACGACTGAATGATGAGCTAAGTTTCAATCGCATCTACGGGAACACGGATGCATTTAATCTGTCAGCTTTACCACGAGCCATCCGTTTGTGGAATTCTCTTCCCGACAGCACTGTCACGCAAACGGATAGAAATAAATTTAGGCAACTCCTGAGCATGCAGTTTCTATCCTAAAGATGTCATACTTTAAGCCATGTTCTGTAAACCTGTGTAACGTCACGCATATTTTCTTCCTCATTCGTGCCTTAAAACTACACCTCTTTATCATGTGCGCGGGCAATGTGCGTAACAGAATCTATCGGATATTTTGCACGCTACCCCGAAATTTAATTTCTGTTTATCTCAGTACTGTTTAGTTTTTTTCTGCATTTCATGCTTTAAACTGCTCTTCTTTTTTTGCACGGTGCTTGATTATGTGTGCGAGCAATGTGCGGAATAAAATTTATCCGATGTTTGTTTACTACCGCTGCCCTGCATCTGTAACCCTGTTTTGCAGCGATTATTTCTGCTCATCTTTGCGGTATTCTCGTGTACAACATTCTTCCAGTGATGCCCCCCTTACTCGATGCACCTGATGGGGCCTGTACGGTATATTGAAATAAATAAGTAAATAAATAAGTTACTCGAGATCACCAATATGCAACGCACATAAACGCGATCGACCGACCTCTTTCACGAAAAGCCTTGTCGTTGCATGGCGCACGCCTTCGTCGCGAGCAACGTTTGGAAGCTGTTAACTGCGGGCCTCCTTTTATACGACCCCTTTGGGAGAACAGCTAGCACATCGCCACCGTTTGCTTGTTGGCTATTGAATGTCTTGATCGTCGCCTTAGTCCATAACAACATTTGCCGATAACCTCGGTATTGAAAGACCGTGTCTGAGGCCTTTAAATACCATCGCCTTTCTGGGCTGGGGGTCGGGGGAGGGGAGGGAGGGGGGTTACATCGTGAAAAACTTCCGCGTGCCCTTAAAGGGGCTCTGAACCACTTTATCGAAGTCGAGAAATGCATTTGAACTTAAACTAGACTATTTCAGAAATACTATGCCGCAGAAGGTTCCTCAATGCGTTCAACAGAAGCGGAGTTACTGGTGATCGAACATATCGTTCTCGGCGCTTCCACTCCTTCTTCAGTGATTTGCACTGCGAAGCCTACGGCGGAGTGGGGTGTGCTCACAACGCTCCGCCTGCTGAACATGACTGTGGCGCGCAGTTCAAATTTGATTTCGGATGTTCACGTAGACGCCACTATTTACGATTTTGGCGCCTACGACGTGCCAAGCGTTAGCCAAACGCCGTTGTCCTTAGCGAGCCGCTGTGCACTCGACCAGTGGACTCGTGGCAGCACCCCGCGGTGGCCACGGGAACTTCGCCACGTAGCGAACCGCAGCTACGTGCTACTGTAGCGTTTACTTTTTGCACGACAGGGCTAGAGAGCGCGCTTACCCGCCGTGGTTGCTCAGTGGCTATGGTGTTGGGCTGCTGAGCACGAGGTCGCGGGATCGAATCCCGGCCACGGCGGCCGCATTTCGATGGGGGCGAAATGCGAAAACACCCGTGTACTTAGATTTAGGCGCACGTTAAAGAACCCCAGGTGGTCAATATTTCCGGAGTCCTCCACTACGGCGTGCCTCATAATCAGAAAGTGGTTTTGGCACGTAAAACCCCAAATATTATATTATTATTAGAGAGCGCGCTCGTATGTTCCTGCCTGGCTGTACCTACGTGGTGCGGACCGGCTTTGACCTGCATCAGCTTGACCGACGGTTGGTGGCCACATCCAGCTCGCGCATTTCGAAGCGCTCGTCGCGAGGCGAAGTGAGCGGAGTGGAACCAGGAGCGGCCGGGAGCGAGCACGCGCTGGCAAGCGTGCGTGTGGTCTGGCCTCGAGTTTCGCTTGGTTCGAGACTATAGTTGAGTGTTCAGAACGAGTCGAAATTGGCGAGACCCGACGGCTACGACGCCGATAGGCAGGTTGGCCGAAGTTTAATTCCTACGCGAGGGGCCGCGGCTGAGCGTGAGGAGACGACAGTCTTTTTTTTTTTTTTTTTTTTTTTTTACGGAAGTACGTAATTATTATCGAAATTGAAAATCACATTTTCGCTTACTTCGGCCTATTTATTAAACTGCGTCAACAAATACACGCAGTAACACGAAGGAAGATGCGCACCGATCCGAACACGCTTCTCTTATTGATGTCAGCTATTGGCCAGTAGCAGCCGCGTACGGAAAATAGTCTCCAGAAAAGAGCGAGCTTCTGCTGAAAGGCTTCTGTTGTGTTAGAAAGGTCAGACTAAGCGCTCAGTATGTCTTCACTCGGAGGTTTTTGTCGAAGCGCAAAAATAACAGCTTTTGCTTTTGCTGTATTTAATTTGAGAGCGTTGACCTTGCTCCATTCGGCCAATTGTTTCAGTGTGACATTTGCCAACAACGAAAGATCGCCGATATTACGAGACTGAAAAAAGAGGCTGGTGTCGTCCGCATAAATGATGAAGTTCGCGTCATTAGAAATGTTGACAATGTCGTTAACATATATATTAAACTATAGTGGCCCTAGTATACTTCCCTGGGGAACGCCCTGTGTAATTTTCCGGAGACGTGAGTCTTCCGATGAAATTGAAATGAGTTGTTTTCTGTGGTTAAGATAAGATTGTAAAAGTTTCAGATAAATGCCCCCAAACCGATAGTGCTCTAGTTTAGTAAGCAAAGACTGATGATGAGACGCCCCAAAGGGTGGAACTTTTTCGAAGAGTGCACGCAACAATAAACGTCATCTGTCTTGCCCGCATTTCCTTTCTTTAACGCTGCGTGCCCGGGACTTCCCAGTAACGAACGGCATGCGCGTTATCAGCATGACATGGCATTGCCGACAGGAGAGTCGCGGGCGCGGCGTTTTCAAGAAAGCAAACGCAAGCAAGGCAGATGACGATTATTGTTGTGTGGCAGATATACACCCCAAAGGGTGTAAAATTTAAATGTTTAGTATTGTTTGGGGCTAGATAAGCCTGAAAGAGAGTAAACTTTTTTTAGAGTGTACAACAGTCTAGCAGAACATCTTGCATTGTCGGTCAGATGGTCAACATTTGTACTCCGGCGAAAACTATCCATGACTTCACTCATGCGGCTTTATCTGGTAACTGTTACGCCAGCATGACATGTAGTCAAGATTTGATACTGTCGCCTCGGCGATAGTATCGCGGTCAGGCTCGCGCTGATTGAGCACTAAGTCACTCGAAGGCGACAGTATCGCCTAAGTGCTCGTCGCAGATCTTTGTTCAGTTGGCAACAAATGTGTCGAACGTTGAACTCTTCGTACATTGTTCGGGAACTACTTAAAAAAATAGTGCACCCACTAGCGCATGTTGAGCAGCAGATAGATTAAGCTTTCGTACGTTTGGTTTCGTTTTCTATTGTTACCCATAATGGCTCGATTGCTGTAGATTTGTAAAGTAATTTATGCTGTGGTTGGCTAAATTTGTTTAGACTGCCATTTCGCGCGGGCGCTTACGTCCCGTCAAAAACACGATTTAGCCATTCTGCTTGTTTGTAAAACTTAAAACGAGTATGGCCAAGGCGCACTTGGCAGAATGGCGAAAAACATTTAAGCGACGGTTACTGTACAAAGCGCATGTTTCACTTGCCGCTTTTTTGCTTTACATTCGAAATCGGGAGTGCAATTTGTGACAGGCTCCGTACGTGGCTGATATCAGTAGCGGTGTCTACTCTACCGATGATACCTGTACTATATATATACATAATTAGACAACCAATTAGTACTACTACTGATTTAGGCGAGTCGCCGCGTTATCTCAGTGGCTATGGCGTTGCGCCATTAAGGTCGCCCCCGACTGCGGTGGCCGCATTCCGACGGAAGCGTAATGCAAAAGCGCTTGTGTGTGTACCGTGCATTTGGTGCGCGTTAGAAGAGTCCAGGTGGTCAGAGTTATACCGGATTGCCTTCGGCGTGCCTCGTAATCGAGTCGTCGTTTTGGCACGTAGAAATTGTGGGTCCTTTTTTTTTCATTTAGTGCGCTTCGGGAAGCTCGATTCACACGTTCAGCCAACTCTCTGTGAAGTCGGAACCGATGAAATGGGCTTTTTTTGTTCCTGTGCGCGTCGGTCGTGTCGTGCTGTACAGGCCCGCTTAGCTCGTCGAAGTTAGCACGGAGTTGTTCATGGCTACCTTTCCGCCGCTGATTGGTTCACTGCCTCGAGAGAGCCAGCTTTAACCACAGAAGCATGCGTAAGAGTGTGTGAGATGTTGGCGGCGAGCCATTACCGGAAACATGTTGCCAGCGTCCTAATCACTGCAACTACGGAGAAAGAATCACTCGCCCAGCTCATGTTCGAAAAGATTAGGCATGCAGAGACGGGTACAGGAAGAGGGACAGCACAGACTTTTGTGTTGTCCATTTCACCTCTTCTTGTGTTTGCACGCCTAACCTTTTCCAACATCAACCCCCTGCTAAGGAGCTACCGTTACAAACGGTGGGCTCGTTTCGTTATTTTTCCGCGAAACGCCAGACAGATCCATTTGCGTTCACCCGACGTCAGCTGGACGACGCGATGGTCGCGTGGTGCGCTCCGCCGTCCGGAATGCCGTCCTCAGCGAAAACAGGCTCGCGATGCGGCGAAAAAATCGGCTCGCCCCGCGCCGCCCGACAGCTGGCGGAGAGGAAGACCTCACTCTCCGCTTCGCTCGCGACGCGATGGATGGCGCCACGTCCGCGCAGCGATGACTCGGCGCCATTTTATCGCTGTGTAATGCGCCGGAAAAGTCGGGGACATTTCTGGCGTATCACGCGGCGGCCGTCGTTCGATCGCCGCCGTCGTTTCCCGATCGTGCGGCCTCAATTGGGTGGTCAGCTCCGCTGCTCGCAACGCGGCGGCGACTCGTGGCGCGCTGGTGGTGGAGTCTCCGAGCCCCGTGCGCCGGTGTTCGAAAGCAGCGTGCTGCACGCCGCTCGGCGACGAGGAAGTGGCGACTGGTCCAAGGTCCTCTTCGAGCGTGATAAAGCAGGAACGGCGATCGGCCGGCGACGCTGCCAGCTCATCGGCGAAGAAACCCGAACAGCGTCGGCCCTTTTTTTTTTTTTGCATGGATTCAGCGCGATCGTGGTGGACGCTGCGTGCCCTTACGCCGGCACCCGATGAACTCTGCCCGGCGGCGTGCTGTCACAGGTCGATGTCCAGTCGGCGGCGGCGTCCGCGTGCGTGAGTGTGCTGTGGTTTCGTAGGCTTGCATGGACAGGCGTGCGCGCTTGGGGACCAGCCATGACGTGCGCGGAGCCGGCAGAGATACTGATCGTGCGACCGGACATCATGTGCCTCGGTTGCTCGTCGGACGAAGAGGACGATGTCATATGTGGCACGCCGCGACCGTACTGCATCAGGAAAGCAACGCGGTCAGGTAACGAGCGCTTTTTTCCCCCCTGTTTATACCCCGCCGAGAAACACGTGGGTGCGTCCGTGCAGCGTTGAAGCCGCTGCAGCGAACAAAACGGTGGCTACGGATTGCGTCTCGTATCGCGAGTCCCGATGCGCCGCAGAGTGCATTCAGCAAAGGAACGATGTTTTGATAAGCGCTATTTAGTGTCGTCTGCATGCAGTTATTAATAGCGCGTGCGCTCGCTATCTGTGGCGCCGGCTCGTGCTTGCCTCCTTATGGCTCCGCGGTTGTCAGGTGGATAGCTCGTTATGTCCGACGTTGGTTGGATAGCACGGAGCTCGCTTGAGCAGTGCAGATGTGCGTATCGGACAGTAACGAGACCATCGATCGCCATGCCCGTCGTGCGCTGGCTTCTCCGTGGCAGAGCGAGGCGTCTGCAGCGGGTGACCGCGATCTCGCCTCGAGATCTCGCCGTTCCCGTTGAGCGGCATCCGTTCTGCGCCGCGCGCTTCGCGATTGCATTTTGCGGCGAGGTCGCCGGCGCCGCCTTGGCGACGCCCAAGAGGCCTGCTGCTTGCTTCGCCGGCCAGAAAACGCTGACGCACTCTTATCTCTCGCCGGCGCGTGCGCAGCCGGCTCCTGCAGATCGCGGTCGATGACGCAGCAGCTGCGGTTGTCCTTGCCCGCTCCTCGAGCCCTGCAGTTTCTTCTCGCTGGCGACGCGGCTCGCTGCACCGACTGGGTTTGCGAAGTTTCGCGAATGAGCGCACTGGCTCATTTCGCGGCTGACCAGTGAGCTTTGTTCCCGGAGGAGTTAAAACCGAGCACGGCGCCTGTGGGTTTGGCTGCACTCTTCAAGGACTGTGACGATTTAACAGTGCCGGTTTTTTCAGTAACGTGCGCCGACGTTCGTTGTTCGCAACCCTCCACCGCGGCGTACAAAAGTTTGCCCCCGTTAGGGCTTATCTTGTCCCACAACGATAATCATCTGCCTTGCTTGCGTTTCCTTCCTTGAAAACTGTGTTCGCTACTTTCCTGTCGAGAATGCCATGTCAAGCTGATAACGGGCATGTCGTTCGTGGCCAGCAAGTACCGGGCGCACAGCGTTAAAGAAGGGAAGTGCACGCAAGCTAGATGACTATTATCGTTGTTGGACAAAATAAGCACCAAAAGGTGCAAAATTTGAGTGTGTAACTCATAGCGCAACTTTGGGGCGTATAGGACCCCATAAATGGGTCGTACATGTAGAAGTTAATCTGCTCGATGACGAAGAGCCATCGAAGGTTGGTGGAGCTAGCGCTTCCTAGATGAACGGTTGTGTGTAGGACCGTTGGTTCTTGAAAGGGATACTGAAGGCAAATACTAAGTCGACGTAGACTGTTGAAATACGATTCCAGGAACCTCGCTACGACAATTGTTTTGTGCCAAAAAAAAAAAGCGTTAGTTTAAGAGAAAATTGTATCTGAAGGGTCCTAATACCATTTTCGTAATTCAAATTAAATATCCCGCAACCCAACCTGGGAGTGGTGACGTTGCATACGCCATCATCGCCCTTTGCTGCCACAGGTGAGTAAAACGGCGCCCGACAGAGGGCGGTACGGCTTTTGCCCAAAACGCAAACCCGCGGCCATGGAGAAACCGAGCTAAGGCAGAACTGCACTGTACTATGTAGCAGAGCGGCGGATTCGCCGCTGCAGCTGCTTTTGGTCAGGTGGCGTGGTCCGTTCGGGCATCCCGCGACATCACGTGGAAGTGGAACGCTCTGCCACTTGCAGTTTGTGCGAGTTTCGCGAGCCAGCAAAATCAGCGCGGCATTACGGGATAACGAAACTACTGAAACGCGAAAGCGCGGATGGCGCGCAGTCGAGCGAAAACGAAACCTTTCGACGGACAGCGTCATTGTCAAGTGTAATTGGCAATGAGTTTCTTTTTTTTTTCTTCTAAAGAAAAAATAGAACTGGACAACTAGCATTTTCTTTCGTCTTATAATACAACGCAATAATATTTTTACAAGGAGTGGTTGAGCACTAGTGACAGAATTTAAAAGAGGAATGCCTTCGTCATCGGGCGAGTACTTGAATGTCCCGGGGGAGTCTTTAGTCGTGTACTGCATTTACCTCAATTTCTGGATTACTAAGGCTCTGCTCGCGATCATATTGACGCCTTAGAGATTCTCGAGCACTATCATTGTAGCTTGACTTAATATTTGCTTTTAGTGTTCCTTGAACATTAGACTACGTTGCACCGCATAGTTGATTAGAAAACTGACACGAAGCAAGAACACGTAGACACACGCGATGGTGCGCAAGATTTGCGCATCATCAGTATTTGTGTGTGACAACAGCAGCAAGAATGCGGGAACGAGGTTTGAATTACCTCTACGAGCGGTCGAATTGGCGTGAACAGGTGGCATGCAGGTGCGAGATGGGTAAGAAGCGCAGAAACTAAATACACCCCGACGGTAGCACGCGGTATCACTTGGAGGACACAAACGGGTGACGTGATGGTGCCACTGCAGCACTGCTTGAAGGCCTTGTCCTTTTATAGGCATTCGGACGAGTGGCGTGATGACGCTGCCATAGCGGAATTCGGTGCAGCATTGTCGTACTCGGACCCTGTGTGTACCGGGAAAGCCTCGATGCTTGATTTGGTGACGACAAGAGGAAAGTTCGGCACGGGCTCTGGGAGGCTGTCCGGCGCTCGGGAGTCGCGGGGCACTTGCTCTCCGGTTGCCGCTTGAACGAACGCGGCCCGCTGTTCTGCTGCCGAGATGCTACGCGCGCCACCTGGCCCGAGCGCAGACGGCACGCGGGAGTCGCATTGCAAAGCTGCGCATGGCGACGGGGTCACAGACGCGAGCGTGCTGTCGTCGGCACGAGCTCGTGGGCAACTAGGTCCGCTTCTTGTCACGGTAAAATGTCGTGCCGTGCATGCATGCCGTGACGTTTCAAGGGCACCATGTCGTGGCTTCACATACAGACCGTGCCATTTATGACATACATATGGCATGTCATTGATGACACGCATGAATGTGTCATGGCATAATTGTCGTTCATGTCAGTCCAATTTGCTAACCAGTTGTACATCAGGATATCTGTCACATGCATCACATAAATGGTGTGCATGTCATGACGTGATTGTCATGAATGACATAAATGACGTGAGGTGGTGGCATGTATTTGAATATGTATTAGGATGTGTGTGCTCTTACCACTGTCGTTAAAAATAAAGGTGTAAAATCATTGCATTCTACGGGTGTAACAAATGGGGCAGAAAATTTGAGATTAACAGCGACAAATGTTAGGCGTAAGGTTAAGAGAGAGGAAGAGAGCGGCGTGGATCAGAGAGCAAATGGCGGATATCCTAGTTGACATAACATTGGACATGGGCAGGCCATGTAGTGCGTAAGGTAGATAATAGGCGGACAATAGGAGATAATTGTTTCCAAGGGAAGGGAAGCGCATTCGAGGACGGCAGAAAATAAGGTGACGTGATGAAATTAGGAAATTTGCAGGCGCAAGTTGGTATCAGCTGGCGCAAGACAAGTTTATTGGAGGTCGCTGGAAGAGGCCTTCGCCCTGCAGTGGACATAAATATAGGCTAATGATGATGACGTGTGCCGAGACTTGCGTGAGTGGTACGACAAGAATCACGTGGAATGACATGCAGGAGCATGTCTTGTCGTTAATGTCATGTAATTTATGACATTTATCTTATGACACATGTAGTTATGTCGGATCATGCATGCATGCATGTCCTGTCATTCATATCCAGGTGCTATATACAGGGTGTCCCAGCTAACTTGGACCAATATTTTGAAAAAACCTATGCGTTCTTCAGAACAGAAATCGCGTGGATGTTGTTAGCGTTTATCTAAACTTACAGTACCATTTTTATGCTCGTCTTTTTAGGGTAATTAGCCGAGATCAATTAATTATATTTTTAAGTTTAGCTTGAAAGGTTCAGGCGTCAATAGGAAAGTTGTGGAGCTCCACAAATATTGTCCAACCGAGGCGCTTCCAACGAGATAGACTTAGCGTGGCCGTTTTTATTCGGGAAAAACGAAAGCCCGCGGAGTTTAAAACATACTGTTAGGAACGGCCTGCAGAGGTGCCGACATGCAAAGTTTTCCCAGCCAGCTGCAGCAGCGGGGTTGGCGTTTTCTAGGAACCGACCGTCAGTCGCCAGTCGAATGGCGCCACTATGTCTACTGTGGAGACTTGCTTTGAACGGACGACAAGGCGTCATTCCGCAGCCTCTTGGCGTCACGATGTCTACTGCGGCGACTGACTGTGTGAGGAGGACAACACGCCGAGTCAGCAACTCTTCGTCGCCGGAATGCCGGGACGAGGCCGGCGAACCAGGCTTTGTTAGTGAACTCGCCATCACCGACCTGGTCTGTCGGGAGGGGGGGCGTTTCTGGGGGAATGTATCTGGCCATCCCACGCGCCTTTCAAGACGCAAGACAATGGAGAACCACGGCGGCCACTCTGCTAGGGTCAGCTCGGGGATTAAGAGGCGCCTCCTTGGGGCAAGACCCAGTCCTGCGAAGACCGTCTCGCCTCGGTGGGGGGGCAGTGAAACATGTGCGGAAGTGTGTGTGCAAGCCCTCCCCCTCAAAGGCGGCTCGGCTACGATGACTCTGGTCGAACGTTTTACCTCACCTAGGGATCTACGGAGGACAGAGTGTATTTAAGGAGCTGTTGCGCGGCTCCTCAGCGTGCTTTCTCTCGCAGTCATGCTAGGCTGATGAACTGCAACGTCCTTATGTAGATACTGTAAATAACCCTATATTATTCGTTCTCTATGAGAACAAGTCTCTCACTTCAACAACATCCTCAGCGTGGATGAGTTGGACTACGGCATGGGACAGCTACCATCTAATTCATGCCCAACTCCAAACTTTACCACGTGACAGCGCCCTTTGTGCGCCCGAATGCGCCACGATTAAAGCGCCCGCAACCGTGCTTTGTGAGCGACACCGCTCGCTTCGCGCCTTTCGTGCTGCCCTCGACAGAGCTTCGCACTGTGTTTGGTTCCGAGATAAACGCCAGTGGGCGGCAGTTGAAATACAGCGCTGCTCCCGTTTCTGCGGCGATGATTGTACTCACGCTAGCAGAATGCATGCGGAGGACAAATGACAAGCTCATGAGTTCGAATTTGGGAGCAAGACACCAACAAGCAAACACGCATTATAACAAGCTTGATATCGTCGTGTGAATTACGGTGGTAATCACAAAAGGAAGAATCTTAAACTGACACGGAAGGTTGCTTTTTTGCTTCCTGTCCATTCCTTGTCGGCAGAGAATTTGTAATTTCATATTACTTACGTGCCTTTTCCACGTTGTACAAAAGTTTCACACAGATAGCTCTTTTCATGGATAACGGTTGTAGAGATTTATTCGCTATAATGTCTGTCTGAAGAATGTGTTCAAACAAGTCGCCCTCTGCCATAATGCAGTATTGGCACCTTTTCAGCACATGCGATGTAGCTTTGTTGGTGGCGCAAGACGGTATCTCGCTGCAGGCCTCGGCAATCTCTGCCTTCAGCGTTTCTTGTTTAGTTGTAGGCTTGTGGTACACTCCGTCTTTCGCATGTCCCCACAAGAAGTCAAGAGGTGCCAAGTCCGGTGACCTTGCAGGCCATATATGCCACTGGTCCATGCCGCCCGACCCACTGGCGGTTGAAGGCTTCGTCAAGCCAGGCTAGGGCATGGCTGCTGCTGTGAGCTGGTGCACAGTCGTGCTGATACCAAGTTCGCTTTAAAAATGCAAGAGGAAGATCACAGCGAAAATCTTCGACTGGGCCTTCCAAGATGTTCACGTACCGCTGAGCAGTGGGCATGTGGTAAAAAAAATATGGGGCCATATATTCTTCCGTCAAAGATACCGCACCACACACTGAATGACCATTGGTGCTCGTTTCTGGTCTGCGCCACCCAATGCGTGTTCCTATCGCTCCAGTAATGCGCATTACGAATGTTGACTTGAGAATTTCTGGAGAAGGTTGCCTCATCTGTCCAGAACACTTTGTCAACAAAATCCGGTATTTCGTCACTGTTCACAAGGATCCAATTTGAGAAATCAAGCCGCCATTGAGTCTCTTTCTTGTAGCTTTTGATGCAGTTGTAGGTGATACGGATCCATTTCAGCCTTCCCAAGAACTCTTGACACTGAAGGCTTTGAAATGCCGACCTCACCACTCGCATCATTCACGCTGTAATGAGGGTTTGCAATCATGAAAGCCGAAATGTCTCCTTCAGCCTCATCACTGATGGTCCCCTTTCTGTGCCGCGTCTTCTTGAAGCTACCTGTTTCTTTGAGCGTCGAGTAACCCCTCTTAATAGTGTTCGCGCTAGGTCTTCCCCCACATTGCCAATTTCGGTACACCTTGGCAGCTTTCCTCTTGTCGCCCCGTGCCGCTCCCAAGGCCAAGACCATGTTCGCCTTCTGCTCGCTTGAGTACGGCATGCTTTAGGCACTGCAGAAAAATTCTTCGAAACGGTTGCGCGGCACGACAGTAATAAACAGTCGAGCTCACATGCATCGAGCTGCTGGCACAGCTTGGAAGATAAGCGGCGTTGTAACAAATGATGCTCTCTCTCTCTCTCGCACAAGTTACAAATGTATGATGCATGGTTTCTGTGTATTTTTTTCTATTCCGCATCGACTTGAACGCCGAAAAAAAAAATGCTGTTCTCGTCAAATCGGAATAAACGGCTGGTGACGGCGCGTTCTTCGGCGACAGGTGCGAGCGAATGCTGACGAAGCGCTTTTTCGGAGCGCCGTCGCCAGCCGCTGCCGGTAACGTCAGAGCCGAGCAAAGGTTGCAGCCCTTTTTCGTAAGTAAAGGGAAGGCTCGGCGCCGGTGATGTTTTTACAAATCGCTCATGAGAATGTGTTCGCCCTGTCATGTGGTATTTTTTAAACTCCGCGGGCTTTCGTTTCTCCCGAATTAAAACGGTCACGCTATGTCTGTCTTGTTGGAAGTACCTGGGTTGGGCAATATTTGTGAAGCTCCATAACTTTCCTATTGACGCCTGAACATTTCAAGCTATATTTAAAAAGTCAATTTATCTCGACTAATTATTCAAGAAAGACGAGCATAATATGTACTGTAAGTTTCGATAAACGCGCTAACAACATCCAGGCGATTTCTGTTCTGAAGTACGCATAGGTATTTTCAAAATCTTAGTTAGCTGGGAAACCCTGTATAGTTAAAGTTAAGCCATCACGACTGCATCATATCAATGATAACATTTGTCATAGCATACATGCCATGACAAGCATGTGATGCCGTTCATCTCATGACGCACATGAGATGTCATAAAATCCATGACATTAATCAGGTCATGCACTCATTTTATTCGTACCTTATTTACAGTGTATTTCACGTAACTTGGGCCAAGCATTTTTTAAAAAGTGGTTAGCTGCAGTTGAATGAAACCAGCGGTATAGGGTTTGCCGTTATCTGGCGCTCCTTAAAGTATTTAATATTCCGCTTAATCAGTTAATTAGCAAATATACATTATTCAAAATTTTCATTATTCGCCTTAGGTCTAAGTGTGTTCAGTTGCGTTGTAGAGGGGGTTCAAAAACGATCCAATTTTTTGTGGCAGCGTTCATGCTGCGTGGTGTTTTTTTTTTTCGGTGTTTAAAGCTCGCGAAATATGAACTAAAACCACGTGACTGCGCTCGTATTGCAGCGCCCTCAACCGCGCTTCGTGCGCGCGGACCGTGGCGAAGTGAGCGGCCGCGGCTGCAGGCGTCGGCTTCGCAGTGACGTCAGCGTCTTCGGCGGTGGCCCATAGTAAGGAATCGCCGTCGTCCCTGATAAGCGATAGGCTTGACGCACGGTTGAGAGCGCCGCAATACGATAGCACACGAGCGCAGTCACGTGGTTTTATTTCATATTTCGCGCACTTTCGGGCCCCTCACCAGACCCCATGGCAAATTTTGAGTACACGCTGGAAGTTGTTAGTTGTACTCTAGGGAGCGTCCTGCCGCAAAAATATTTCTGAGCAGCTCATTAATAGCCGAGATAAAAATATTTCAGTGTCGCGAACCCACGATTTCAGGAGGCGAACTTCACCGCAAATGTGGACGCTCTCTCCACTTGCCCTGTCTAGCCTCCGCAAGCGAAATTCCTTCGCCGCTTTCTCCCATACCGGACCTCGAGGATCGCGTGACGCCTACGTCACGGGCCCCGCCTTCATTTTTTCTTTCTGTTCGGTTTTCTTCGGCGCGGCGTACTTCCGCTGACGGCGTCGCGCGCGAGCTGTTGTGATTGACTCGTTTTGCGCAGCACACGATTTTGCGCGCTGTGCCGGATGACACCTGACTAGCGGTATAAGTCTGTGCTACAGGAACACTGAGGCAGACACAAGCGGATTACAGAGCACGATTCCGCGCAGGAACACGGTAGAAAATGGCATAGTTTCGGTGTCTGCGCGTGTGACTGCACGACTTAGGAACAAGCAGACGAAACGGAAGTAAATGTCTTGCTGCGGTGCGAAGTAAAGCGAAAACATGCAGACATTTGTTTTGTGTTTTATTATTTCTCTAAGCTTTAATTTGTCTATTCTAGCAACATATTACACAAAGAACAGTTGTTGGCTTGAATAATTCTCGAAGTCACGTGTCACCACGAGCAATGTCACAGCGCGAACACGTGTACGTAGGCGCCCTAGCACCTGTACGTCATCCTCCAGCGCGGCGGCCGCCATGAGAAGGGAAAACGGCGTTCGGTTTGACATTTCAGATCTTTCCGCGGCGCGTAGCGATGCATTACTTTGCAGACAGGATCGTTATCGCGCATTGTACGCTTTGCGCTTGTCAGCTCAAAATGACCAGACCTGGTGAGGGGCCCTTGAAACGCCGAAAAAAAATGGCCACACAGCATGTGCGTTGCCTCAAAAAAATGTATCGGTCGTTTACAGTGCAACGCACTTGGCCCTAAAGTGAATATTAAAAATTTTGCATAATTCATGCTAGTTTATGAACTAATCAAGCAGGTTGTAAAATACTCCAAGGAGGGCCACTTGAGAGCAAACCATATGCCGTTGATTCCATTCAGCTGTAGCTAAACACTTTGTTTATATCCTTGGCACAAGTTACGTGAAACACCATCACGACGTATGAGGATTAGATATGATGGCCCGAAATTCTGGGTTGAGAAATGTTAAACTCTGGGGGAGAACAGCTCTGGTACCACAATTGGTGTACACTTTGTTCGTAACCGGAGAGCGGTTGGATTTCGCTTCCGGAAGCGAGTGGCGGTCTCCGCGGGCGGAACAGGCGTATATTCAGGCACTTCAAGCAACGATCTCTTCAGGCCGCTTTCTGCCCAGGCCTGCTCATATCGGCAGCTGCCCGTCCCGCGGCGAGCCCCCTTCCGAGGGCACCGTGTCGCTGGGCTAGGACTCGCCGCTTTCCGTTCGTTATCGGCGTTTCCTTTGGACCGGCGATAAGCGCACGCTTGCATAACAGCGCGGGATGCTGCCGCCTTCTTGTGCCGTTTAGCCACCTCGCCCTGTTTACTTGGGATCGGCGTCACGCGACCGCGGCCCATGGTACTCGTGACCACGTGCACATCCGCATGCCAGCCTTCCCGGACTGCTCGCGCTTTGCCTTTCGAGCATGCATTTGTGAACAGAGGTGCTGTGCCGACCAGGATAAAACCCTTTGGTGGTCCCCCATGTAGACCAGCCCTTAGGTGACACCGCGCTCCCGAAGCAGTGTCGACAGCTGCCCAGCTGTCGTAGGAACCGCTACTGGAATTTTCGTGTTAGCAGGCCGCTTTCGAAAGCGATAGCAGGCTGTCACGCTGTCCCCGAATGTGGCATTCGGTGACAGCCCAAAAGCGCAATTAAAACGGGAAAATGCTGTGGAGGGAAGACCCTCCTCGACACCGGTGCGGCGAGAAGGCGTGTTCGAAAAGGAGCGGCACGAGCCGTGTCAGCTTTGCGTAGCTGCCTCGTTCGCATTTGGCGCTGGAACACCCGACAGCCACGCGATCGGAGCTCGGTTTTGCCACGACGAGGCCACGGTGGGCTAGGCATCCTGCCGTCGGCGAGGAGCGCGCGCGCTGTTCGCGGCGCGTTGGACCGCGATGCGTCGGCTGGGCCTCTTTATCGCTCGCGCTTGTTGCACAAGGGCCGGCTGGTCCGCACGGGAGGAGGAAAGAAATGGCGAGGCCTTATCGGCGATCCGTCGTCCGCGCTGCCGACGTGACTCGCGACCCGACGGTGATGGCGTCGTGGATTACGCTCGCACTGTGTGAATGTCCGTGTGCGGGGCTTCCTTTCTCCGATAAGAGCCGGCAGGCTTGTCAGGCCAGCCGCGGGCTTTCGCCGCGCGAAGCCGCCACTCGAAAGAGGGCAGAGGTCGTGTTCTAGCCGCCCTCTCTCACTAAACTGGAAACCCGATGAGAGGGAAAGTGGGTGCCAAAATATTTGCTGCTCTAAGGATCGAAGCAAGCTTGTCGGAGTGACGCACGATGAGAACCTAGCGGCACAAAATTCACAATGAAGTGCAAAGTGTTATTGCAGCAACAAGGTGAAGTCCAGTTACCAAAAAGTTCCAAAACTGCTTTGCTGACAAAACGGTGATTTTAAAGAAAGATCAGGTTAAACATACATTTTTATATACCTCCATCCAAATTTATTGCATAAGTGCTCATATGTTACTCTTGTCAGTAAGCTGCCCAGAAACAGAATTACATTCTGAACGAGGTCTAAGCATAATTTTCTTGGACAGACAATGACTTGGGACGGATTTTGGGAACTGGGTAAGAGAGATAGCTTGCAGAAGGAAAATAGCTCCATGCATGCACCAACTCGCATGCTAATGCGCAGGTGTAAGCAGATTCTTAATTGTACAAGCTGGTGCTTGTACCCTGACTCGTGGCCAGGCCTACCCTTGACGGGTAGATCTGGCCACCAGTCAGGATTAAAAATGCAGTTGGCTCACTTTACAGGACACATGAACCAATATGACAGAGGGGGCCAGAAAATGTGCAGGCTGTCAAGTGGTGATGTTTCCTGTATCAGTGAAAGCTGCAAAAACCTAAATGCAGTGCTGTTAAGATAAATGGCCCACTCGCATCTCTTTCCCATTTCCTAAAATTTGCAACTGTGAAAATGCCTGAGCAAGAAGGACTTTAGAAAAAAAATATGTGTGGGACACAGTGCAAAGGGGTAGCCGGTGTAGCCACGGTTTATTTAGGCCAGCCAGCCATAGTGCCGCGGGATCCCTGGAGCAGCCAATACCATGGTAGCTCGGGTTCCATTGCGCTAGCGTGTACTTTTTTCACACTTCCTACGTGTGAACAGTCTTCTTCTTCACCAGTGCTGGAGGTGATAGTCGTGCCGCTACAGGGCACCCCCTCCTAGTGAAAAGCACAATTGAACTATGTGCAAAAGGCACACATATAGAAATAAGAGAGACTGCAAGCCTATATGCATGAGTGGCAATTCATAGCGTCTGTTAGAACTCCACGTAAAGTCTGTGTTGTGGCGAAGGGCACAAACAGCTCTCTGATGGTCGTGGCTGAGAGTGTCTTGAGACATGGCGCATTGTCTTGTGCGTTGAGGACATTGTCTTGCTTTGTCGATGTCTGCGTGCCCGGCGCAGTGTAACTCAGCAAGCAGAGTTGAGGCATATTGCCTCGTGCCTGACGTATACCAAGAGTACAGGCCATTGAGGGGAGAGAGAGAGAGAAAAACTTTATTTGGTTCTTTCAAGGATTTAGCGTCTCGAGGTCTCCGTCGTCCGTGAGGGGAACAACATTGAAGACGGTGTTGTCAAACGATGTGCAGTGGTGGCAGTGGCGGAGAACTGCGAGGATCGCTGTGCCTTGTTTCCCTTACTGATCATGTTGCGTCAACATTTCAGGTGCGGGTACGATTGTGCAGAGCGGCGTATTGTGACAACCAGGGACTTGGTCTCGAGATGGCGTGGTCAGTCCGCCCGCTGCTCATTTATTGCGTAATTTGCCAGGGCTTTCATCAGAGGGGCTACGGAAAGTAGATGCTGTTGTCATTGGTAGTGTCGGGTTCACACAATCCGAGAGAAATGTACCAGGCAGCACCGACTGCATAGGTTGTGAGCGAGGCGCAGCCACAGTCATGCCGCAGTGCGAAATCGCAACCTGCCGCAGGTTCTTGTAGATGCCTGGGCCTGGTAGATGTTGGAACTCCGAAAGAAGACCCTCTGGCTGCCTGCAACTTGCGTGGAGACAGTGCAAGTGTTGGTCACTGACATTGTTGACATAGAAGTGATTCTCAAGCTGAAGAAACTAGATAGCAAAGCTGCTGCTGCAAAACTTGGGTAGGCCATGCATCTGCAGAAGGTGCGAGTACATAACATCAGAAGGCTTGCCTGCTGCTGCTTGTGGAAAAATCTCGAATGCCGATTCCAGTAAAAAAATTTTTCAAACCAATTGGAAATTTCCAGTTAGAACTAATTGGATATTTCCATTTGTGTTTTGGGACACCCATTTGAAAAATTCAACAGGTCCAATTGGCGTAATTTGTTTTTTAAACACAATTGAACCTAGTTGGTCTCTGAATTAATTGAACTCGTTACCACCAAAAGGGAAAACAAAGGAAAAGAGAAAAAACCAGATGGGCTCTCACCTTGACATGACACCAATATACTCAAAACTGCTTTCGAGAAGCATACTCATGCATGAACCTACCACAGCAATTCTCTTCACTGACATAACCAATGTTTGCCACTTTGCTATACGACAGATAGGTGTCAGGTGCTATTATGTAATCAATATTTGATTGACCAAGTGGTGCCAGTCGTTTATGAAAAATTTGCAAAATTTCATGAGATATTTAATTTGATCGAAAGGCAAATGCTTCTCTCCATTGATCACACCAAACTACAAAGATCTTTCGCTTGAAAACTAACATTATAATTCTGCTATTATTATCAACTATTTTGTTGTTTCACGAGATTACTCAACACTGACTTCGAATTGGGCCCAGTTGGGACCGTTTAGCATGCCAAGCTCCAGTGATGTGCAACTGGAACCAACTGAGTTTCCCATGATGCCCAATTTAAACCAACTGGACTTTGCATGATGCCTAATTGGGACTTGTCCCTCCTATGATATCCAATTCAGACCGGTTGTGTCTCATTCGAAAATCCAACTGGACTTGGGTGTTTTTTCACTGGGATAGTATCAGGGTTTCGGTGGTCGCTAGTGGCATCGCCAAGGTGGGAGAACCTCTAAATCTGTGATGAGCGAGGTGCCCCCTTACGGAAAGCGGGTAGCTTGCAGAAATGTCCATTGGGGGAGAGCAGCAGGCCATAGTGCCGCCGAAAGCGCTTGCGTTTGACCCCAGGAATTCGTTTGAAGGCGTTGTCGCCCAGCTGCCTTTGAAATGGGTGGGAGGGAGGCTCATGGACCGAGTAGAGGTTTGGTGCTGGGGGCTGGCATGAGCTGATGATAGGCACGGGTGCATGCAGGTGATGTGGTTCGACAGGACAAGGAATGACACGACGGTTCAAATTCAACGACGGTTGTGACAGCGCTCGGTGTGCAGTAGTGAGCAAAGGATGGCTGCCCGCAAGTCCTTGTAGAAGTCTGGGCCGGAAGATGGCAGCCGGAGCCTGAAACACAGCCAGATCCCGGAACCTTGTTGATACGGAAGTGGCTGTGCAGCTGGATGAACCAGATGTCCGACATGTCAGTGTAGAATTCCCAGACACCCTACAGCCATGCGACGTCTGCTGGACTGCATGAGGCCACGTTACTCTTGCCTTGGTAGAGTCAGTGCAATGATGCTGGCATGGCTGTGCTCGGTTGTCTGGGTCACCAATTTGTGGGAGGCGGTGCTGAGAGGTAGTTGCCGTAGCCACAGTTTGAGACCGGTTAGCCATGGTGCCACGGGATCTCTGCAGCGGCCGATACCGCGGCCACCAAGTCCCAGCGTGCTAGCGTGTTCTTTTTTCGTGGTCCCTGCACGTGAGCCATTTTCTTCTTCACCAGCTCTGGAGGTGATAGTTGCGCCTCAACAAGTCTATTGAACACCAACATAATTTACCGCACATTTTGGGACTGCATAACTCTCGATTCCTCACAGACAGATGGACATGCCTTGACCACCGGCCAGTTGCAGTTCTGCAGCTTGAACATTGGCCTCAAAGCAACTCATTTCAGAGTTTGCAAACTTTAATGAACCTTGATCTCGGCAGCCATTAATATTGTGTCACACACATAAGAAAGTTGCCTATTAAATTATATCAGCTTTAGGGATTCTGATCAGTCTTTGAAAAAACACAACACACAAGAAATTGCTGGTAATCATGTTCAGATAGCCATTCAGTGTTAGCATATCATCTGTAAATATGTGTAACAATGCTATTTCCAACACAATGCATTCTTGGAACAGCAGATCTTCAAGTAGATAGCTTGGGAATGCTGCAGTACTGCCATTACGATGCCACCTTGGTTCACGTACTTGAAGGTGTTTGTAGAAATGTTCAAGCAGAGTGTAAGGAGTTAATAACGAGCGTCTGCCACTACATGGCGAAGAGGTTAAATTACCAGAAGACAGTCTAGCTTCACATTACCACATTTACCAGTTGGCTGAAGAAGTTCTTCTGTCCATCTCGTGTATGGCCAACCAGATCTTATTTCGTCTTAAAAAGGAAGGTTTAGTTTGGGGGCTCCTATCTGAATACAGAGGAAAGGAAAAATCGTTTTTCTCAGCAACCACTGCACCAGATTTGGCGAGGTTTCTTGCATTTAAAAGAAAGTTAGAATATTGTGACTGTTGGAAGCGGACTTTTGATTTAGGCCATGCAATAACACTTGTTGAAAATCGCAGATATTCAGAAAATGAAACTGTGCAATTTACAACTCTAACTCAGCAATGTAATACGATATCACAATTATGTAAATTACGTGTAGTAGTACCTCGAAAGCGGACAAATTTGATATATTATACTTGACTCTCAAATACACCACTAACATGCGAGTTGGACTTTTGAAGAACCTTCGTAAATGTAACAAATCCATACAAGAAAGAAGTTAATATTTTAGATTTGTCCACTTTGGATGTTCTTTCGGATGCAGTCGACAGAACTGCAATATCTATTCTTGGTGCAGAGTTATGGATTTGTAAACTTGGTGCGTTTTTTTTCTTTTTTTTTTTTTCAAGCTAGCCAATGTTCAGCAATGTTTGTAAAAAAATTTCATCATAAATCAAAATTCCACTCCCAACAGTCTCGAGAATTTAACTTTTTCCCTAAAATGCGACAATATTAGTTAAAATTGGTCCAGGAGTTATCTCAGAAAGCCATCTCTGTGTTATGCATCTATTTGAATAGGCTACTCTGGAGTTGGGGCCGAGCTGTAGCTTCCTCTAAGCTTTAGGAAATGTTATTTTCATGTTCACTAGTGTTCACACATTCATTGCCACAGGAGAAGTTAGCAAAAGCAAAAATGCTCACCCATTACAGTGGAACCCCGTTCATATGTTTTTCACTGGACCGGGGGGAAAAAACGTAACAGCCGGGAAAACACAACAGTAAGGAAAGCTCTGAAAATGAATGAAAAAAGTACAGCTTCAACTATAGACAATTTATTTCCACAGAGTGCGCTTAGGACTTAAAAAAGTCTAAAATGGTGGCTTGCCGTTTCTTTTGCTCGCTAGAAATCGCCACACGTTTCTCAATAGCCTGGAAGGCCGCATTGCTGTCAGCATCGCTGTGAGGTGCGACGTACCTGCGGAGGAGGTCCAGAGCCGCGACGGCTTCTCCAAAGCTAGGATTTGGCAACTCCCCGGCATTATGCGGCTCGTGCGGCTCGTGCTCCTCGTCGTCACCGCGCTACGGCAATGGCAACGGACGAAGGAATATCCGCTGGAAATATTGCCCTCTTTGGCGTAATCATGCTAACGTGCTAACGATTGTTTAGTATTGCTGCGGAGCGCGCGCATCCGAGCAGCTCGGTTGCACATGGCGCGGCGTGGTTTCGCAAGAAATGTAAACAAGAGGGGAGAGCTGGCCTGATAGGCGGAGCAACGCCATGAGCAACGCCAACTTCCGGCTTCACATTAGCTTCACAAAGAGTGACGTCCCGAGTTTCCTTCCTCCACGAGTCGACCCGTCCAACAACCATGCGGTGACCGTAATCACAGTGATGATAGTGAGAGCATTTTTCACGAATGGCCACTTAGTGGCGGCCTCTAGAATTGGCGTGCGGTTTCTTGCAGCCAGTTCCATAGCCAAGCCCAGCCAAGCCCGGCCAAAACTCGTCAAAAGCCAAAATGGCGGTTGGAGCGCGTTGCCTACCTTAGACCAGGCAGGTTCGGGGTGCTAAGTTGCGACGTATCATGCGGGAACGTTTTCACAGCTACTACGTAACAGCGGGGTTCCTTATACATTGAATCCTATAGAAGCTATGCCGGGACCGGACAAAACGACGTAGCAGGCGGGAAAACGCAGCAGTGAGGAATGTAACAGCGGGGTTCTACTGTATATTCAAGAATCATAATGCTAAGTTTTGTTTAGCTTCACCAAGCAAAAGTAAGTTTGTTGTGCAACTAATCATTCCGAAGAGAATAGCCATTTGGGGAATGCCCCGTTGCACCATATTATTTTAATTTGTTATTTACTGGTGCTCTCCTTTCCTCCCGTAGCAGCTTCAGCACCTTACCCTGTCCAGCTGTCCGTGGCAGAAGATCGCATGGACAACAGCAGTGACACGGGTGTGTCATCAATGGGGTCTGAACGGGTGCCCTCACTTTCTGAAGACCATGTGAGTCCAGCAATGTTTTCTCATGAGAAGCTTGTGCATATTTACAAGCTTTTGCTCATTAGTCTCTTATCAACTCACAAACAGAAGAACAACCAGCAAAGGAACACGTGCGAATGACAAAAAAAGTCAGTAGAATGAGCACTTAATTTAGTTCTGTTGTGAGTTCAGTACCTGTCCCATCTACACATTCTAATAAAAGTTTTTGCTTTCATGGCTTAGCAGCACCTGTCCCATCTAACTGCCTAGCCTCTGCTGAATCCCACCTCTGCTGAGTAATTCTGTTCTGTAGTACGCTAAAGTGCGGAATTTACAGTTTTATATACCAACATTACACCTATACATCATGTTCAGTAAACAAAACAATCGCATTTGAAACCCATAACATGCGTCATTTATGTGCGCTCTCTCCTGTCACTTTCTTGTTTCATTCCTATGATTTACACAGTAAAAAGGATTTCTCCTTGTGCAAACAATGTTTCACCAACCCCAAGCAACCACCAACCCCTTTGCTGTAGCATGAAACTTTGGGCACTTCTGATTACACCTATTCTGTGACAGTGGCTCTTAATTTATTATACATGAAGTGTGCCATCGAAAAAGCTGTAGAATATGGATGTCTGTGTTCTTTCTGGCAACACTGGTATATGGTCGTGTAGTGGGCTCTTGTCTTTAGCATCTTTTTTTTTTTCCCTGTTATGCATCACTTGGTGGAAGATTCTGAAAAGGATAGGTGTCATCCAGTTGCAGCTCATTTGAAACAGTGGGTTTAGTCACCATTTAGGCATGTAATCTTCATTTATGAATTGATTAAATGTGTTTTAAGATATATAATAATAACCACAATAATAGTAACAATATTCTTTTTTTTTTCGTATCTTGCCCATATTTCTGACCATGAAGTTGAAAGAAATGTATTTTTTAACATACGGAATCAGTCTAACTCCTTTATAACAAAGTGCCTGGGGCCTCTGAAATCATTCGTTGTCTTCATCGTAAAGGTTGTGCACTGCACCGCTCACAGTAGAGCCGGGACCAAATGATTCCTTCGTTATACAGGTTATTTTGTTGTAGAAGTGTTCGTTGCAGAGGGGCTCAACTGTATTTGGCACATAAAAGAAGAGGGAGAGTAGCCAGTGGTACTGAATTGCAAAGAGTACTTTATAGTATATCATTCCAAGGGGGAGAATGCAGTGCTGTTCTTGTGCTTGTCAGGTAACAGTTTATGGCTTCCTGTGTGCAGGAATGGCTGGACTCCTGCTCGGAATCGTCATCATCACATGCCGATGCGGAGAGCGATGCCAAGCGGCTGCTTGAGGTGGCCCAAAAGAAGTACAAACTGTTTGGGCGTCGACCAGGCCTGGTAAGCAATGCTGGCTGCTTTTGGATGTGAGCCAAGGGGTTGGAATATAGTTTAGAAAAACACTAGACATGCATACCTGCAAACTTTACAAAGTTTTCGTCATGTTTGCACATTAGAGCTCATTCTACGATTTTACAAATGTTTCGTTAAGTTCTACGAAAAGAAAAAAAAAACAGTTCTGTTCACGAAAATGCTTTAAAAGCTCTTGAAAGATGGGGTGGCACGAGATCGCAGCAAACTGCGTGCAAAAAAGAAAGTGTGATGGTAGCTGTGCCACACAAACCAGAGAGTACTTGCTTCATGCTAATTTTTTTAGAAATGTTTCTTAAGCAAGTGACGTGGGCAACAGGGAAGCCTCTGAAAAAGTCACTGTGATCAAAAAACATTGTTGTGTTGCTTGCCAGTATCTCCTGCTGCAAGTTTGCTGCTGCTTGTGTGCTGCATCTAGATGTGCATGTTATCTCTCCCCCCTACACACACACACACACACACACACACACACACACACACACACACACACACACACACACACACACACACACACACACACACACACACACACACGCACACACGCACGCACACACACACTTTCCACTGTCTCGTGCTTATGGGATGTTTATGAATCTTTATGTTCATAGATGTAATCATCAAAACCCGACAAACACTGACACCGAGAAGAACATAGGGGAAATTACTTGTGCTTAATACATGAAATAAAGAAACGATAAATTAATGTAAATTAAAGTTGATGAAACTACTTGCCGTAGTTGGGGAATGCTCCCACAACCTTTGCATCGTTCCCCACCTGTGGCAAGTAGTTTCTTCATCCACTTTCATTTCCATTAATTTATCGTTTCTTTATTTCATGTATTAAGCACAAGTAATTTCCCCTATGTTGTCCCTGGTGTCAGTGTTTGTTGGCTTCTTATGATTATGACTAATAAAAATCGTTCCCCTTGGTTAACCCCCTTTCTTCTAGTTTATGTTCATAACATGGGCAGGTACGAGAGAGCAGTAGTGATTTAGCTTATACAGGTGAAATGCGTCTACTCATTTGTTCGGAAAAGTTGGTAACTAGCACAGAGAAAAAAAATGCAGGCCAAATTTTGTTTAAACTTTGTGCTGCAACCACAGCCCCTGTGTGTCAGCACATCTGCCGCCAAGGTCTCCGAGTGGTGGCGCTGGGTAACACTCCCAGGGTTCTACTAGGAAATATAAATACCCAAGAAAGTGGATGGGGAAACGGTGCTGCGGTAGCTCAATTGGTAGAGCATCGCACGCGAAATGAAGGTTGTGGGATTGTTCCCTACCTGCAGCAAGTGGTTTTTTCATCCACTTTCATTTCCATTAATTTATCGTTTCTTTAGTTTCATTTATTAAGCACAAGTAATTTCCCCTATGTTGTCTTTGGTGTCGGTGCTTGTTGGCTTCTTATGATAGCACAACATCAGGGGTTTCAAAGCATATTCTCTTATCTTGGCCGTTTCAGCACAGGAAAAGTACTTGACACTTGCATTAGTTTGGCATTTGGTTCCTTTAGAATGCAGTGTAATCTTTATTTTATCAATAAACAATTAGCTAGTCTCGAGCGAGTGCTGTCAAAATCATCACATCACGAGGAGCTAGTGCAGGAACTGCAATGCAACATTGCCACCCATCTTTTTGGTCTTGCGTCTCTATTGCTTGGAAAGCGTCCTCTCATAATAAGAGTGGCTGTTTAAGGTGACTGAGCGCATAGTCATTGCATCTAAAGGCACGGGGGGAGGGCGACCGTGGTGTGTCTTCGCACTCCATCATAGTGAAAAAACATCAATAGAAAAACAGGACAATAAAGACCAGGCAGGACGGTCTTGTCCTGTTTCTCTTGTGCTGTTTTTTCACCATGAAGCAGTACCAGCGAGTTCAGGCTAAGACCCTTTTAAAGTACCTTTGCACTCGTGTGCAGTGTTAGCCTGAAATGGCAACCTTGAGTGCCCTTAGATCACTACTGACTTGGCTTGTTTCTCTACCCCAGGGTGACAGTGACACAGTGCTGGGCGGCTACGGGGTCCCCTGCTTGCAGCAGCCACCACCGCCGTTTCCAACTCCCTTGGCTCGTCTGCCTGGCGGCGCCACTGTGGCAGTCGTTCCGCCCAATGCTCCAACGCCCAGCAGCCTGTTCCCTTCTGCACCTGAAGTGCCCACCGTTCCAAGGCTGGTGATCCGTCCCGTTGGCTCTCTTGTACGACACAACCATTCGTACTCTGCGGCTGAAGCAGCTGCTGCATCAGGTACGTGTTCGGTGTGTATCTCAACCATTAAAGGCTAAGGAAAAGTTCACCACTAGACCCGCTCGTTGGGCAAGGTTGTTCCATAGCATTCGGTGGGAGTTGCAACATGCAAGCTGTAGCAGGAACGCTCTCCATGATGACGCATGCCTTGATGCTAAGCCCGGGAAGTCATGCTACGGGATAGACCAAAGATACACCGCATCCAAAGAAAAGCAGACAGAGAAAGCACAGGGGTTGATGTGCATTGTTGCAGGAGTGCATTTGTGTGGGCCAAGTAGTCAACACAGAGCTGGACCACGAGAAGGAAATTTGTAATACATTTGAACCCGTCTATATCGAACTTGCAAAAAAATGCCTACCAGTTCAATATAGGGCATAATTCGATATAAGCCTGCTAAAGAATTGGATGTCATAAAAGCACATACCATTTATAAAATCACTTTATTGATGAAACTAACATAGTTTCGCATTAAATAGTCCTGTATTTTCTTCTGCTTGGGCAGTTTCGCTGGATGCAATGCACGCACTTCTCCACATTGTCTAAAGAGTCGGAGCAGCTGAGACCGCAACCGTCCACATCCTAGCAGAGGCACCGGAGTAGTGCAAGTGGATGACCCCAGAAGATATGGGCAAAGGACCATCATTGCTTTCCTCATTGTGTCCACTTTCACTTGTACTCGGTACGATGTCGGCAATTTAGTTTTCGTTTTCGGGATCTCTTGTGGTCGTGATGCCATCATCTGCTCGTCGACCGTTGACTCTTGAACGGCTTCCAGAAATTCTGACAGCTCACTCCAAACTTCGGCAACACTGGCAACAGCTTCATCGCACTCGTCAGAATTTACAATCATCACTAGGCATGCGGAAGCCGGCACATCTGAAACAATTTCGGCTGAATCACTTGTGCACAGCCGTGCTTACGCATCGGGCACCACGGGCACCGGGTCACGAGTGTGTCCGTTTTAGCCCAAATCTCCCCCTTATTCTTCAAGATCGTGCTGAGAGTGCTCCTCGGAATCTTGCACGCTGCGGGGTTATCGGGCTTCTCACCGCGTTCAACCCGATTTATGATTTAAAGCTTCACGGCGAAAAGCAAATTCTGCCACTTCATCACAGCAACACTGGGAGAAGGCCCAGAAGGTGCAACCACAATGAACCAGAAAAGCAGCAAGACAACTCGCACTTGCACCATCCTGCACGACGAGGGCACAAGAGCCTCTGATTGGTTGTCTGAGCAAGCGCTGCAGGTGGGCCAGGATCATTTTTTCAAGGGGATGTCGACGGCTCACCTGACACAGCGCGGTCACGGCAGGGATAGCGGTTGAATGCAGCCGCGCCGCCGGGCTTCCCCGCCGCAACAAGGGAAAGCCAACTTCCAGGGCCACTTTGGCACCCTCTTGTCGTTCAGTGTATTGGGAATCGCTGCTATTTTTGTTCGATGTAAGCGTAATTTTTTATATATATACTTATTGTAACTATACCGTGTTCAGATATTGTTCCATATACAGACTAACTCAATGTAAATGGGTTCTATATAGTTGGGTTCGACTGTATGTAATAATTTAATAATACAGGCCCAGCAGCCCCAACAAACTGGCATGCTAATCTTGGCCACCAGGGGCATGCTAAGTGAGATATGTGACCTCCAAAGATGCGAGTTATTATGGGTATGCCAGTGCAAAACACAACAAGGACGAGCAAGTAAACAGGATGAGTGCTGTTAAGAAAGGGGGACAGCTGTGTTTCGGTCAGCTTTCTGTAGCCCTTTGTGATCAAGAAACAGAGTTCTTTAGATCTATATGCCAGGGCATATAGGAAAGCCGCAACCCATTTATTCATGCTCGCTGAAGAAAAGAAAAAATTATATATATATATATATATATATATATATATATATATATATATATATATATATATATATATATATATATATATAGTAAAGCAAAAAGGGGGGAAAAACGAAAACAAGCAACACAACAGGAATATTTGGCATTTGGGTAGCACATAGATGTGACATTTCACATTAGTTATATGCAGAGGGTAGATTTACGGGGTGGCATATGGATGAGTATAAGCTTTGGCTAGCTATTGATCATATACTTACCTACTTTCGTGTTTTTTTCTGCTCTTCATGCGTGCATGGACATTCTAAGTTCAGCTGCATTGTGTGTAGCTTAGCCGAATTGTGATTTAGTACCCATCCTGTTTAATTCCTAGTCCTTGTCGTGTTTTGCGCTGCCGTAGTGATAATGAATCCTTACCAACTAGCCCATTGTCTGTTTTACTTTCACAGATTAACTGCATGATTTTACACCCACCTCCTGAACCTTGAGCATAGGCGAGGCATTATTCCTCAGATGAGCAATATAGTAAAACCTTGTAAATTCAGATTTCACGGGACCAAAAAAAATGTCCAAATTAACCAAATGATTAATTAAAGAGAACAATAAACAAATGTTTTACTACATGAGGGCACGCTATTGCTTATGCACTGCAGAGTCAAAAGAAAAGTTGGAGGATGCTTAAGCCTCGCCTTTGAGAGTGGAACGTGGCAGCATTCAAAGATCCCGACTGCTTCTCACGCTTTCTGGCAGCTGCAGCTTATGTGACTGTAATGTCTACTGGGAAATGCTGGCGACAAACGCTGTGCATGAAGGTGAGCTTTCTGGTAGAAACGCTGCCTCTTGCGTGGGCCGCGATGCGGCGGAGGTTAGCGCTATCTGGAGGTGTTGCAAGGAACCACGCGTGCCTCCGTGGCCTCTGGGATTTGTGCACGCCGTCGCGTGTGAGTCTCCGACACCGTGGCCGGTCTGTGAATGGTAGAAATGCTGGAAATGGGGTTGAGTTTCTGCATAACAGAATTATGCTTTCTCGTATATTCTAATTATAGTCTGGTATCTACAGGCATGTCTTTAGGTTGTGTGTAAGTCGAACTTTACGGTTTTTCTGATGTATTTTACTTTGAGAAGTTCAATTAGTTCAGTAACTTCCTTGCGCTACCCGGAAGGTCTGTGTGGTTGGGTTTGCATGGTTAGGAATTATTTTTGCTGAAACAACGGTCAAGGCTAGGCAAGCTAAGCTGACACCAGATATTCTGCAACACGGGGCCCTTAACGCTGTTGCATCAAAACTCCTCTTTTGCCGCAACTGCTGTGGATGAAATCACGATCAGAGCGTTTACGGATGGTGACTACGCAGTTCTGAAAGTCGCATGGCCAATGTGTGAACCGAGTGAAAAATACAAAAAAATTCTGCAGCAGTTTTACCTAATGGTAAGCGCAGCGGTTGCGCTTACTGTTCAGCACAAATGAATACTAAGCATTTAGGCATTGTCGTTTTCTGCTGATGACTGGCTATGTGGACTCCTCCACTTTGTTTCGATAAGACCATAAAGCCGCTCTTGCTCGTTTGCATCACACTTTTGTGGCACACTGCGCCCGCTGTGCTTTGAGGGTTATTCCACTTAACCGGTGTGCAGCCAAATATGTCCGAATTAAGGAGAGTTTGATGCCATTAAGTAATGTATATGGGCCTGCCAGGACTAGAGGACGAGTTTTCCGAATTAATAGGGGTTGAAATAATTAGTTTTTACTGTACAACCAATTGATGTAAAACTAAGCTCATAAATTGATAGTGAGAAAGAAATCTCCATACGATCAAAAATGAGTTTTAGCACATATGGCAGGCACTTGCAAGTTTTGAACGGCAACTTGCCATCGCCCTTGAAAAGGTATACGAAAAGTATGTTCTGCCAGGACAAGTGTATGAGGCTGAGGAGATAGCAAGCTAACTTGAGGAGCCAAGGGGAGTGCAGTGAACAATGGAAGGGAAACTGTTAACGCCCAAGCAAGGCCAGGTGCGGGGGGTCTGGAGCTTACCGCACCTACCTGTTCATGTAGTTGCCCTCGCGCCGTTTCTACGGAAACAAGCCCACGAGCATCCACACTTTACCAGCTTCGCCTTTTGTTTTCCTGGTGTACTTGTTTTTACTTTGCGCCAGCGCCGTGACGATTGCTCTTGATCACAATCGCTGTCTATTGCGATCGCTATCTCTAGGTTTGTGGATCTTGCGATCATGGTGATTGGTGTGCTGTGCAGTGCAATTGCAGCGATCAAAAGGAGAAAACTGAGGGTGAGCGGCAAGGGAAGACTCGTGTGATGAGATGGAGAGGAGAGGCCAGGGGAGGAGGGATGTTGCTACCTTTAGTTTATTCAGGGGGCTTAGGTGAGATGGGGAGTGCTTTACAAGCACCAAGAACAAGCTTAACTGAAGCATATCTGAAACATTTAAGTGTAGGAATAGTTAAGAAGTGACTGGGGGGTGTCCCCTTGAAGCATCTCGTCTGACATGGCACACAATAGAGAGGTTTAGCTTGTCCGGTATTCCGGTAAATGCAAGCAGACGGGGCAATTGGGGCGTTGGGGCAGAAGTGTAAACGGTAGCAGCCTGCATGGTGCAGCCACCTGGTGGCGCAGAGATCAAGCAGACAAAAACGGCTAATATTGCAGTAATCAAGTGTATTTTACTTTGTTGCGAGTGTAAATTTTTGGCAGCGACACGATTACGCAAGTGCCAGAAATTTAGACCATAGCGAAATAGAATAGACTTGGTTAAGGAAATATTAGCTGTTTTTGTCTCTTTAAGCTCTGCGCCACCAGGTGTCTGCACCATGCCGGCCGCTCACGTTTACGCCTCCGCCCTAACTCAGCTTGCATTTACCCAAATACCGGAGAAGCTAAACCTCCCTAATAACTGTGTCAGTTTATGTGTAGTCGCCATCATACTGAACCAGAACATGCCTTAAATGGGTGAGGCTGCTCTTTGGAGCCGAGAAATTGCTCAAATATCTTTTCACATTCCTTTGCTCCAGATTTGACGAATGTAACAGCGCCAACACATGCAAGCACAAAGAAACAAGGGACACGCTTGTGTCTCATCCCTCGTTATTTTGTGGTTGCGTGTGTTGGCGCTGTTACATTTGTCAAATCAAGTATACACCAACTCGCCCAGAAAGAAACTTTAACAAAGTACCTTTGCTCCAGGTTAGCAACATGCACTTACTTTTGCTTGACTCCTGTGTCATCCTTGATTTACTTTAGCCTTTGCTGTAATCACCATGAATATGCCGCTAATTGTTTTTTCCTTGTTTTCTCAAAAGAGCATTTCTGATAGTGTGACAGTTTTGGAGTGATGATATCTCCAGTTCTACTTTTTATAGAGAGTTTTAGAATAGGGGCCCCAAACGTTTTGGGGCCCCAAAGAAATAGCGTCGAAGCCACTGCGCATGCGTAAGACGCAAACTGCCTTTGGGTTTTGCCTTGGGAACGCTATTTCACCGATTTAGCGGGAGCCCAAATAGCGGCCCCAAAAGTTTCGCGTCGGCAAACATGGCGGCACCCATCGAAGCGACGGCTCTAACCTAGCATCAAACTGGGTTCGATTCGCGGTAACGCGCGAAGTTCGCTAGCTAGGAGAAGTGACTGCGGTTATCGCTTTCTCTCAACTAGCGTGTGTTATGAAGATTGACTCATTAGACGCCGCTGATTTTGAATTCGATTGTGGATTTTATGGCTCGTAGGCCTAACACGGCTAAGCTTGGCTGGTGAAGGCCAGTAAAGTTTTGTTTACTCAAAACTAAGCGCAACTAATTGTTTGCTGCTTACAGAATAGCCTCTAAATTGTAATTAAATGCGAATACACGCAAGTCAAAATTATTATTCCTATCATAAAATGGTATATTTTATTTAATTATTTCTAATAGCTTTTCTTTGACGCCGTAGTGGCGCTGTCAGCGCAAGACGCTAACCGCAAACGTAAAACCCTATTCTAAAACTCTTCACTCCTACGTGTCCCAACGCTAACACCCGCAAAGCTCTTTGGGGACCCAAACTATTGGGGCCCCTATTCCAAAACTCCCTTATATCTTAAGATATAATTTTTGTTAGAATGGTAGACACTTAGGTAGAAAGGTAGGCACGAAATGATGTATGCATATAATATTATTGCGATATCATCTAGCGATGCTCAAGAGACAAGCCACCGCGAGAGCGACGAAGAAGTTGGTCGGTGCCCTTAGCACGAGCGAGTGTCAGCCTGGCTGCCTGGCTGCCTGGCTCCAGTGTAAATAGTGTGTATATGGCATCTTTCGTCTGTGTCTTTCCACACGTAACATTTCTGGTGGAGGTGCTGGGTAATAATAACAATAACAAATATTATTACAGGAATCTTCAAAGAGTAATAACTTGTTCTGGCTCTTACTACGGATTGTTACTTTAAAAAGTTTGACATGTTGTGCCTTTCCGCTTAGAGCATTTGTTCTCGTTTGCACTGTAAACTCTGGTCGTTCAACATCATTTTTGTTTCTCAATTTTTATGACACCATGTATAGTTTACTAATTAGCTCACCTGCAAGCAAGTTATGGAAAAAGCAGAATTTCTTTTTATTTCTGGAAAGTTATTTACCTGGCAAGAAAACTCAATGTATACCTTAAGTTAGCACATTGAAATACATGAACTCTGCAGGTTTTATCAAATTCTACCCAGAAAAAGAAATACAGTGCAATCTCGATAAACGGAAATTGCTCTAACGGAACTGTCACTTAAACGGAACACCATCCTCATGGCAGGTTGGTTATTTATTCATGCAATTCTCTGTACAATCTCTCCAAGTAAATAAAACTCCTGATAAACGGAACCAATTTCCCTGGCCCCTTGAAAGTTCCATTTAAAGGAAGTCCACTGTAATAATAATTGTAGCGCCGAGTCGCACAATTTTGCTCCTTTGTCAGAGGGTGCTGGAAATTTCAAATTCGGTTGCCTTGAATGTGCTAAATCAGTGTTCGCTCCTTAAAGCCTCTACTTTTCTTAAATTACTGCAAGTATGTCTTCATTGTTTGGGTTAAGTTTGGCGGAGACTGGACATGATGCATTTCAGCACAAGAGAATGAATTTTCGGACCCTTGTGTTTTGTCCTCTTCTTGAGCAAGAATTTTTCAGCAGACTAGCAATGGTGTAACAGTTGGAGGCAGTGAGCAGTATTAGATCCCAACAACTTCATTATTCAGGCAGAATAACACTGTGGGTAGGTGGCATGTTACAGAAATGTTCTTAGGACTGAAAGTTGCCTCACACTGAGTTCTGAAACTGTAATGCCCATGGAGGATTTTAAACACCTTTGTTCAACCTAAATGTTCATTGAAATGACATTTATTAAAGTGAAGTTTTACTGCATTAACATCAGGTGCACATTGGTGAAGGTATTGGGTCGGGTTTCTTGTATGGTGGTTTGTTTCATGTGTTACAATAAAACTGCATAAAGGGACATAATGTGTAACAAGCTTACAGAATACAAAACAATGATACAGAATGCATGCAAAATACAAAAATAATATATAACATAAAATACACTTCTATACATCACCAAGGAAAAAGAAGATACAAAAAAGCAGCAAAAAATCCTAAAGCACACAGTGTAAGAAAAACCAATTGTAAATGACAATTTAGTAAGTTACCAAACTATTTGACAACGACATATTTTTTTGTCTTCGTTGGGAGAGAGTTGCTAATGGAAATGTAACTGTTCAAATATAATATGCCATGTAGGTACTGAGAGGTGGAAATGGAAAGCCACCTTGGTGATGGGATGCAGTCACCTTGCAGCTCATTCTTGTTGTGTGCCTAAATGTGCTCTGTGTGCAAAAACTCCATGCAGAAAATTGCGATTCATCGGAGGACGACGACGATGATGAAGAGACGGCTTCGGGCAATGGGGCCTTTGGCTTGGCGTACGAGACTGAAGAGCAGCGACATGCGCGGGCGTCGCGGGATGAGAAGCGGGCGCGAGCGCTCAACCTGCCCCTGTCCAACGCCGAGATTGTGGACCTGCCAATTGACGAGTTCAACGAGCGGCTCGCCAAGTACGAGCTGACAGAGGCACAACTGGCGCTGATCAGGGACATTCGTCGGCGCGGCAAGAACAAGGTATGCTACTGCCGCCACACTCTACATGTCACTGGGTTGTCTGAACTGCACCGGGGGAACTTCTCTGTTTGCCCCATGTAGCTGTACCAGAAAGATCTTTGTAAAAAGTAAACACTTAATCATGTGCTTTCTCAAAGTCACGTGTGAACAGACAGGCAGGGAATATGGGGGCACCTGAAAGTTTGTTGCTGTCACATTGTAGGGATGGCGAAGTACCGAAGCTCTGCCAAAACTCATTATTCCCACTGTAATGACAATGACATGCTGTTGATAATAAATAAATTAATTAATTAATAGGTTGGGATTTTCTTTATCCCACATGTTCCCCCACCCTATTGTGACAACGCTAAGTGGGTGAACTTGTGCCCAGGCAGGCACTCAAATTGCAATAGCGGTGAGCACAATCGTTCTTCAAATCTGATGTTGTAGTTCAAGCCCATCCGCTACAGTAGAACCCCGCTGTTACGTTCCTCACTGCTGCGTTTTCCCGGCTGCTACGTCGTTTTCATCCGGTCCCGGCATAGCTTCCATAGGATCCAATGTATAAGGAACCCCGCTGTTACGTCGTAGCTGTGAAAACGTTCCCGCATGATACGTCGCAACTTAGCCCCCCGAACCCGCCTGGGCTAAAGTAGGCAACGCGCTCCAACCGCCATTTTGGCTTTTGACGAGTTTTGGCCGGGCTTGGCTATGGAACTGGCTGCAAGAAGCCGCACGCCAGTTCGAGAGGCCGCCATCGAATTGGCGTGCGGCTTCTTGCAGCCAGCTCCATAGCCAAGCCCGGCCAAAACTCGCCAAAAGCCAAAATGGCGGTCACATACGACGACTACGTCGCCGTAGATGTTGTTGTCGGGACGTCAGAGTGTCAGAGCATCGCCGAGATCGTTGGGATCTCGGTCGCGAGTGAAGTCGCAGACTGCGATGCACGAGCCGCATGATGCCGGGGAGTTGCCAAATCGTAGCTTTCGAAAAGCCGTTGCGGCTCTGGACCTCCTCCGCAGGTACGTCGCACCTCACAGCGACGCTGACAGCAATGCGGCCTTCCAGGCTATTGAGAAACGTGTGGTGATTTCTAGCGAGCGAAAGAAACGGCAAGCCACAATTCTGGACTTTTTTTTTTAGGTCCTAAGCGCACTCTGTGGAAATAAATTGTCTATAGTTGAAGCTGCACTTTTTTTCATTCATTTTCGGAGCTTTCCTCACTGTTGCGTTTTCCCGGCTGTTACGTTTTTTTTCCCCGGTCCGGTGAAAAACGTATGAACGGGGTTCCACTGTATTGGTACATCATTGCTTCTATTGTAATCGCTGCTGTTCAAGTGCATTTGAGAATGTACAACACTATTCGTATTGCATGTGCCGTCTGATTACTTTCGCTATAGAATTGGCGACAACCTTCAAGATATTTCGGATACTGTAGATGCGCATTGCACCGAGCAATAACCTAATGGCAGAGATAAACCTCAGAAAAGCGGCCATTGTCAAAAGAGTAAGTGACACTGTGCAATGAGCAAGAATGATGCGGTGAAACGAGAGGCTAGTTTTTTGTAACAACTCTGTGAAGCCAACAGGCAGTTCTCCCTGTGTTCGCGGTCACTGCATGGTGAGGGCTCTTCCGTTCTGGGCCTTGAGGGAGCATACAAAAGTTTATCGGCTAGTTACCTGCTCCTAAGTTCACGCACTGTGATGCTGCATTTTAATTGGTGTTCCACATTCACTGTCACAGCCACAACAGGCACTGGAAAGCACTCCCAGAGCTGAGTTATGAATACAGCAGAATCTCGATAAACGGAAATTGCTTAAACGGAAAACACTATCTTCATAGTTGGCTGGTTTTGTGTTCATGCAATTGTATTTAGCTTTGTCTCTTAGTAAATAAAATTGCTGTTAAGTTAAACCAATTTCCCTGGTCCCTTGCAATTTCATTTAATAGAGAGTTCACTTGTACATGTGCACAAATGCAAAAGGATGTAAATAGAGGAGTGGCTACTACCATAGATTCCTGTACAAGTTGTTGGTTCGGCTTCTAATGGTGGCGAAATGTTTTTCTTACACTTTCATCTCCAGTTTATTACAGTGGAACCCCGTTCATACGTTTTTCACCGGACCGCGAAAAAAAAACGTAACAGCCGGGAAAACGCAACAGTGAGGAAAGGTCCGAAAATTAATGAAAACAGTGCAGCTTTGCCTTGAAACCATTTATTTCGACATCAAGTGAGCTTAGGTCTTTAAAAAATCGAGAATGGTCGATTGCCGTTTTTTCCGCTCGCTGGAAAACACGACGCGTTTCTCGATGGCCTGGAAAGCCGCATTGCTCTCAGCGTCACTTTGAGGTGCGACGTACCTGCGAAGGAGGTCCAGAGCCGCGACGGCTTCTGCAAAGCTCGGGTCCGCCAACTCCCCGGAATCATGCGGCTCGTGCTCCTCGTCGTCACCACAGTCTGAGGCTTCACTCGCGACCGAGTCTGCAACGATCTCTGCGATACTCCGACACTCGGATGTCACGACAGCAGCATCCACGGCGACGTAGTCATCATACGTGACTCCCGTGGCACCCAGCGCATTCAAAGCTTCACTCAGCTCTTGATCATCAGAGGCTGCTTCCGTCTCTTCAGCTTCCGTGGCAGTTTCCTCTCCGCCGTCCATGCGAAAGCCACACCGCGCGAAGCAGTGCTGTGCAGTTGACGCGCTCACTGCAGTCCACGCTGAAGCGACGTAGTGCATAGCGTCCAGTATTGAAATGATCGTAGGCTGCTGTCCGCGATCAATACGCGCCAGACAGCGCTTTACGATGGACTTCCTGTACGAGTGCTTTAAGTTCTTTATGACGCCGGCATCCAACGGCTGCAAGTGGCTTGTAGTGTTTGGAGGAAAAAAAACAAGCTTAACGTTCCGAAGAAACGACGGGTCTTTCGGGTGGGCAGCACAATTGTCCAGAAAAAGGACAACACTCCTGCACTGGGAGCCCATCTTATTGTCGAAGTAACGAAGAAATTCTTCGAACAAAGAACCCGTCATCCATGCACGAGTGTTGCTTCTATAGTGACATGGCAGCAGGCGAATGTTCTTTAAGCACCGTGGGTTTCGGTATTTTCCGATTACCCATGGCTTCAGCTTGTCCGAGCCATCCATGTTGCAGCAAAGGAGCACCGTCAATCTTTCTTTGCTGCATTTGCCTCCGTGGCATGCTTGGCCCTTCAGGCTTAATGACTTGGATGGCTGCACCCGAAAGAAAAGACCCGTTTCGTCGGCATTGTATATGTCACGAGGCTCATACCCCTCAATTATGGCAGATAGTGTGGCCTTCCAATCGTCGACTTTTTCTAAGTTTACACTTGCTGCTTCCCCGGATACCGTCTTATACGCGATGCCGTGCCTCTTTCGGAAACGGTCGATCCAGCCATTTGACGCCGCAAAGTCACTGATGCCCAGTCGGTCGGCTATTTCCATCGCCTTCTCGCGCAAAATGCTGCCGTCGAAGTTCACACCGGCAGCGCGGGCTTGTTTAAACAAAGTAAGAAGCGACTCGTCGAGGGTTCCATATTTGGCGCCACGAGCCTGCTTAGCTTTCGGGCCGAAGAGCGCGGCATTCCCTTGTATCTCGGTACGCTTCGAAACGATGCTGTTAAGCGTCGAGGGTGGCAGACCAAGATCCTTGGCGATGTCGACTCTTTTCCGCGCTGGCTGCCTGTCGACTGCGTTGAGAACATCCAGCTTTTCCTCGAGGGAAAGCGCCTTGCGCTTGCGCGACGCCATCAAAGGACGACAAATCGGTCGCGGTGTTAGCGAGGCCCGACGAGGCGTAGGCAGCGTAGGTGTTGATGGGAGGACACGGACGACTCGGATGGGTTGAACCGCACAAACAAGAAAGACTGGATTAGCGAGGCCTGACGAAGCGTAGGCAGCGTAGCTGTTGACGGGAGGACACGGACAACTCGGATGGGTTGAACCGCACAAACAAGAAAGACTGGATTGCTGCGGGCCCGCGGGTTTTACTCGCTTCGGCTGACGAGGCAGTGGCCATCTAGTGGCAATCTCTCCAACTCGCGTGCGGCTTTTTATGGCCTCTGAGATTACCTACGCGCGTGCAAGGGTGTAATCTCAGAGGCCATGATCTTGTAGCCAATTCCGTAGCCAAGCCTGGCCAAGACTCGTCAAAATGGCGGTTGGCGCGCGTTGCCCGGCCGGGTTCGGGGTGCCAGGTCGCGACGTAACATGCGGGAACGTTTTCACAGCTACAACGTAACAGCGGGGTACCCAATACATTGGATCCTATGGGAGCTATGCCGGGACCGGACGAAAACGACGTAACAGCCGGGAAAACGCAGCAGCGAGGAACGTAACAGCGGGGTTCCACTGTAATATGTGTTGTCAAGTTTAGGCAGTCGAATCGAGTTTGTAATGAAGTAATATGTGCTTCGAGTCAATTCAATTTAATTCTTATTTCCAAAAATACATTTGTTAGACATTAAATTGATTGGCCTAAGCATGTAGTACTTGTAGGCTGACCAGGCAGTAGATGGAACATGTAATATAACAAAGCTTGTGCAACAGAGTTAATGTACCAGCATCATATGCTACACATTATCTTTCCCAATTCAAAACAGTCCTCTACGCAAAAGTAAAAAAGCAAATGACATTTTAGGTGTAAATTACAGCATTTACGAAAGCCGAATTTCATACATAGAAATCAATGATGCATTATCAAAGAAAAAAAAGTTTAAAAGAAAGAGAGAGAATGCAAAAAAGGGTATTTGATCGAGGTATTGTCGAGGGTATGTCGAGGTATTGCAGTACTTAAAAGGACCGTATGTTCCATGATATATTTGCCCCTACAGTTGTGCACCATTGTCTAATTTTTTTAATGCTTTTTTTTCTTTTGGAGGTAATTCTGAGCAACTCATCATCAGTTTGATCTCTTGTTACCACATTGTCATGGTTTAATGAAGCGCTCTGCTGTACGTAATTTTTTTCGAATAGGTATCTTAAAATTATTACGGAAATAATACCGTGAAAGCACAACAATATTAAAACGTTTTTGTATTCATTGTACACCAAGAACAACATGTTTTTTTTCTGTGCCAACTGATTGCAGTGGAGAGCTGCAATTTATTGAATTTACAATTTGTTTAATTGTATTGTTCACAGCTTTTCTCTTATAGTGTGAGCAAGTGTTGTTGCATACATTAATACAGATTCAAATAATGCTTTGTATATGATTATCCTCAAGTTCAGTGAGGTTTTCCTTCACAAGTTGTAAATCATTGCCACAGCAGCCCTTATTCTTTTAGAAATATAGGCAACATGTTCAGTCCATGTAATGTGTTGGTCGCAAAGAACACCCACGTTCTTAACTGATTTGTACCTTAAAACTAGTCATTTACTTGGGAAACATGTGAAACCGTGCAGATATAAAGGCAGCTGTAGAGAAATATTTTTGTGCGGGTTTCTGAACCATAATAACTTTGTTTTTGTAAGATTTACAAATATTGCATTTTCTGAAAACCAGTCTAGTACATTGCTAATATTCTGCTGAAAGGTTTGATTCTCTACTTTATATTCAGATGCCTCGAGGGCAACTGCTGTGTTGTTGGCATATTGTAACAGCTTCGAATTAGTTTTTAATAGACCCAGATCAGGTACATATATTGGGTGTCCCAGGTAACTTGGACCAAGAATTAAGAAAAAAAAGAACCAAGAGCTCCAGAGGAATCGTACCGACTACACAGTAGCCGTAGTCGTGTGTACTTAGAGCCACTATTTTCTTTTCATAATGAAGTATTGATTAATTGCTTTTAATTAGTGAACTTTTTCATTATAGCTTGAATTGCAAACATATCAATTACAAAGTTGCAAGGCACCTAAAATAACCTCTGAATCAAGCATTTGTTTTGCCTCATTGGTTTTAAGTACTCAAAACATCCGAGATGCAAAACAGATACGCGCTCATGCGCCGCTGGCGCATTGATAAGCATAGCGGGGGGGGGGGGGGGGGGGTTTCGAAGCCAGAAAACCTGACTGTGCACTTTTTGCGCACTCATCTTGTTCTGTAGATAGGCGTGCCCAGAACGTATGTTCGTTTTGTTTCCTTTATAAATAGAAATAGAAAATGTCCATCCAATGCGTTTTGGCATATTTGTACGGCCAGCATGTGCTGTAGTCGATAACGTAAATCATTTTTGCTTGACGTGCCAGTGCTTAGATAATAACGGGAGATCTCATTAGTACCACGCCGGTGACCTGCTCTTCAACAAGACACTCATGCCCTTCACGAATGATCGGGAGGCTATAATGATCCTGGCTCGGGGGGCGGCACATGGTGTTAAGAACGGCCTGCAGAGGTGTAAGTTTTGCCAGCCAGGTGCGTGAGCGGCGTTGACTTTCCTGGAAAGCCACCGCCAGCCTCTAGCCACACGGCGTCACTAAGTCTACTGTGTACGGAGAACAATGTGCCGCGTCCCCGACCTTCGTCGCGGGATTGCCGAGATGCGTTCGACGAACCAGGCTTTGTGCCTGAACACAACACTGCCGACCCGGTCTGGTGTGAGCAAGGGAGGTTCCGAGGAAACGTCTTCGTAGGCCCCTTCCCACGCACCATTCCTGACGTAAGCCCCTAGTTCTGCGAAGGCAGTCGGACCTCGGTGGGCTCCGTGAAACCGGTGCGGAAGTGTGTGTGTGTAAGCCCTCCCGCAAAACGGCGGCTCGGCTGCGTTGGGTGGTCGGACATTCCCTCACCTGGGGATCAGGGGAGGACCAAGTGTTTATAAACTGCTGCTGTGCGGCTGCTCAGTGTACTTCCTCTCGCAGTCATGCTAGACTGATGAACTGCAACATCCTTATGTAGATACTGTAAATAAACCCATATTCCTCGTTCTCGATGAGAAGCAGTCCTTCCCTTCATCAACGTCCTCAGCGTGGATAAGTTGGACGACGGCATGGGCCAGCTACCTTCTAATTCACGCCAGACTCCAATCTTGACAACTGGTTACGAGCGGTGGGATTGACCTCCCAATCCTCACAATGGCGACACGGGGAAGGCAGCCAAGCTATTCCGGATGGGGCATTGTGGAGGACGCCCTAGTCCGTCAACAATACCTAGAATGTACGAAGTCCTTTGCGAGGCAGGTAGCTTCACAAGAAAGCGACACAGGACTGCGACAGTGGTTAAAGAAGAGGAAACGGATGTTTTGGCATTTCTTGCTGCTAACCTTCATGATAGTGTGCTCCAGTGTGGAGGCTGGAACCTCAAGGTCATCGGTGTGGAGGATATTAAAGGAAGGTCATATGCACCCGTACCATGTACATCTTCATCAGAAACTTGAAGACGGAGATTTTGAAAACAGACTTGATTTTGCCAATTGGATTTTCACGAAATGTGCAGAAGAACTGGACTTCCTCACTCGCATGCTTTGGAAGGCGGAGGCTAATTTCTCCAGAAACGCACAAGGTAATCTTCACAATGCATACTGCTGGAGTGATAAGAATCCCCACTGGCTGACACAAACACGACACCAATCAGTGGTTGTTTAATGTGTGGTGTGGTATTTTTGATGGCAGCATCATCGGACCCACCTTTTTTTTAACAACACACTAACGACGCAAAACCATGTCAGCGACATCCTCGAGGGCCCTGTGAACGATATCTGTTGCATCGTTCCACTTGCGCACCTTCAGAACATCCAGTTTCAACACGATGGTGCTCCTGTGCATAGTAGTAGTAGTCGGTTTGAGCATGGCTCGACAAGCTTTTTCCTGGACAGTGGATTGGCTGGCACAGACCTGTACCGTGGCCTGCAAGGTCACCAGACATGACACCACTGGACTCCTTGTGGGGCTGCGTGAAAGATTGCGTGTATAGCAGTGAAACTACCTCACCGGACGCCCTAAAGGCAAAAATAAGCAGTCTGCCATGAGATTCCAACGTCGTTCGTCAAAGCTGCAACAGCACAAGTGTTGGCAGTGGAAAATAACAGCTAAAAACTGGTGTAAAACATGGCTGTTTAATGCACCCTTATAATGCCACCCTATCCTTACATAAAAAAAAAAAAAACTTGCAACGAAGATAGAAATAAGGTAAAAAAAACTGCTTTGTTTTACCCCTTTTCCTCAGTTCAAGAAACAGAAAGGGTAAATGACTAAACCGGTTGCACCTTTGGATGCTTCTTTGTGGGTGGCTGGGATGCCTTACACGCTTTTGGTTTATTTTTTATTGAAATAAACTCCTGAAGAGCTATTTTTGTTCTTCCGAGAGCTGCCGTTTTTCTATTTTCGTGCTCTTTTGCACACTTTCTTTTTAACAAAGGTTGAATTTATTTTGTAGCCTTGTTTCATGATCGAGCTCAATATTCTTGCTTCCGCAGATGCTGACGCTTATCGCGCCAGGCTAGCTAGTTAGGTCATGGAACCGCTCGAGCCATCCTACATGACAAAGCCTTACACGGTGCGGCGATAAACAAGTGCAGCCGTAATTTTTCAAAGGTTGCTTGGAAGCTCTGGAGTAGCGGCATGCGAGCGCGCATCTATTTCCTATTTCGCGTATTTCGTGGGCTTTTGTTCTTTCTTGGAAAAAACAACCAGGCTCACTTCAACTTGAAATAAATGCTTGAATCGGAGGTTATTTAAGGTGCCCTACAACTGTGATTTACATGTTTGCAATTCAAGCAATAATTAAGGAGTTTACTAATTAAAAGCAATTAATTATTACTTTGTGATGAAAGAAATACTGTCTGTAAATACACATGACTGCAGCTACTATATATTCGGTACGATTTTTCTAGAGCTCTTGGGTGTTCTTTAAATCTTGGTCCAAGTTAACTGGGACACCTGTTACATTGAAAAGCAACGGTGTAAGTGTACTACCCTGTTGTACATTTTCCATACTTCATTGGTTTAATATCGCCATAAATGTCACCAAGTTTTACAGACTATACTGCATTTATAAAATAATTTTTAAAGAATTTGTAAAACTCATTTCAAAAGCTCAAGCAGTTCAACTTTTCCAACATATTGTGGTACGTTCATTGTATCAGGTGCTTTGGTCTGGTCTAAGAATAGTGCCAGTACAACGTGCTTCTTTCCTAATTCATTGTTGATAAAATCTGCAAATTCTTCTAGTAGTGTGATCAAGTTATTCTTGTTTGTGAATCCAAACTCTGCTGTCTTATTTAAAGAAAACTTGCCATAGAATGATTGCATAGTACACGGAATGTGTTTTTCCATGATATGGGCTAATGAAGATAAAATTGCAATTGGCCTGTAGTTTGTGCACGCTGACTTTTTGCCATTCTTGTATGTATAATGGCCTTACTATATTTGATATGTAACCAGTTTCAAATATTCCATTTACTATCATCAGAATAACTTCCTTTTGTTTATTAAAGTTGTAGAAGAGATCTCTAAAGTGAATTTTATCAAACCCAGATAGTTTGTCCTTCTTCATCCAGCACATAGGTCAGATTCAGAAACAAGTGGCAAAGTGCCATACCCGGTTTGCATTCTTTGTATTCCTTGTTGTGTTTTGTAGGCCCGGCGGTTTGCATCCCCCGACTTTGCTTACGCAAGATCTGAAATTCCTGATTGTCTTTTGGCTGCATATGGTCGTTAATAAAAATAGAGACCCCTCGATTTCTCATGTTCTTCTTTATCAATAAGAGCTGATGTTTCAAAGCAAAAAGTTTTCTACTCTGAGCTTTTTCTTTCTGCCCATGTGTGTGAAACCGGCACTTTAGAATGAATTCTTCAAACTTGGAACACCGTGGTGGGCATAGGAGCACGAGATGGACTGACTGCCTGTGCAGTCGTGGTGGCTTTCTTCTGCCAGGGCTGATCCCACCTGTGTTGCATTCTCTCATCTCCCACCAGGTGGCAGCGCAGAACTGCCGGAAGCGCAAGCTGGACCAGATTCTCTCTCTGCAACAGGACGTTGAGACACTGCACCTGGAGCGTCAAGAGCTGGAGCGACGGCACGAGGAGCTGCTTGCACAACGGCTCCTGGGACGTGACAAGTACAGCCGCCTTTGTCAGCTGCTGGCTGCCCACACCGCGAGGCCCCTGAGTCCCACTTTGCAGCAGTTCACCAACGTTGAAGCATCGTTTGCCACCTGCGACGGCGCACCACCTACAAACACTGGGGCACGGCTGAAAAAGAAGATGCACACCAAGTGGGAGAGCGATGAGTGAGGCAGGCCCCCCCCCCCTCCCCCTTTTGGTACAGTGGCTAGAAAAGGGCCAGTGGCCTTCGGAATCGCATATCCATGTGATACATATCCATGAGGTGGAAGGCTGGAAGCCACTGCTTTGTGCCCCAAAGGGTGTGAATTCTTTGTGCTACAAAATGAGAGACACCCCCCTTCCCCCCAGGTTACACCCTGAAGTAGGTAATTTTGCCGTGTAACAGTAATTGTCATTAGCCTTTTGTGTGTTACCTCTGTGTAAAGCTGTACGCCCGTTAGTCTTCTGTTCGGTATTGCCATGTGTGCTTCAGCATCGAGTGGCATTCCCGACAAGAAAGGTAGCGGCTGTGCAGTGGTAAAAAGTGGCAATGCAGGAGAAGATTGCTGACAGTCATTGTTGCGCGACATACTTGCACCCATTTCTGTGCTGCAGTTCAGTAGCAAGTCAGTTCGGAAGACCTCCAATGAACATCCGAGAGTTGCAGCCTGTGGCTTGTCACGTTACAGTTGCTGCACTTGCTAATTGATGCTTTCAAATTCCAGCATATTCGTGTGGCCACTCATAGTTACCACCGCATCCTGCCCAGTGATGCTCCAGAAGTTTCAAGTGTTGATGCTTGCACTGGCATTGTGGACGCTTGCCTTAGCACCTAGACAAATGCTTGTGGTGACCGGTCAGTGCAGCGATCGTTTGGTTGTAGGTGCAGTTTGTGAACGGGAGGAATAGCAGCAAAAATCTTCGTACACGTTTTGCAGGTTGGTTAACTTAATGGTGCTACGAGTAATGTGTCATCGAGTCTTCCTGTGAGAACCCCTCCTCACAAAGCACAGTCGTACCTCTGCAGTCACTGCCACGGCACCCTTTCTAGCCACTGTATTCCTTTCTCCATGCAAGAAGAAAGCAACACTTGTGATTTGATGACGCTCAACGACACGCTTCCTTCAAGTGCTGCGGAGGTGTGCTCAGTGGACATTTGGTGAACTGTGTGCGCCTGTGTGCATTGAACGTGCATAAGAGGACCAAGGGCAGTCACCATGTTTCATTCTGTCTTTCCTTCTATCGTTTATTTTTTTTTTTTTTTAAACCTCGCTTTGGTCTCAAGCTACTGCCAACTGTTGTAAATGCGTTTTTCCTTTCTGGGTTCTCTGTAAAGTGTTAGAGCGAAGGAAAAACCAAACTGTTTGGCTTTGTAGTTTTTTACGGCACTAGATTGTTGCATTGTAAATATAAATGTTTCTTAGCTTTGCTGTGAAATAATGAATTTGTGCCTTTTTGAGTACAGCAGACCAGCTAAGTCATGCAAAGAACAATAGCATCTTTCTTCTTTTTCTTTAAGTATCACATTAGTAGCCCTCAAGGGAATGTTGAGTTTACTGGAGACGTACGCTGAAGTGCAAACTTGTGCAATAAACTACTCGTGCTACAAAAGTCTTGTAAGGTAATACCTTGCAGGATATTGCGTGCTGGTGTGGTTTAACGAAGTTTATATTTGCACAAGTCGAATGCATTATTTATTCCGTGTGATTCACATATTGTCCTTTGGTTACTACACTCATTCTGTGTCAGGAATGCAGTTTCATTTCTAATAAACTTCGTTGATGAGTATGACCTGTCTACATTGCTTGTTTCTGCCACCTCTGGCAAAAACGATGTTTACACAAAGGTCTTATGGGAAACAATTTGGCAAGCTTCTCATTGTAGAGTCCCAAGACATATTTTTCTTGGGCAGCGTTTGATGGTACGATTTCTTGGCAACATTTAAGGTGTGTCCGCAGGTCATTCCCGCATGACATGTTCTTAATTTACTGCTCAAATTATATATGAGCTGTTACTTGACAGATGGGTTAGTTTTTAATAAAATAGGCGCTTAAATGACATTTTTAAAACAAGGTGGATCAAAGTCGAGCATGGATTTCATGGAAAGGTCATTGCATTCCCGCGCAGTCGTACGGTAGTCTGCCGTCTCGACAAGCAGTGAACTGGAAGTACAGCTGAAACAAATGGAATCATGATGGAATGTGTGGAAAAAGCATGAACTGAAGGTGGTGGGGGTGGTGAAAAACTTTCATTGCTCTAAAGAAAAAAGCACATGGAGGTATGCATGAGCCGGTCCTTAAGGGCCTGGCCCTTAAAAATACTAGGTGGGATCTCTAGTATGGGACCCCAGTGGCGTTGGCCACTGCCCGAGCGCGCTCGGGGTCGAGCGTGCGGTCGAGGTCATAGCAGCCGAGCAGGGTCGCCTCCCACTCCTCTAGAGTGGGATTGGGGGGAGGGGGTAATAGCGGGGTTAAATGGGAAGGCCCACACTATGTGGTAAATTTCCATAGACTTCTCCGCACAGTGCGAACAACTGCCCGTCAAGGAAGGATCCAAATGATTTAGTGCTGCCAGGCACAGCAGAGTGTTCGTATAGAGACGGAGTAGAAGCCACTCCTCTGTATTATGTGGTCCTCTACTTGGGCAAGGGTAAAGGCTATCGCCAGATTGATAATGATGGACAATGTCTTTAAAAGAATATGCAGGATTGAATTCTAGGTCCTGATCTAGGGGGTCGAGAAAGGAAGCCTGGAAAGAGAGCGCACAGACGTCAGCGTTGGCTGCCTCATTCCCCTAGAGACCCTAATGAGCAGGAGCCGATACTATGTTCTGGTGAGCGGGGTCCCTGGTGCAAGTGCAATTTTGAAGTAGTCAGTGGGCTAAGTATGGAGCCCAGCTTTGCTCGATGTTCCGACAGGCCCCTCGCGTGTCGGAAACAATTGATTTGGAATCGGAGTGGAATAGCAGCCAGTGCAATGCCAACCTCATCTGCATGAGTTGTGTCGCGGGTGCAAAATATAAGCCCGTTAACTGTTTTGGACTGGTGGATGACTGAGGCCGTGTACTATCCCCCATGGTGGTGGCCGGAGGCGTCCACGTAATAAGTGCCAGGTTTTGACACGTAACGGTGGCCCAGGGCCATCACCCGTGCAGGCGCCGACCATTGTTCCTTGCGTGTCATGTTGGGAAGAGGGCATACATCAAGGGTGCATCTCCACTCGAAAGGGAGCCGTACTCACTCTTCCACAAGGGTGCTGTGTTGGACCTGTAGCCAAGCAAGGAGGTGGCGACTCGACATTAGAGAGACGTGTGTATTGGTTGCTTAAGTGAGACTCGCGGAGTTCCCAGAGCGTGTTCACCATGCCCAGACCCAGGAGGTGCTGGTTGGAGGTGTTCACGTCCCTGGAGATCAAGGGCTCTTAATTTTGTGGAGGATGACTTCGAGTGCATCCTCTTCTTGTTTCCAAAGGTGGAGGTAAGGAGTGAAATATGATTCGACTGGTCATGAATGCATGCGCCAGCCGCAAGGCCTTTACCCCACAACCCCCCGCGTTTATTGGAAACTCGGCAGACCATGGGCGGCCCACCTGAACCCAAAGGGTGTAAACTTTTCTTAGAGTGTACACTCTTAGAAAAATTTACGCTCTTGGGGGTGTAAACTCTAAGAAAAGTTTTACGCCTTTTGGAGTATATTTGCCACACAACGATAATCATCATCTGTCTTGCCCGCATTTCCTTTCTTGAAAACGCTGCGCTCGTTAATTTCCTGTCGGGAATGCCAGGTCATGCTAATAACGCGCATGCCGTTCGTTACTGGAATGTACCGGACTCGCCGCGTTAAAGAAAGGAAATGCGGACAAGACGGATGACGATTATCGTTGTGTACCGGGAAACTTCCGTTTCCCGGCACAAATTTCAAGGCACGTGAGCTCGCCACAGCCAATCAGAGAGTCAACATGGCGGATAATGGCGTTCAGACTGGGATACATAGCGCAAAACACGCCAACACGCCCAAACTTTTTCCCTGCTAAAGGATAATGGCGGCCGTGTAGCCGCCATGCGTGTCGAGAATAGCACCCCAGGGACGCTATTCTGGACATTCCGCCATTTTCTTCGGTGCATGACGTAGGGGCGACGCAAACAAAATGGCGCTGGTGGCCCCGTTTTGTTACGTAACGTGACGCCAACTTGACGTTTCGCCTTAGAAACTGAAATGAAGGCACTGAATGTAGCTTTATCGGTTAAGCAAAACAGTTTGCCTCCGCAGTAAAAATAAAGCAGCTATCTCAAAGCGTATAATTATTCCGCCGAAAACGCTTCTCGCTTCCGTCGTTTGCTGCATATACCACATATTCGCGTCGGCTTCAACAGCTAGGATGCGTGTCCCCGGAAAATGGAATGAGTCATCGCATGTTGGTGCCAACGCACTTGTTTTCTTGCTTGAGACAACATACGCGACATACCAGTGGTGATGTACGCACGTTCTAGGCCACGTTATCACTATCTCGTGAAACGCAAGTGACTCAGCCCGACTCGGCTGGCTGATAAACGGCCGAATATCACCGATAGCGTTGCGGGCGCCAGAGATATCCACTATCGCGACGCAAGCGCCGGCGCTGCCATCTCTTGTTCATTTCGCTGGTTACTCGCACCGCGGGAGGAAACTTCAAGGCGCCGCCTTGCGTACATTTCTTTTTATAAATTAGAAAGAGGCAGTTGTCGTAACTTTTGATTGTGCGAAAAGGCATTAATCTTGATTGCAATACAAATGCAGCAGAGAAAAGTGGACAACATTGCCGAAAGCTTGCTATGTTCAACCAATATTATTTCGTATAAACGCGTTCTTTTAAAAAATGATGGCCCCAAACACAAATGCCAACACCACCCGAGAGCGATGCAAATACTATGAGCACGCGTTACGAACAAAAGATTTTCGTGGCGCCAAACGACGGGGAAAATGTGGCGATACGCATTCCTCTCGGCTGCCATTGCATGCGTATGGCTGCTCATTAGCATAATTCGCGTGGCTCGTCGCAGCAAAAATTATGGCGGAAAATCTCAGCAATGGCGGCCCAGCGCAACGTCACGCATCGTCAAAATGACGTTTACGTAACAGCCCTTCCTGTGACGCTCCTCACGAGATATTCCTTCAGCCAATCAGCAAGCTGGCATGGCGCATATCTTGGATCGCCACCACATATTCGCGCAATCGCAGATGCATTGCACTGGTTGTGCATGCTACCGCTCACATTCTTTTTGAAGCGCTAACACCGTAATATAGCTGCCAAGGACCAAAAAATGCATTAGTCCATAAAATTTGCAGCTCTACGTCACGTTTCGTCATCTTGATGAAAACGCAAAATTGCATTTTTGCAATACTTCCGCTTCCCGGCACAAATTTCAAAACACGTGATCTCTCGACAGCCAATCAGAGAGCAAACATGGCAGATAATGGCGGCCGTGCAGCTACCATGGATGGATGGTAGGAGCGTCCCCTTTGAAACGGGGCGATGGCAGTTGCCACCATGCTCAGATTTTTATTTTGCCTTTTATTTTTATCTGTGTTGTGTGTTATTGAATTTCTCGATTTTCTTTAAATACGTCTTCCTACCCTTTTAACCTTATGTCACCTCTCTGCTTTTGAGTCACCATTACATGACTTATTATCTCTGAACCCTAGGGGCTCAGGAAGGGTGACTGTTGCCGCATCGACATCGGGCTTGATACCATCACATCTTAGTATGAGGTGTTCCATTGTTTCTACATATTTGCCACACACAGTACATGTGTCTTCTTCTTCGTTAAATTTCTTTTTATAGCTCCGCGTTCTAAGACATCCTGATCTAGCTTCAAAGAGTAGGGCACTGCCTCTTGAGTTATAATAAAACGCTTCCTTCCTGATCTGCTGTTTCCAGTATCGATATAGTTCCACACTATGCTTCTTTTCCATTGAAAATATCCTATTTTTACCTTCCGCGTTTTTAACCTGTCGTTTAATGCTCTGTCTTTCTTCGTCCTCGTGAGTGAGTGAATAAACTTTTATTTGGTCCAGCAAAGCGCGATAAAACGCGCACCCGGCTAATCCCACGACGGGACTGACAGATCTAGTCTGCCAGCCCGTCCTCGTGTCTGGCATACTTACTGGTTAGCTTCCTAGTTCTTTTCCGCCATTGTGAGTCAACGCTCTTTCTGTATAGGTATTTAAACACCTTAGCTGCCCACCTGTTATTGTCCAATTTCCTCAGGTGTTTTTCGTATAGGATTTTAATCTGAGCTTCCCGTGCTTCGAACTGTTGTAGCGGGTGGCAGAGTGACGGAGACGATCCAAGAGCACGTACCGCACTGTTTTATTTCAGTGACAGCGAACTATATATATAGGCTGCTTGCCTATGACGTAACATAAAAAGAACGAATCATGTTTGACACGTGTGGCACAGCACTTCATATCACGAACGATGCCCAGCCCATATCTCCCTGTACTGCTTCGTTTGTGGTTTTCCCGTGGGCACCTAGTGCTAACCTTCCCACAGCTCTCTGATTTACTTCTAGTCTCGACTGAACCTCTGCCCTTAAACACAGGACCGCATTCCCGAAAGTAAGCCCCGGCCCCATTACTCCCTTCCAAATACCTCGCAGTACCTCATACCTGTTGTACTCCCACAATGCCCTATGTTTCATTATCCCGGCATCTCTTCGCCCTTTTGCTATGAGAGACTGTTCGTGCTTTTCCGTGTACATGTGCCCTTTGTTTATCCATACCCCGAGATATTTGTATTCGGCCACTCGGGGTATTTCATGGCCTTGTATTGTAAGCTCCTGATCAGTGGTATCGTTGAAAAACATCCCACCGGACTTAGCTGCATTAAAACTGAAACCTAAACTGTCTCCTTCGTCTCCACAGTAATTAACCAGAGTTTGCAAATCTTCCTGGCTATCTGCTAACAGTACAATATCGTCCGCATACATTAAACCCGGTAGTCGTTGCTCAACAACCTTTTCGCCTAATCTGTACGACAGATTATACTCTAGATTGCTTCGTTCTAACCTTCTTTCCATGCTTATCATATAAAGCATGAACAGCAGCGGTGATAGAGGACAGTTAACCTTGCCTTAATCCTTTGTGAACCTCGACAGTTGTCGTACTCTTAATTCCTTCCCATGTTATTTCAACATTATTTTCTCTATATAGTTCCTGTAGAAAACCAATTACCTCATGACCGATACCTTCATCTTTTAATATGTTCCACAGGAGTTCCCTGTTCACGTTGTCGTATGCACCACTTATGTCCAGGAAGGCTAAATACAGAGGTCTATTTTCCGCCTTAGCTATTTCTATGCACTGGGTAAGCACGAACAGGCTATCATCTAAGCGCCTACCACTTCTGAACCCGTTCTGAAGTTCTCCGAGTATTCTATTACTTTCTACCCATGACCGCATTTTCAATTTCACCGCCTGCATCGCCAGCCTATATATAACTGATGTTATCGTTATTGGTCGGAAGGATTTGACGTTCTTCTTATCACCTTTCCCTTTATAAATCAAACTCATTTTACTCTGTTTCCAGCTGTGCGGAATTTGCTTATTTGTTATGACTGCCTCCAATGCTTTTATCAGCGTTTCCTTGCTTCTTGGGCCAAGTTCATTAATTAACTTGATTGGAATTTCGTCTATACCCGCGGACGTGCATTTTGGAACATTTGCTTCCGCCTTTTTCCAGTTAAGATTGGTCAGTTCTATGCTGTTTTCTATTATGCTATTCTGTGTTGCTCCCTCATTTGGGGCGATTACCCTATCATCTTTCCTAAATGATTCTGCTATAACTGAACCAATGTAGTTCACAGAGTCATCTCCCTCTAAACAATTTCCTTCGACATCGTGAATCTGTTCCTGTTTTCTGTGATTAGCTTTACCCAGCCAGCTTATATGGTTCCAGAATTTCCTTGATCCCCCTTTAGTTGTATCGCGAACTTCAGCCAGCCAGCGGTCAGAGGACTGCTTTATTTTAGCCTGGACGAGTACCTGTGCTTGTTGTTTCTTTTGTCGATAATATTCCCATTTTTGGCCTATTTCCTCTTCAGATAACTGCGCCCTCTTTGCTTCTCTATGTTCCCGCGATGCCCACAGTCGTTGTTCGATGGCCTCTCTAATTTCCTTATTCCACCAACTTCGTGGCTTCCTCTTTCCTCTCCAGCGGTTCACTCCTTTTAGTTCTTTTATTTTTGTACTAATGAGTAGTTCTAACTGATTATAATCCCACCTTTCCATGGGATGTTTCTCTATTGCTTCCTCTATGCCAGCCGCTATTTGCGCTATTTGTGCGTCATGTAATTTTGCGTACTCTTTTTGGCTTCCCTGCATTTCTCTTTTGAGTAGGGCTCCCAACTGTAGACTAATACGCTTATGATCACTTCCGAGGCTGTACTTCCCCTCTTCGTCTATTTCCATTATTGCTAGCTTGTTATACAACCCCTGCGACATTAAGCAGTAGTCAATGGTCGTTTGTCTGTTACGGGACTCCCACGTGATTTGTCCATCACACTTAGTTTCTCTATTTACTATAACTAAGTTGTGTCGCTCACAGAAGTCTAGCATCAACTTCCCATTACAATCTGTGCAATCTGTGTATCCATCCAGATCCTCGATGTGGCCATTCAGGCCATTCATAGAGTTACTATAGGCCATTCATGTCACCCAGCAGACAAATATCGGCACCTTCTCCAAACTGCTTTATATCGTCACCGAGACACTTCACTAGATTTTTGTTCTCTTGCCTGCATTTGTCCCCTGTCCTTAAATAAACTACTCCTAGCCACGCCTATTCTGGCCATGGATGGATGGATGTTATGAGCGTCCCCTTTGGAACGGGGCGGTGGCTTGCGCCACCAAGCTCTTGCTACTATGCTGCCTAATATCCTACCTAGGTTAACCAATGAGAAACAAAAAAAAAGACACTATGAACTACCACGTCCAAATTTTCTGATACCCTATTGCGAACTGTGCTTTTGTACGTCTCCGTCTTTTGTCGTTTCCCTACTTTTCTTCCACCAATCCTCCAATCGTCTCTTACTGATGTCTATTGCGGACCTGTTTGCTTTACCATTGCTCCCGCTGAACCCAAGGGCTTCAAGGAGGCCAGTGGTGCCTAAATCGACCGCTGGATAGACGTCTTCACATTCTAATAAAATATGCTCCGTCGTTTCCCTAGCTTTACCGCAACAAGCACATGCTTCTTCTTCCTTCTTATATCTCGCTTTATAGGTGCGTGTCCTAAGGCATCCCGATGTCGCTTTGAAAAGTAATGAGCTTCCCTTTGAGTTATCATAAATGGTTTCTTTCCTAATTTCGTTTTTTCCCCTTAAGTAGTTACTCATGGCAGGTTTCTTTTCCATTGCCGCCACCCATGAGATTAATTCAGCCTCTCTGACTTTCCGCTTGACCTTCTTTGTTGCTGTGTTGCCCACCCCACAGGCCGCATACTTGCTGGTAAGCTTCCTAGTTCTTTTCCTCCACTGTGAATCAATGTTTTGCCTGTACAGATACCTGAACACTCTTCCAGCCCATTTACTTTCCTCCATATTCCTCAGCCGTTCTTCATACTCAATTTTACTGCGAGCTTCCCTCACTTCAAAACTAGTCCAGCCCATATCCCCTTGCACAGCTTCATTTGTAGTCTTCCCGTGAGCGCCCAATGCGAGGCGACCCACTGACCTTTGGTTCCCGTCGAGTCCTGATTGTACCCCTGATTTAAAGCAAACAACCGCATTTCCAAAAGTAAGTCCTGGAACCATTACCCCTTTCCACATACCTCGGAGGACCTCGTACCTATTGTATCCCCATAGCGCTCTGTGCTTCATTATGGCTGCATTTCTCTTCCCCTTGACTGTTATGGTTTTTTCCTGTGTTTCCATATATCCGTTGCCTTCGTTTATCCATATACCAAGGTATTTATATTCTGTTACCCGAGGTACGTATTTCTTGGCCCTGTATCTCCACTGTCTGTTCACTGTTTTCATTGAATACAATAACACCCGATTTTCTAACACTAAATTTCAAACCTAAATTGTTGCCTTCCTGTCCACAGATATTAGCCAGACGTTGCAAATCACTTTGCTTGTTTGCGAGCAACACAATGTCGTCCGCATAAAATAAACCTGGTAGTCGCTGCTCTATTACTGTACCTGCCTGTTTGTATGATAGATTAAACCCGATATTACTTCCTTCTAGCGCCCTCTCCATCCTCACCATGTACATCATAAACAGCAGCGGGGATAAAGGGCACCCCTGCCTCAGTCCCTTGTTGATATGAACTTTCTCCGCGCTCCTCATCCCTTCCCATTCAACGCAAACAGTATTTTCTAGGTAAATTTCTCTCAAAAGCTGTATACAATCGTTACCTAAGCCTTCCCCTTCCAGAATATCCCACAAAATGCTGCGGTCTACGTTGTCGTATGCTCCTGTAATGTCCAAAAAGGCCACATACAACGGTCTGCTTTCTGCTTTTGATATTTCAATACACTGAGTAAGAACAAACAAGTTATCATCCAAACGCCTACCTATTCTAAAGCCATTCCGAAGCTCTCCCAAAAGCTCTGGCCATGCGTGGCCAGAATAGCGCCCCCTGCTGAATACGAAATCTGAGGGGCTTCCGGAAGGAAATGGAACGTTAAAACTAAATCGAAACTAAACTTTTTTGTGTGCGTGTGTGTGTGGAATAGATGACTTTCTTCTGCAGCATTGTCTGCTGTCAACACACGCACTATATGCATCCGCACCTTTAACTTAACTTAACACCATTATAGTGAGCTGTAGCAGTATTTACTGGGATAATAAAATCAATCAAAAACGTATCCCGAGAAATATGCTCCGCGGGGACATAACTTTCGCGTCGTAGAATTTTCCACCACGCGAACGTGCAAGGCACTAGTCACCTCAGACGGCATTTTTCTGTAATCTGAATAGTTGTTGTGAATGGAAAACAAATACAACGGCCACAGGTGGTTGTTTCTCTGACAAATGATACTGATCGCAGTTCTCAAGTTCTGGTAATCCAGGTGGCGCAGCGGCGCAATTGTTTATCATCTGTTTGCATCTCCGTCTGCTACAGTGGTGTCTGTGGTTTCCGCTGGCCTGTGCTTGCACCGGTGTAAGTTCTTTATGCGAAGCAATGAATACGGGCTCACATTGTAGCTAACTTTTCTCCGCTGCTTGTTCTTTGCACGGCCTCCTGCCTTGGTAGGCTGTTGTTTCGACGATGGCTTGCAGCGTCGCAAAAACAAGATACTTAAGACCGCTCTTGATGCCCCGCTTTACGGCAGCGCTATTTGCAGAACGCCGATTACACAACGGTCTTGTAGCGTTGCCAAAGTCACCTCTCTTGTTGACAAGCACCGATCGTAATGAGAAGGCCTTGACTCGTCGGATAACAAACCTAACCCATGGTGATCGCTACAGAAAAGGTGGCATCGGGACACCGAACTACGACGTTATCACAGAACCAGGCAACGTCAGTCCCATGCAATATGTTCCTGACAGCATCGCCAAGCCGAGCTACGCCGACAGTGGCATAGTTGTAGGAGTGCCCAAAGAACTGGAAATCAAGACCGAAGAACAGGTTGCCCGTATGCGAGAATCGTGTCGTCTTGCTAAGATGGTCCTTAGCCGGGTATCCAAGCGAGTCAAGGTAACTATTGCTCGCTCGCTGCTTGTGATTCATTCAAGTATACCTAAGCGCTTTCTAACGATATATTCTGTCTTTCTCTACTCATACAAACACTGCCAATGCCCAATGAAGATGTGCGCAAAACTTGCACGTGTTGTGCAGCAACTGTGTTCCCACTAAACCATCAACATCAATTAGCAGTTTACTTATATGTGTGCTCTTTGCTCTCATTGTTTGTGTATAGCAGCATGTTAGCTGTTCTTATACTTATGTGGAATAAGAACAGTTACTAGTGCACTAAACATCAATTACCCTTAATTTCCACATTAAAGTGAACACGCTAGCATTATCAAGATTTACTGTTTGGCAGCTTGAACGTTACGTGCGCCATTCTGCGTCGGACGTTTCAAATTCAGCTATAGTTGACAAGTGTGCGTATCTAAGTAACATTTTGAAGAAAAAGAAAAGTAGACGGCGCTATGAAATGCACGTCAATTATATATTCACTGGCGATGTTCCCACATATAACCAATGAACAGTGTTCCTTTTTCAATAGATCTCAATTCGAAAGTAGATTTCTGACGTTCATCAGCGAGGCGTGCCACAACTGCAGCTGACACTGCCTCCTGGAAAGACGTCACGAAGAAACTTAAGGCAGTAGAGCCTTAATGCAATTAACGTTACCTTTGTAACATGGCGTCATAAGACCTACAGATAAGCATGAGGAATATTTTCCACACTTGTTGAGAGCATTAAGTCACTAAGCATGCATGCTCTGAAGTATGATCACCCCGAACCTACAGTGTGCTTTAGATGTTGCTTATAAACAATATAAGCATTTAATGCACTTTGTTAGTGTTCATTTGAAGGAGAAGTGACACAAAAATATGTCCTGCATTTTGTGCTTTTTCGGGTAGTTGTCAGCGCTATAATTACGGTATGGAAATCTTGATACCCCAAGAATCCCAAAAATAATTATTTATGACAATTAATTACAGCACCTTTTGTACAAAAAATTAAGCTGTGCACCAATGCATGCCAAGTGCAGCTTTGGACAGGAAAAAGGTGATGGTGAGTCATGATGTCACCGAAAACAAAGGTGGTGGTCATGTGGTATCACAAACCGCTTAAAAGCACCGTGATTCAGCCTGATGCAGTAGTTGAAGGCCATATAATGACGATGTTGCCAAAAGCTGCCAAACAGGCTCTTCTACTTGTTCGCATCTCTTGGAAATGCAGGCAGACACACTGCCCTTGTTTGTCCCTTCAAGTCCTGAATGAATGCAGCTTTTGGTGGCACCATCATAGTGTGTGTGTGTACGTGCCAAGCGACTCTTGTTTAATTCATAAGGAGGGTCTCGAATCCGGCAACATTGATGCCTTCAGGTAGCATGTGTGGATTCATTGACCGGTTGCCTTCACCCAAAAAGATCACATTCTCGTGATGCCTGTGGCAGAAAGGATGTTCTACATCCGCTGCCAAGGTCTGTGAGTGGTGGCGCTGGCTAACACTCCCAGGGTTCTACTAGGAAACATAAAAACCCAAGCAAGTGGATGGGGAAATGGCACCGCGGTAGCTCAATTGGTAGAGCATCACATGCAAAATGCGAAGGTTGTAGAATCGTTCCCCACCTGTGGCAAGTTGTTTTTTCATCCACTTTCATTTCCATTAATTTATCGTTTATTTATTTAATTTATTAAGCACAAATAATTTCCCCTGTGTTGTCCTTGGTGTCAGTGTTTGTTGGCTTCATATTATATATGTATGTGTAGCATCTGGCGTGCTGTGAATAATATACAAGTGTTGTGGTCATGTAACCAGTGTTACACTCTCATGTAGAATTGTACCCTCCCACCACAAAATGTGAAATAGTTCCTACCGAAGAACTATAGTAATTTCATGGCACTAAGCCATTTTCTTAGTAAGCTACCTAAACTACTGGTAGAAAAAACTAGGTTGAACATTCTTGTTTTTTAAGGGGGCATAATTAGATGGTGCATTAAATCGTGTTTATAACTCGGCAAGTGGCCGAGTACTGTGGTTCCCAGATTTATCTCTACTGAGATGTCAAATTGTGATGTCATACTAACATCCTAAGTCATTTTGTATGGACCTAGCTGTTTGGATCAGTTGAATTGCATGCATGTAATGGTTGTTGGAGATTGGCAATTTTAACACAATACTTTTTTTTTTCATTTGATGAGCTTCACTTTATGCAAATGACTAAGGGGATCAGTTAAAGAATTGCTGTGCAACATTTTTGCTAGCTGAGAAACTTATAATATTGGGACTGTCACTATTTGCAACTATGTCTGTATAGCGCTTGTGTCACCATTGTTGATGCTTTGCAGCAGAGTGCAACCAACACGGCAAATAGTGAAGATGACAGGACACAAGATATATGAACAGGGCGGAGCCCTTTTCTCGTTGCCCATGCCGTTTGCCATGTTGAATATACACCAACCAATTGACCCAGCTTAGAACTTTCATAGAGTACATCTGCATATGCACTGTGCAGGCTGGGGTCACCACAGATGAGCTGGACAGGTATGCCCACAAGCTGTGCATCGAGAACAATGCCTATCCATCGCCGCTCAACTACCGTTGGTTCCCGAAGTCTGTGTGCACCTCAGTGAACAATGTAGCCTGCCACGGAATCCCAGATGACAGGCCATTGCGTGATGGGGACATTATCAGTATTGATGTCAGCGTAAGTGCACTCATCATCTAGTGTCATCTGTTACTTCACTAGAAAGCAGAAGTTACTGAAAATTCACCTGACCATCTCTTCCTGTTACTTGTCATTTTGCATTGCGGTTTACTGTTTATGGCACCTACGAATATCTTTGTCATGTGCCTTGCTGACTAGATGCTTGCTCATTATAAAATATAAAGATGCCAAATAAACGGACACACTCAAGAGAAGAGAACGGGATAGGGTGGCACTCGCAACTGCTTTATTCACAGAACACAGGCACATATACGCAACACATATGCACAAAGCAAACTTACATCTAATCAAACATTATGATACACAATGAAGAAACTTCTTCCCGGCCTTATATAATGATAACGAAGTTTCGCTAACACACAAGCTGGCTTTCTTGCCTATGTGATAGGCTTCAACCAGTTCCCTTGCTCTAGTATCACTGCTTCGGGCAAGAATCCGCACATCTGAAAAAAGTGGTTCACAAGAGCATGAGAGACATGTGCTTAGGCATGCATTATGGATGCTTCTGATTAATGCAGACTCTTAAAAGCTTTAAATGTTGTTTTTTTTAAGTGAGATTTCTGTAGGTGAAAATGCTTGGAGGAATGTACAGTAGCATTGTAGTGCACCCTTATTTATGGCAGCTTTCTGTGAAGAATGAAGATAATTTAGTGCAAGATTTTCTGGTCACCTCATGTAATGTGCAACATAGATTCAATATGCTATCAAAGAGGTGATGAGAATACCAGATCCAATAAAGTGTTGCTGGAATTGCTATAATGTTTGTGCACAACCTTTGGCATCTTGAATTTGAGCTAAATATTGATCACTAAAGTCTCTATTACTTTCCCGTTTGCCTTGTATTAGTGAAGTTCTAAAGCGCTCACTTACATGAAAAAAAAATTGATGCAACATTTTGTTTATAAGGGCGAATCAGAAAGACATTGCCCCTGTTTTTTATTAGCAAAATAAGCTACACACAGGTAATTATAAACACAGGTAAATATAAACGCTCGTAGTATTGTTAAAAAATTTCCTGATTTATTGTCCCTTATATCTATTCATTCCCCCCATGTTATCGGCATCACAGAGACTTGGCTGCACAATGGTATTTACGAATCTGAGTTCACTCCACCCGGTTTTGTTGCCGTGCGCTTAGACAGAATTTGCGGTACTGGCGGTAATCTGGCACTGCTTATCCGGTCGGATTTACGATTCTCAGTCTTGCCTTCTCCTCCAGAAACAGAATCCGTGTGGTGTAAAATTTACCTCCATAATCGGTGTATTGTGATTAGTGTTATTTATCATCCCCCCTGCTCTACTCTTGATGTTCTTCATGCTGTTGCAAATTTCATGAGCGAGATTAACATTGCTTCGTCGAGTTTTATTAGTTAGTATTAGTATTATTATTAGTATTATTAGTTTTATTAGTTTTACTTCAACGCTCCTGGCATCCACTGGCCATCATTGTCTGTTGTCGGTCGCGACACAGCTATTTGTAAAGAACTAATAAACATATCCTTGTCCTTTGGTCTCACCCAGGTTGTTCCTAGTGCAACCAGATTAAATTCCGTCCTTGACTTGGTTTTTTTAAGTGCTAACCTAGCCGAACGTGACTTTTCTTGCGAAGTAATTGATGGTATTTCAGACCTTAAAGGCGTTTTAGTGTCACTCTCCTGTCCAATTTCTAAATCCCCCTACACGTTTACTAGTTTCCCTGATTTCACTCGTGCGGACGACAATTCCATTACTGATGTCTTATCTCATCATTTCAATACATTTAGTGCACTTGCAGACAACCAGGACATCAACTGCCTTGCTAATTACTTTGAGCGTCTTGTCAAATCATGTATAGAACGTCTTGTGCCCATCAAAACTAAGAAAAGAAATTCTGACATTCCATAGATGACTCGTGATATCTTGCATTTGTCCCATCGCGTTCGAAGGTTAAGGCATTCCAGAAGAGGCACTGATCCCATGGCGTTGGATAGATTTGTTAAGGCAAAGAATGAACTCAATCTTAAGTTGCAAAATTCCGAGGATTTCTTTTTTCGCGTTCGCCTGCACAATTTGCTAAGAACTAACCCACGAAAATTTTGGTCTTCTATTTTACCTTGCGATGCTTCATCCACTTCTTTCAGAATAGATAATGACGTCATCAACGACCCGGCGGTGATATCCGATGCTTGCAACAAGTATTTCCAATCCGTGTTTGTTTCCGATAACAACTTTATCCCGACACTTACCAATATAGTTTCTTCTAAAGCAATCAGTGACGTTGAGATAAACTGCCAAGGCATCCTCAACCTTATATTAAACCTGGATGTTAAGAAATGCACCGGTCCGGACGGGATACACAACACGTTCCTTGTTCGTTATTCATTGTGGTCATCAGAATATCTGTCAGTCATATTCAGAAAGTCCTTATCATCCTCTACTGTACCTTCTTCATGGAAGTTAGCCAACGTGCTCCCTCTTTATAAATCTGGAGACAAGCAGTGTTTGTCGAATTACAGACCAAATTCACTGACGTCACAGTCATGCAAACTGTTGGAACACATCATTCATAAGCACATCACGCTCTTTCTGGAATCAAATAATTTACTGTCTAACATGCAACATGGGTTTAGGCACGGTTTTAGCACGTTAACGCAGCTAGTTGAGTTCACGCATGACATTTCATTTAACCTTGATGTAGGCAACCAGGTTGATGCCATTTTTATAGATTTCTTGAAGGTGTTTGACACCGTTTTACATTCTAAACTTATTGCTAAACCTAATGCTGTACTGAATAATTCTCCTTTAGTTAACTGGATTTTAAGCTTTCTCTCATTTCGCTCCCAGTTCGTCTCTTACAGTTCGACTGACTCCGCTACTGTTGATGTGACATCAGGTGTGCCCCGACGCTCCGTCCTTGGGCTGCTTCTTTTTTTATTATACATAAACGATTTGCCGCTTCACTGCTCTTCTAAAATCCGTCTTTATGCTGATGACTGCATTCTATATGATGAAGTGATTAAATCTTCTAATGATCATTATCGCATTCAAGAGTCGTTTTCTAGATTTTCCAATTGGTGTAACACTTGGCAAATGAACATTAATTTCAATAAAACCGTTCTGATGTCTTTCTGCAACAAATCTTCCCCCTCCCTTTTCAGTTACTCGTTCAATGGCCGTGCTGTAGATAAGGTTTCTGAGTATAAGTATCTTGGTGTCATTTTTACGCATAACATGTCATGGTCCAAACACACTGATTACATATGCAGTAAAGCACTAAAAAATTTAGGTTACTTGAGGCGAACGCTAACCCGATCTCCTAAAGACACAAAGTTACTAATGTATAAATCTCTAATCCGCCCTGTTCTTGATTATGCATCTGTAGTTTGGAGCCCGCATAAGCAGTTAGAGATTAATAAACTAGAAGCTATACAGAAAAAAGCTGTGCGATTTATATGTCATCGTTACGATCGTGACTTTTCGCCCTCTTCAACACTTTCTTCCTTGAACCTAAACACGCTCTCTTCTCGTCGCCGTGTCGAATCATTAAAATTCTTGCATTGCATTGTCAATTCTTTAGTTAGGCTCTCAAATGATAATTACGTTAACTTCATGCTGGGATCATCAACGAGAAGACATCATGACCTAAACTTGGTACCCTACTACGCACGTACTAACATGTTCAAATTCAGCTTTTTTCCCCGCTCAATTGAAGACTAGAATTCATTACCTGGGTCCATTCACTCATGCTCATCCCAAATTTTTGCAACCGCCATCCCAGATGCATAATCGTGCTCACCCATGTTTGGCAGCATTTGTATAACTTCTTGTGTATTTTTCTTTCATTTTCTTTCATCAGTGCTCTTTAAAAGTGTTCACTTGTGTTTACCGCTGTATACTCCAATGTATTTTCTGTACCTTTCTTAACCTACTCCTGCTATAGCGCAAATTGCGCTGCAGTATGTATAAATAAATAAAATAAATAAAAATTACAAATGTACATGCTATTCTCTGTACCTTACATTATATTTTTACATAGCCCCCCCCCAACGAGTTCAGACATTTGTCCCATTGCAACACTAAATTTGAGATGCCCCTGTGGTCAGACAGCGATGCACGTGGCCTCCCCAAACGCTCATTGTCATGCAACTCTTCACGGTCTTTTGCAAATTCACAACACCACCACTTCACACCTCTCAAAGCGAGACACCTTTCTTTCCCCATACGTGGGTTGAATTTCCCTGTGGATTTCGATGGGCATTCGTCCCTTCCTTCATGGAGAACGAATGTCACTGCATTGCTCGTACGCTGTGGACGTGGGAAGCACAACCGCCATCTTCAACAACTGACAGCTGCGCCGTGCCGCGGAGCTACCGGCAGATAAGGCCGGGATGGTCCAAGAAAGTTCCACCGCTGGGAGGGGATATGTCAAATGTACAGCCGTAATTTGGCTAAAAAAGAAAGAGGAACCAAAGACTTTCTAATTCGCCCTCATAGATTTATTTATTTATTTATTTATTTATTTGACGTTTATAGAACTTGTACCAACTTGTACTGACGAAAACTTTCCTGAGGTAATTTTTGTTTGTATAATGATTCAATATTCATTACAGCAAATCTAATAAGGTATGCTGAGACGCTCTCTGAGTTTGAAGTTTATTGTTTGTTAATGCATGTACAATCTTGCATGTTCCTCTTTTTCTTGACGATGTTGCTGCACAATTGCCATCAATATCTTGAGGCTGGTGCGATTCTCACCGTTTCTACTAAATACACCTGGGAGCAAAAGTGCACCCCCCCCCCCATATCACACTGACTTCTCTGAAAAATTAGATTCCTTCATTTCTTCTAACACACATCAGAAAATTGACGAGTGCACTTTGGTGTTTGTGTGGTAAAGTATGAACTACAGTATTCAATTTTGGGCTGTGTAAGTAAGCTTCGAAGAAATTAAGCTTTTTCCCTTGAACTCGTCCGTACACTGCTTCTCGCGGGTTTATACACCTTGAGCATGGAACAGCTTCATTTAAGCAATTACAGTCTGTGTCGTGAAATAATTAAGTTAGAAGTTAATTAGTAAATTTCGGTTGATTGCTCAATTATTTTGGGATTATCCCACATCTAGTGAGCTCTGCCACTGCTAATAATTCATTACTAAAAAAATGCATTATCTCTATTGCACTGTTTAACACTCTGACTCTGCCAATTTGAACTGCACTGTACAATCGAATTACAGTATAATGTAGTTGCATCTGATGAGAAATGCCTTTGTTATATTCTAGATTCAATGTAAGCATGCACAGTAACACCAGCAAAAAAAAATCGAGAATTTTGCATTCAATTTATTACATCCGTGTTTGTTATATTGAAGCTGGACTGTATGTGTTAAATGGGTAACCAAATGCATTCTTTTTTTGTTAGGTGTTCTATAATGGCTACCATGGAGACTGTGCCGAGACCTTAATGGTTGGCCACTCTTTGGACGAGAGGGGCAAGGCATTGGTGCAGACGGCTCGTGAGTGCCTGGATAGGGCCATCAGCATCTGTGGTCCTGGCCAGAAGTTCAGTGAAATTGGCAGAGTGATCAGGTAACAAAGCTGTACTGCTTGTGTAGTTCTTTTTAAAACTGTCATCAGGTAAGATTTCAGTGTAGGCTAGTCAGCCTGTGCTGTCCCAAACTATATCCTTGTACTGATGGGAACAGAAGAGGAATAGATTATTCTGGTCTATCCTGCCTTTCTTGTGGCCTGGCTTCTTATTGTGGAGCGTTGAACACTGTTCTGTCTGGTATAAAATGTGCCGTTTGTTCTACTCGCATTATGTGTGTTTTTCCAGCACTTTTTCATAGTTTCTGCAAGGGTGATCACTTTCATACATCTGTGCATTCATTCTTTCGTTCATTCATCTACATTTCTCTCAAAGGCATTGCAGTGGGAGTTGTCACCAGTCAAAAAAAATTTGTTGCACCAGAAGTAGCATTAGAACATTCAACATGATGGCAAACATCTTGCAAAACATATACGTTTGGTTGCACTGGAAGGAGCAATACAGTAAGGTACTTCAGAAAGCGGCTTTGAACTTGTGCCAGTCTGCATTTCTCACTTCTTTGTCATGTTGTGGTGTAGCCCAACATGGTGGTGTAGTCCTTAAAGGCCACTTCAAAAATTTTGATTAAACACAGGAACTTGTAAAGTGCTGCCTTGGAAGTGTTTTACCACAAGAAATATCAAATCGGTTTATTATTACAGGAGATAGGAGAAATTGAACCGTCCTGTTACCATGCCCCCAAGAAGCAAGCTTCACTGCAAATGCTCTCCCCCTTTGCCATGACTAGCATCCACAAGCTGCATTCCTTCCCTGCCCTCACCCATACTGGACCTGATGCCATGTTAACGTCACAAGCCTTACCTTGTTTTATTTCTTTTTTCCTTTTTTTTTTCGCACTGTATCACACTTCCATTGGTGGTCTTGCATGTTTTTCATCGGACGATTTACCGGAGTCATGTGCCATAATTGGTGATGCTGCAGGTGTGTCTCTTATTTTGGCTGTGTTCCAATACTCGCCGTAGGTGGCAAAGTAGATGGCTAAGCGAAGACAACCAGAAGACAAGTCAATAATGATGCAGGCTACTTTCCTGTCCATAGAAGATGGTGGCTGAGCAGGACACTTGGAAAGCCAACAGGAAGGTTGGCTGCACACTAAAAAATACAGACGCGCTTTCCTGTGTCCTTAATATAAGCCACATCGTGTTTTTCATCGGTTCGCAGGCACAAATACATAACATACAAAAATAATTTGTGCTTTTCTCAACTTTTTCTTGTCGCCACGAGGTGCTGTCATGTCGGAGAAGCGTCTTCTGTACGTCTTCCAGACAGTTTGGAACACATTCCATTACATGGCCTCGGAGCTGTCTTGGCCATCTCCTTAGCTGTCTACGTAGACTGTCTCCAATACTGGCCAGAATTGGAACGCGCCCATAGAGTTGTTTATGGGTATGACCTTAATTCTCCAGCAGGAAGCGGGACTCGCTCAAGAGAAAGGGTGCACAGGCTTTAGTTAGAAATTTGAGCTGTTTTTGCACCATGAAGCAGTTTGATACTTTGCAGACATGATCATCAGTACATGATCAGCACACCATGTTTGTCAGTTTGCAACCCTCAAGTCTGGAGAGGGGCCCTTAAACGATAATGAACCAGCTAGCCCAGCAGCAAGTTTTGGTGGAGGTGTAGTAGAAGGGAAATAGCAATGGAGTGAGCCCTGAAGCACGACAGCTGCCCTTGATTTAAATATAGTACTGTGGAATTGCATGCACCATGAGGGGGAGTTACTTTAAGATCATTTGCACAATAGGAACCTGATTACGAGATGTAATTACAGTGACTGCAAAATAGATGAAAATAAAGGAAATGTATTTGTAAGTAACTCAACCAAATGCAGTTTTTATAAGGAGAAAAAAAAACACTTAATCACCTTCTGTACTGAAAAGTAATCCAAGGCGCAATTTTGATGTGATGGAATCTGTGTTACTTGTGGCTCCAGAATTGCTGAAAAATGCACTAGAAGAGGCAAGAATACTTGCAAATGGAATTTACAAGTAGCTCTTTGGCTGTGTTGCTGCTGTTGTGCCCAGTAGTAGTGCTTTCTCAACTTGTGTTCTAAAAGGACAATGTCGACGATTTGTGGCAGCCTTTCCCCATTTCCCACATGTACTGAAAGAATGAGGCTTCTTCCCGCATCGCGCATCGGCATCTATTTAGTGTATTCATCTAACTTTACTTGCATTTTCTCTTCAATTAGCTTGATGTACCTCTAAATGCATAAGAATTTCAATTCCTCCCCAACGACAAAACCTGTCCATCCATCTGTCAGCTAAAACAAATTGCTATAAAGAAAGTAATCTATAAAACAAAATAAATTCGAAAGGAAATATGTTGGCGGTGGTGAGCTCTGAACTTGCGACCCTATGCTCAGAAGCCGACTGTCTTACCCACTGGGCTAAACATCCATGCTTGCGGAAGGTGAATATATATGAACCATATGAATGTGTTGTACTGGCGGTACAAAACAAATGTCAAAGGAGAACAGCTTTTATAAAGGCTTTGTTGAAAGATTTGGTTATGGTGGAATAAAAGCCAGCTATAGGACCACACGTAGAGCCGACTTGGAACATTGTAGATATCAGGAAAATTCGCGGACATGTAAAGCCAGACATGCCACATCCCTAATGTGTTTCAGTGGTTGCGGAATGTGCCTTTCGTTGGGGCGTTCCTTCACCGACCAAAATGCTACCGATCTATGAGGGCTCATGTGCTTTGCATCGCGCAACACTGACAGATAAGCAGTCATTGAGTTGATAAGGATGATAAGGAGTGATGAGGGGTTATATGGGTCTCATCACAGTTGATAACAGTTCGACACAGGTGATTAAGGTGCTAAAGAGCAATAAATGCGTATAATGATCGGAGCAATTCTGAGACGCCCCGCAGGAGCGTCAGCGTCAGCAGGCATTTGGTGTGTTGCGACACCACGTGCCCGAGCACACGGGGGTCGGACCCTCCCGCGTGTAGCCGTGTACGGCTTAGCCGTGTCCGGGGAAAGCGGGATCCTGGGGGTTGAGCCGATGCCGGATGTTCGGACCGTTGAGGTCCCCCGGCAGAGGCAATGCGCCTCTTCGGCCTCTGCTTCTCGTAGACGGCACCCCCGGACCGACCCACCTGGGGCAAATCGGCAGTCATCTTTTCCTGTCCCCCTCTTCCGTCTTTTTCTTTCCTATCTTTTTTCTTTTACTGTCCTATCATCTCTTCTCTTCTGTCACTTCCTAATTTTCCTTGGGCGGCTAGGGTTAACCTTGTGTATGTGCCCTCCCTTGGGTATAATATATTAGGTTATAGTGGCAATGTACGGTTGGCGCCTGCAGCCTTACGCGTTAAGTTCTGCAGCATTCCCAAGTTGGGCTCCGTTGTGGGTGGCCGCCATTGCTGCCAAAAACAAACCGAAATACTATGGGAACACCCACATTTCCCCGCCTACTTGATCGTCACGCTCAGAATAGAGGATGCACTGGAAGACTTAAGCACATATTTCACCCGCACAAAAGAGACCTACCCGAAATACCAGGTGGTACATAGCAAGAATTCTGAAAAAACAGGCCAGATTTATTTCGCCATTCACAGTAGCAAAATCTTTGACCGAAGCCTTAAGGTCATGTTATAAAGTGGCGAAAATGGCTAGTGGAGACTTTCTTCGTGAGATCCCTCAGAAAAATCAGTATGGGAAACTAGGCAGTCTTGTGACATTTGGCAATACACCAGTCTCTGTTACACCACACAGATCAATGAATAGCTCATGCAGAGTCGTGTCAGAGGCAGACCTCCAAGACTTGACAGAAGCTGAACTCCTGGAAGGGTGGAAAGAACAAAATGTCGCCAATGTAAAACGTATTATACTTAGACGAGACAACAAGAAAATCCCCACCAAGCATCTTGTCCTAACATTTGCATCCAGCGTACTGCCAGAAAGCATCGAAACAGGATATATCAGGTTAACTGTCCGACCATATATACCCAACCCTAGACACTGTTTTCAATGTCAGAGGTTCGGCCATGGCTCGCATAGCTGCCGTGTCAAATAACTTGTGCAAAGTGTAGAGTCCAGGGCCACCCCTCCGACAACTGCAGTGGCACACCTCACTGTGGGAACTGCAGTGGTGACCATCCAGCCTACTCACGCTCCTGTCCAAACTGGAAGAAAGAAAAAGACATATATATTCACCCTCAAATTAAAAAAAAAACATTTCATTTAAGGAAGCCCGTAAGAGGTGCTCACCTTTCCACAGCACACCTTATGCTGATGCGGCGCGTCGGGGGGCAGCGTTGCAGCGGCCATTGCCAAGTGCCCTGCCCGCGTGCAGCGAGCAGGTACCTTTGGCTCCTGCCCCCAGGGTGGAAGTAGGTAAGCCTACTCCATCCAACCAGCAAACAGGCCTGGCTACCCTTGGGTTGCCGGCCCCACAAGAGTTATCTGCGGCAACCTGCGCTACACGCAGCGATCCCGCAGGACCGATAGCGACCCCGAAGGTAGGTGCAGCCAAGGCTGCCTCAACCTCCCTGGCCCCTTCCAGCGCTGGCAACAGCCGGCGCAGCCAAATTCTACAGGGAGCCCCATCAACCTCCGGGCTCGTGGGCGCAGGGGTCTTGCCTTCCGAGGCGGGACTCTCTCGGAAAACATCTCGATCGCAAGAGCGCGCGTCCGGCGCCTCGCAAGAGGCAGTTGACACTACACCTATCCTCACGGCGCACCAAGCGCCTAAGAAGTGGCGAGGCTCCCTCGAACGCTCCAGAAAGGAGAAAACCCCCGTTACAGGGCCTCTAAAGAGCTCTGCAATCTAATCTCTATAATATCTGTAATCACTTCTTTTGTTTCTGTACACACAGCACCAATTTGCTTGCAATATGAATACACAAATTATTCAATAGAACGTCAGAGGTCTTCTTAGAAACCTTGATGATGTGCAAGAATTTATCCACGAAGACAATCCAAAAGTGCTGTGTTTACAGAAAACACACCTAAAATCAAAACACACACACTTTCTCCGAGGAGGAGGAGGAATAAACTTTTATTGTAGAACCAGCACTTTATGATGGTCGGGCCTAAGCCTCCCACGAAGGGACGTCAAGGGCTTGCCTCGCCGCCGCCTCGCGGGCCTGCTACAGTATGTTACTTTTCGCAAAGATCGCGATGATGCTATCGCATCATTGGGCGGTGTTGCCATTGTAATTCAAAAAAACAAGGCGTGTCAATGTTTACAGCTACGAATGCCCCTTGAAGCAGTGGCGGTTCGAGTTGTTCTCCTAAACAAACTTATCAATATTTGCTCGCTTTACATACCCCCACATTACCAATTAAACAAACATGAATTTCAGTCCTTTATAGATGAATTGCCAAAACCTTATGTTGTTCTTGGTGATTTCAATGCACACAGCTACCTGTGGGGCGACCCTCGTATATATGCGCAAGGTCGTCTTGTTGAACAGTTCCTTTTTTCTTCTGGTGCGTGCCTGCTGAATAGGAAGGAACTCACATATTACTCTCTTGAAAACAGAACCTTTTCCTCAATAGATCTTAGCATAGCTTCCCCGTCTATACTGCCTGAACTTGAATGGGAAGTTACCAACAATCCTTACGGGAGTGACCACTTCCCCATACTGCTAAGAACATCTAATGAAAATGAATATCCACCACACGCTCCTAGGTGGAAGGTTGATACAGCCGATTGGGAGAAATTCCGAACTCTTACTAGTATCTCATGGACTGACATGTCTTCGTTAGGAATTGATGCTGCTGTGGAGTATTTTACAGTCTTCATAATAGATGCCGCATCTAAATGCATATCTAAAGTAAGTGGTTTGGCATGCAAACGGCGTGTCCCATGGTGGAACGACGAATGTAGGACCGCTCGTAAGAGCCAGAACAAAGCGTTGGGGTCGTTATGCGCTTCTCCCATTGCAGAGAATCTTATTAACTTCAAGAAAGTAAAGTCTCAAGGCAGGAGAATGTGCCGACAGGCCAGAAGAGAGAGTTGGCAGAAGTTTTTATCGGGCATCAACTCGTTATAGGATAAGAGGGCAACAAACATATTCACTCCCTTTGGTGAACACACAGGGCGACACACTGCAAGATCAGGCAGACTCAATTGGGGAGCACTTTGAGAGTGTGTCAAGTTCAACCCATTATTCACAATCCTTTCTCAAATATAAACAATTGGAAGAATGTAAGCCATTCATAAGAAAAAGTCGACAGAATGAACCTTACATTTATCCTATCAGTATTGCCGAGTTGAGAGCTGCCTTGAGCGCATGCAAGAGCTCTGCACCGGGATCTGACAGAATCATGTATGAAACGCTCAGAAGCTTACACAATGATATGCAAGTTACACTACTCACACTTTTCAATGCTATTTGGGCTGACGGATACCTTCCAACTGCATGGAAAGAAGCGATTGTGGTCCCTGTTTTGAAACAAGGCAGTGACCCTTCCTCAGTGGCAAGTTACTGCCCGATAGCCCTCACAAGTTGCCTTTGTAAGGTATTTGAAAAAATGATTAATCAGCGACTCATCCATTTCCTTGAAATGGACAAAATGCTTGATCCCTATCAGTGTGGCTTCCGAGAAGGGCGCTCCACAACCGATCATTTTGTATGTATTGAAGGAAATATCTGTGATGCATTTGTGCACAAACAATTTTTCCTATCAATATTCCTCGATATGGAGAAGGCGTACGACACGTGGCGCTACGGAATTTTGAGAGACTTGTCAGAAATGGGCATGCATGGTAATATGCTTAACCTAATAGAAAGCTACTTGTCCAATCATACCTTCCGGGTAAAAGTCGGCAATGTACTGTCATGTCCTTTTACACAAGAAACTGGTGTACCCCAGGGAGGCGTGCTCAGCTGCACACTCTTTATTGTTAAGATGACAACAATTCGTGCTTCATTACCACCGGCCATTTTCTATGCCGTCTACGTGGACGACAATCAAATAGGTTTCAAATCCTGTAACCTCGCAGTGTGCGAGAGACAGGTACAGCATGGCTTGAACAAAGTGTCAACGTGGGCGGAGAAAAATGGATTTCAAATCAATCCTCACAAAAGTTCTTGTGTTCTTTTTACAAGAAAGAGAGGCCTGGTCCCGGATCCTTGCTTAGAACTGTGTGAACAACAGATACCTGTCAACAAAGAGCACAAATTTCTAGGTATTGTACTTGACTATAGACTCACTTTCATTCCACACATTAAATATTTTAAAGAAAAATGTCTAAAAACAATGAACTTAATGAAACTTCTATCCCAGACTACATGGGGTAGTGACAGGAAGTGTTTAATGAATCTCTACAAAAGTCTAATTCGGTCTCAATTGGATTATGGTATTGTGGTATATGACTCTGCCGCCCCGAGCGTGCTAAAGATGCTGGATCCTGTTCACCATCTAGGTATGTGCTTGGCCACTGGCGCTTTCAGAACAAGCCTTATTGAAAGCTTATATGCCGAATCGAATGAGTGGTCACTCCACCTGCAGAGATCATACATCAGCTTTACATATTTCCTTAAAGTGCACTCTAATCTTGAACATCCATGTTCTAATAACATTACTGATATGACGTGTGCTACACTTTTCAGCAATCGCCACTCTATAAGACAGCCTTTCTCGCTGCGTGTGAAGGAGCTTAGCGATGAAATGCATGTCCCACTCCTCGAGCATCGTTTAATGCAACCAACCAAGCTGTTACCCCTTTGGGAGTGGCAGGTGGTAGAATGTGACGTATCCTTTCTAAAAGTTACAAAGCACGCTCCAGAGGTCGAAATCTGAATGCATTTTCTAGAACTTCAGTACAAGCATTCGTGCACAGAGCTCTACACAGACGCTTCCAAGTCACATGCCGGAGTGTCCTTTGCAGCCATCAGTCCATCCTTGGAATCCAATGTACTGCATCCAGAAACAAGTATCTTTATGGCTGAGGCCTGTGCACTATTGTCGGCAGGGAAGCATATAAGGAAATCAAAACTCCAAAAATAAGTTATATGTGCGGACTCCCTAAGTGTTGTGAAGGCATTGATGTCATTCTGTAAGCACAAAAATCCAGTAATTAATGAGCTCTATTCCGTCCTGTGTAAAGCATATATATCTAACCAGCATGTGATTATATGCTGGGTGCCTGGCCATAGGGGCATCGAGGGTAACTTTCTAGCGGACCAGGTGGCCACATCAATTTCATCGCATGCCGCCTACCACTGCAGTCCCTGTCACAGACCTGAGGCCCTTCTTACGAAGGAAACTACGAAACCACTGGCAACGCATGTGGGATGCAGAAATAAATAACAAACTGCATGTGATAAAGCCACAGTTAGGTTTTTGGCCCTCCGCAACAAAATCACAGCGAACAAATGTGCTATTCTGTCGTCTCAGAATAGGACACACATTTGGAACTCATAACTTTTTACTCACTGGAAATGATCCTCCAACATGTGGTAAATGTGGGGAGAGGCTGACCGTCATCCACATCCTCCTGGAGTGTCGGGAAGCCAAATCTGAGAGAAACAGTTTCCCCTAGCATACCGGCAGCACATCCCCCTTCATCCTGTAATGTTACTCGGCCCAGAACCACTCTTTGACACCAACGCAGTCCTAGGTTTCCTGAAAGATGTTGTGTTACATGTTATTAGCCCCACACATTCGTAGTGTCTCCTCTCTTCAGAGGATGCCGCTGTGATAGCCGTTTTGTAAGGCACATGCCTCTAGGCCCTTGCGTTTCAAGGGCTCTGGCAAGGCAGTAGTGCTCCAGGTAATTTTACCATCTCACATATTTTCTATATCGCATCAGTCTTTCACGATGGATTTTAAAGCTCATAGAACATGTCATTTGTCATTGATATAATCTTATTACTGATAGATGTTACGCACTCTAGAGCGACTATTTTTAAGGCCCCTTTACAGCCACGTCACATCAACTTCATAGCACTCATACCTACACTGCGAACCCATCACTACGGACCTGGCACTCTTTGGCCATACCTGGCCCTTGCGCCAATAAACACCATGCATTCATTCAATTCTGAGACGGTTGATAAGAACCGATAATAGTTCACAAGGGTCAGATCATGTTCGATAAGGTTGATAAGGACAGATAAGGGTTGATAAGGACTGGACCTGTTGCAATAAAGTTGATAACTGTTTTTACTGGTTGAAACAAATTTGATAAGATTAATAATGACACCGAGCTGCATGGAGATAAGCAAATGACACAATGCTTATGCATACCTAGACAACTCCAGTGGAGTTTCTGTATGAATTCTTTATTTCAGTTTCATTGATGTTCTTTATATGAAAGGGATAGTTATTCATTCATTCATTCATTCACTCATTCATTCATTCATTCATTCATTCATTCATTCATTCATTCATTCATTCATTCATTCATTCAAACATGCTGCGGGCCCTGTTTGGGCTTACATAGGAGTGGTTACAACAGAAGGAAGAAACCATAGCATGATAGTGAAGCTGTCTTAAATGTATGAAAGCTCCATGCTAAATATGCTATGAGATATCAGGACAACCTAGGTAAGATACACTCATGAAAAATACATAAGAAACTGTGATTACATCAAAAATATGGTGGACCACTTAGAGAAGATTAAAACACAGTACACTACAATGCCTTTATACGCAGAATTGCTTTTACATGTTCTTGCACGCAGCATTGTGGCAGCCCAGGCGGGCTTCACAGTTGTGCCTGCATTCTGCGGCCATGGCATCGGTACCTACTTTCACGGACCGCCTGACATCTACCACTTTGGTAAGAACCACCGCTAGAGCTTGGCACCATGCAATTGTATCTTTGCTATAGGGAATAGTGAGGCTTTGTGACATGGGAGTTAAAGCTTTTCAGTTTGGCATGCTGTATGATGATGATTTATTGGCATCCCCTTTGAAACGGGTTGGTGAGAAATAGTCACCTAACCTGGTTGAGTTACTCAGGTATGCTATACATCCTTTCCATTGTATCATTTTTGTATACATCACTCTAATGGTTCTTCTCTTCCTCAAAACTTGTCTATCTACCTTGTACCGCTATCTACCAGTTTTTTGTACACAAAGGGGCGCCCCCGAACTATGGTAGCAAGTTAAGTGTGTGTAGGGGGGGGGGGGGAGGAAACAGCTTTACTGATGTTTCAGAGTAAGCAAAACAGCAGTAACTAATGCTTGCCAAGGAGGCTCTGCTTTCTCTCATCTTTTTTTTTTTATTTTTTAGAGCGATAGCTCTACTGCTTTAGGCAAAAATCTAGAAAACACCTGGTTCCAAAAATCCGACCTCCAAGCCCAGCCAAGGTCAAATCTTGCGGCGTTTCCCTTCCGCATCTGGGGAAACGCGAAACCATCGCACGTGGAAGCTGCTTCGATTCAGCGTCTGTTCCGAGCAGCCAACTGCCGGACTACTTGGTGCGGTAACACATGTGCAGCAGCAACACACCCATAGCTTTCCCTTTGTATCCAAATAAATTTGTCTGCGAGTATAGTATGCCTATGTTTACACATTTATATGGCCAATGAAACTACTGTCCTTACTTCATATAGCTGTCCACTAATTTGCTATCGCAATCGATGATTTGCCTTTTGTGCGAAGCCACAACATTTTAACAGTATGTGCATGGTGTAACCATTCATGATGGATGGTGTAATAAACTCTGTAATCACACCAGTAATCCGACAGTTATGCCCGAAACTATAGTCGGCTGAGGAAGGATATTGTCTATGTACACCTCGTATTCAGCACTGCTGCAAGTTACTTGTGAGATCGAGCATAGTAAGGGAGCTGCCTATTGAAGTTGCATTAAGTGTAGCTGCACAAATATAACAGCTACCTGTAAGCTTCCATGTTACACATGCTGATCATGATTATCAATATAAGCTGTCAAAGTAAAGTTTCATGAAGCGATGCACATTTGTCACTAAATGTTGTTCAGCAGTTAAAAAAAAGACAGGCCAGTTTTCTCACTGCGTTCTAGTGATACTGTCCACATAAACTTCAGGTTTGCTCGGGAGTGTACAGCATTGTACACTCACAATTATGAATCCCCAACTTGCCCAATCAGTCACTCTGCTAAGTTACAGTTCAAGTTTGCATAGCACTATGTAAGAACAATAAATTTCTTGAATTGTGCTCTAAAACAGGTATTAGGAGACCTGTGATACAGATGTGTGAATGGCATTTCTTGCACAGATTTCTTAACTGCACTCTCTTGCTTCGCGTGTGTTATCTTGCACCTAAAATCCTGCTACGAAAGACATTGTGCCTGATTTGGTGCCAAGGGGGAACCTACAACAGGTGTGATATAACCTCCTGTTGCTTTTGCTTTGCTTGCATATAACTTCATTATATATATTTTTTTCAGACAATGATGAAAAAGGAGAAATGCTCGAAGGGCTCGTGTTCACAATTGGTAAGTGTTCCTGAAAAGGATGCTTTGGCCCATACTACAGGGCTCTGGGGCCTGAGCTCGCTCCAGAGTTTTCCGAAGGGGAGGGGCTGCACGCCCCCCTCCTCGGGCGATGCTGAAGCCCCTCCCCCACACACACACGCACACACCGAAAGTGTCATTGCCAGAGCTTTGTCACCCGCATCATTTGAGGTTTCTTTTGACTTTTCTCGACCTTTTCACTTGATGTCTTACTGGGGCTGATAGCTTACTGCAGCATTGTTGGCACGGACATGCACGACTTTTATTTCATAGTTTCGCTTTATTTCTGCAAATCCTGACAATAGGAGGACATGTGCATTAGAAGCACTAGTGGCGCCTGCCTCATCCGTATTTTCTCACTTCAGCATTGTTTTAAATTTCCGCTGTAAACACCATGCACATATACAATATATTTAAATATACACACAGAACAAAGTTTATTATATCTTTTAAAGAGATGGAGGTAGGCAATTAAAAATTATTTCTAAATGTATGGATAGCGTATGCCTAAAGAATAAATATTTTGCTGCATGTTCACCACGCTTCAAATTGTTTTGCGTGCTTTTTTTGACCATGAAAAAAAAACAATAGACTTCAGTGACCCCTTTGGCAGAGATTTTTATCAATGGCATGCGAAATGCACGTGAATGTCGTGTGTCTCAGTATTTCTTCTCTTTCCAGTAAGCAATGCTAACGACTCTTGAAAAAAAAAGCATTTCTAACAAATTACAACATTTATTAGGGATGGAAACATCGTAACTTGCATGCAAAGGTCATAAATATATACAGGGTGTCCTATCATGCACCGAGATTTAACAAAAAAGCAATGCGTTACTCGAAGAAAACAGTGCATATTGTTTACAGTGCAGTGAAGTAGCTGCCAGTAATTTTTCTGTTCCTGAGATTTATTTAGGTAATTGTAATTAATTATCTAACTCGAAACGTACTATCCTAATTATCAAAGTGTCAATGAGGCATTTGAAGGCACAGCCAAGGGACGTCTAACTGGGGTATTTTCAGCGAAGTACTAATTGCATACTAATTTTTTGCAATTGATAAATAAACCCTGCGGAATATGGAGAATACCACGTGACTGCGCTCCCACCCACATCATAAAGCAGCGTCCTCGAACATACTCCCTCTGAATTAGCCAGGACAAAATAAAGGAAATAAATAATAACATAGTGATCGAGCTAGTGCCTTATCTTCCGCTCCCCGGCCAAAGTAACATCTCGCGTTTGGTGTTAGTTGGAAACAAACTGTGATAGCTTAGAACGACAGAAAGCTGAGCTAGTTGGTAAGGATTCATTATGGAAAAATCGTGAGGCGTGCAGACAGGACACAAGAGAAGAGAAGTGGACTGTACCCGACTGACACGTGGTGATACCATTCCAGAGCTTGCGCAGATGAGTTTTGCGTCTTCTTTCTTTTTTTCGCCTCAGTGCTCCCTTCAGGTGATAGTTGGCGTTCGTGTTGGCCACTGCTCTTCTCTTGTGTCCTGTCTGCACACCTCACCCTTTTTTGCATACTGTGATAGCTGTTGTCTTAGCATAGATAAAGTGTACAGATGGTTGTTTTCTTTTTTTTGCCACAAAAACTATCGCCACAATAGCAAATTGATAACGTGAGTGCAAAGATTTAAAGGTGCCTTCTGTTTCATCCGAGTCGCAATGTCTTTCTTTAATAAGCAGAAAGAAAACATGATCCTTGCCTTAGGAGCTGCACGTGGCGAAAAGAGGAAAGCCTCAAATATATATGTATATCAGTCATGGGAGTGTGGCAGTAGACCAAACGCATTGACTATCATTAGAAGTTATGAAAACCCGAGACAAACCAGTAGCTTCATGAAACAGCAGCGGAGGACTCCATCTTTTAGTCCTAGTCTAAGCACAGATGTTCTAGCATTTATGGCCTCAAACCCTCATGCTAGCGTACGGGACATGGCCACCTAGGTACCAATTTCCAAGTCATCAGTTTGGAGGATTCTAAATGATGGCCTTTCACCCGTACGACCTTAACCAGCACCAATGCATAGAAGATAGGGACCTGTAGAATCGTCTAGATTTCTCGAACCAGACGCCGAGGGATTGCCGAGAAAAAGGTGGGCTGGACCAACAGGTTTCCCATCGCTCAAACCAGCGACACCGAATTCCCACCCCTCACCCCCTCCCAACCCCTTAACTCACAAGCGAATCCGCAAAAGGACAGTAGCGAAGTGATAGAGCTTAAGAGGATCATAGAGCGCCAAAACGCTCAGATCCAGGAGCATAACGCCCAAATATGGGCGCTTATGAGTAAGATCAAAACGCTGGCAAATAACGGCAGCTCGGCAAATGCAAGCCCCCAAAACAACAACACAGTGGCAAACAACGCCGCAGGCTTGTCCAAGGTGGCGCGGAGGGACGGCGGGCGGTGGGAGAGGCTGGGGTTACACAACGTGCATCAAGTAATCAAGAGGCGATGGACGCCGAAGAGAGCCATGCGAGCAGAGAGGAAGCGGCGATCGCAGAGACCGCGACCATGGCAATGACACAGATCCCGCGAGAAGGAGAGCTGACGGCCACTTTGCCCACAATTTACCAAAATAACGAAAGGCTAGGCAAAATGGACGCCCAACTCGAAGCTGTTGAGAGTCAGCCTCACTCGTCATCGGTGAAGCACAAGCACCTAGAGCCAAAAGTATCCTCAACATCGGTGAGGAACCGCTTCGCGTCCCTGAAAAAGGAGCGGTCCAAAAAAATCAAAGGCACAATCGCGAAAAGGCGCAATCGACTCGAGATGTCCGGGAAGGATGATGCAGAAGCCAAGTAAGAAGCACAGGAAGAAGACCGGGGGGGGGGGGGGCGATACCACCGTAATTTACCAATGGAACTGACGCGGGATTCGCAACAAAGAAGCGGGACTAATGTTACACATTGACGGGCAAGATAACAAGCCCGATGTGATTTCTTTACAGGAAACAAACGGGAAACCAAGAATCCTGGGGTACTTCACTTACACGGACCCCATGGAGAACGGAACGGCGTTGCTCGTCCGCAGCAACGGGGCGGCAACTCAACATGTCACAGCGTGGAGTGGGTGTGAGCACACGCTGGTCGAGATTCATGCAAGAGAAATTGGCAGCTTGGGCAATTTATTTGTAATGAGCGCGTACTGCCGGCCGTCACAACGGCAGTACGAATTTGACCGCATCGTTAGCCAGGTGAAAGGGTTGGCGGGGACCAGGCCGCTCCTGATCCTCGGCGACTTTAACGCCCCTCACACAACGTGGGGCTATAAGTTCCAGTCCAAGATAGGAAAAGCATTGGCCAAAGCAATGGAAGATCACAAGATGGCCCTCCTCAACGAGCCGGACGTAACCACCAGAAGAGGCAACAGTTCCGCGAGGGACACCACACTAGACCTGTCGTGGTTATTGGGCATGCTAGACGTCTCCTGGAGAAGCGAAGAAGTGGACCTGGGGTCTGACCACAGCGTGATCAAAATCACAATCCGAGGCTCTCTATATCGGGCTGTGCTGGGGACAGCACGGATCACGGATTGGGACAAGATGAGAAAGTTTACCAAAGAACAATAAGAGGCGTCCAAGGAAGAATCGGGACAAGCTGAAACACAACAGACTTACACCAAATGGGCAAGGGACCAGAAGAAGGCCCTCCAAAAATTTACCCAAGAAATTGCAACGACGTCGCAGACACCATACGTGGACGCCAGACTGACCCACATGTGGGTGGCCCGGCACTCATTAACGTGACGGTGGAAACGTCAGAAACACAACAGAAAGCTGGCCAAGCGCATAGCAGTCTTGAACAAACAGATTGCTGAGCACGTGGCCAAACTAAGTAGGGAAAATTGGCTGAAGACCTGCGACAACCTGCAGGGCAAGCTCTCGACGTGGAAGACTTGGTGTCTCTTGAGGCATCTGATCGACCCCCTGAGTAGCAAAACTGCAACCAATCGCAACCTCACCAACATATTGAACACGTACAAGGGAGACGGCCGCAGGCTCCTGGAAGACCTGAAGGCAAAGTACCTAAAACAGAGAAGGGCCAGTACCTGGTGCCCGAGAGGTACGAAGGACCTGTCAACGAAGAGCTTGACCGGCCATTTACCATGATGGAACTGTGGACAGCAATAGATGAAAGTAACAAGAGAACTGCACCCAGCAGGAATGCCATAACTTACAGATTACTCTGTAACATAAGCGGTACAGTGGCCCGCAGCCTCCTAGAGCACATAAACGAAGCCTGGGAGAGCTCGCGGTTGCCGAAGGAATGGAAGGACGCCGAGGTCCGCTTCATTCCAAAGCCCAGCAAGGCCCTCACGATAGACAACATGCGGCCAATCTCCCTCACGTCCTGCTTGGGGAAGGTGATGGAGCGCATGCCGGAGACAATGTACGGCTTCAGGCAACATCTCAGCACCCAAGACATGATCCAACTCCACGAACTGGTCGTCAAGCCGGCAACGAGCCACGTGCCGCGCGAGATACTTGCCCTCGACCTGAAGGGAGCGTTTGACAACGTGTCCCACGTGAGCGCGTTGCAGAATCTGAACAAGACCAGGTGTGGCCGAAAGACATTCGGCTACATAAAAGATTTTCTGTCAAACCAAATGGCAACCATCAGGATAGGGGAGGAGAAGTCGGACCCTGTCGAGCTCGGCAATAAGAGCACCCCTCAGGGATCGGTCTTGTCGCCCCTGCTCTTCAATCTGGCCCTCCTGCCCCTGCCCAATCTACTTAAGCAAATCAAAGGCGTGGACCACACGTTCTATGCTGACGATATTACGGTGGGGACCCCCCGAGCTGGGTCCGATGCCTGGATGGAGGAAGTCTTGCAGCGGGCGGCAACGACCATGCACGAGTACGCAAAGTTGGGCGGGCTGAGCTGCGCTCCCCAGAAATCAGAGCTGCTCATAATCCAACCAGGAAAATCCAAGAAGGAGCTGCCGTCAAACGTGATCATCGCCAATGACGGAACGACCATCAAGCCAACACAGCAGATTATGAATCTTGGACTACTACTTCAGAGTGACGGGAAGGCACACGCCGCCATCACAAAGATCAAGACTACAACCGAACAGATACTTGGTATGATTTGGAGAGTATTTATTTTATTATTTTATTTTATTTTATTTTATTTTATTCAATACTGCCAGCCGCCATTTGGTAGCCAAGGCAGGAATGGAACAAGCATACATCGCTGTTCAACGCGATGCAACAAAGCGAGCGCACACACAATAAAAAAGCCGGCACAGGAGCAAGAACAAATATTTCGCGTTTCTAAAAAAAAATGCAAGAAATAAAAGCATGAACAAACACACTGCGTCTATAACATAGACATGACAGCAGATAAGAAGGTATCTAACAGAAACCGAGACCTTAAAGAGGATGATGCTATGTGCCTGGTACGCGCATATGTCATGTCGCGGGTTACCTACTCCACCCCGTATCTCCAACTGACGAAGACGAATAGGGACACCCTAAACACGATGCTTCGTAAGGCAACAAAGCAAGCGCTGGGCATGCCCATATACTCATCGACGCAAAGACTGCTAGACATGGGCGCCCACAACACGTTGGAGGAGCTCATCGGAGCCCGCCTCTCTAATCAGAGAATCTGGCTCAGTCACATGGAACACGGACGAGCCATCCTACGCAAGATAGGATGGCAGATCGAGCCAGTACCCATCAGGGCAGCACTTCCGGAAGACTGGAAGACGACCATTCAGACCAAACCCCTTCCCCAGAAGATGACGCCGGGCAAGGACGACGAGAGGCACACCGCGCAGGCCAAACCCATAGCCCAGAAGCTGGAAGAGAACCCCAGGGTCCTCTACTCGGATGCCTCACTTCGAAAACACAGTGACCGTGCATCGGTGGTGGTTATGTCAAAAGACAGGCTGATCGTCAGTGCGTCCCTGAAGACAACAGACCCCGCAGTTGCCAAAGAAGCGGCCTTGGCCCTCGCACTCGCACAGCCGAGCATGGACACCATGGTCACCGACTCAAAGACAGCCTACAGAAGCTTCCGCAGGGGGGTAATCTCCTCCACGGCCCGAGCCATTCTATCCAAGTGCAAGCCTCCGGGAAAAGCCGTAGAGCTCGTTTGGGTCCCGGCTCACTCACAGGTAGCAGGCAACACCATAGCCGACTACCATGCCCAAGAAAAGTCAATCAGGGCCGAGCACGAGCCAGAAGAGCTATGCACCCGGTTACCAGCTTTCGGGACATTACTCAAATGTACCGAGAGGAAAGTTGCAGACTGCCAGAACTGCACCCCAAACTCACCAGGCAACAACAGACGACCCTGCGTCGAGCGCAGGCGGGATCGCTTACGCATCTGTACTTATGAACCGCATGTACCCTGCGAAACACGATATGCTCTGTCCTTTTTGCAGAAGAGAAAAGGGCACCCTGCTGCACATCTTTGCAGAGTGCACAGAACTCAAGACCCCCTCCTCCCTTTCCCACCAACACCAGCAATCCCCAACCCCTTGAGCGATGGGAGACCTTGTTATCCAGCCCCGCCCTACCGATTCAGCTCGCACTGACAGACAGGGGCCAGGAGCTGCTGGGGAACATATGGGTCCTGTAACTAGGGAACCACCCCGTCTGGGGCCTGCGTGCACCACCAATTTACTTCAGGCCCAATAAATGTTGATTCATCATCATCGAATTGGGTCCTCGCAGAAGCCGATGAGTCACCGGACGTTTTGAGCAACATTATGTGCACAGACGAAGCCGATTTTTGCAGAAACGCTTAGGTAAAAATTGCATAATGCGCACTATGGGAGGGCTCCAATCCACACTGGGTAAAGCGCAATCGGCACCAGTACCAGTGGTCGCTCAATGTGTCATTAGGAATTGACGCCGGTGCTATAATCGGTCCCATCTTCTTCGATCACACACTGATTGGACAGCATTACGTGAATGAAATCCTTGAAGGAGTGGAGTTTCTCAGCGAAGTCCCACTGTCACGTCTTCCACTTCTGTGGTATCAGCCAGCACACAGCAGCAGCCGAGCATGAAACTGTCTGGATGCGACTTTTCATGTGCAGTAGATTGGAAGGCACGGGCCTGTAAATTTGGCCCCTTTATCAAGGGGCTTTTGTTATCAATGTGATCAACCGACCGCGAAACTTGGTGTTGGTGCTCCTTCTGTACCATTATCAAGGTGATGCACTACCTATCTCTTTGGGTTTGCAACAGGCAATGCAGTTGCTTTCAATCAGCTTATTTGAGGGCGCTGCTTTATGATGCGGGTGGGAGTGCACTTGCGTGGTATTTTGCATACTTCGTGACATTTCTTTGCCAGTCTGAAAAAATTGTACGCAACTAGTATGTCACTGAAAACGCCGCTGTTAGATGTCATTTCGGGTGCCTACAAATGCCTCATTGAAACTTTAAAAATTAAGACAGTACTTCTTGAGTTAGATAATTACTTACATTTACCAAATTAAATCTCAGTAACGAAAGAATTACTGGTGGCTACTGCACTGTACTGGAAACTAGGTTTTCTTCGAGTAACTTAACTGCTCGTCTTTTAAGTCTTGGTGCGTGATAGTTGGGGAACACTATATTTCACTCAATAACTGAAATGAGACCAAGCCAGATTCACTTGAAATCATAATCAGCAGCAGTCATGTGCAGCAGCTCTTATACTCGGACTCACAGAAAAATAAAAAGAAAAGAGAGAGACTGCAGTTACGCCGGAAAGGCGAAGCAGTATTAATGATAGCCAAGTATGTGACAATTACACGAAGGAAGATTACACCACCGAACCACCGAGAGGGCTCAGGCTGTGAAATTGAACTGTCTTCTACTTTGAGGTCTTGTATACACTCATATAACATCGTCACTTCAGCGCTCAATTCTTCGGGGTCGCACATAGTTTCTTGAAGTGCAAGTACATATGTATATATGGCGTTCGGAAAGCTGGTCAGGCCCCAGTCCCTCTGGAAAAATGAAAACTCCCCGCTTATGTTTTAGCCTTTATCTTCCCTGTTAAGATACTTGTGATTATACTTACTCCAAAGTTCGATAGAAACTCGTCAGGTGAGGGTGATACATTGTCAAATAAACCGGCACTCCTCTAAGCACTCACCTAAGGTTCAAAAAGAAATAAAGCCTATACTGACGTTTCAAGACCGCTACAGTTCCCTTGTTCACAAGGAAGATGAGCGCAAGAATGGCCGAGTAATAATACAGAAAGCCTTTCCTTAAGAGAACAGCTGAGCTGATTTGAAAGAATCTCATTGCATTTAAAAGATAAAGCTCACTTTACTGTTGGGAGCATACTTCTGTTATAAGCATTCATAGTTTGTTTTTTGTTTTTAATTGGCAAATGTCTGCAAGTTTAAGAAAAATTTAAGTGTCAAGTTCAAAACCCTGTAACTCGACAACAAAAGTAGATATCGCAATTCTGGAGTGGCACTTATGTTTCAGTGCAATACATTTCGATCGTCTTTTAAAATGTCATACACACATTTTTTTTGTAACGCTATCTTTTGTATGGTTCTTCCTTTTTCATAATTAAAGAAAAACACATGAAATTGAGAAAAAGTACTGCCCGACATTTTTTTTCTCTTCTTCAGATCTTTTTGCATTAAATGAAGGTCCTAGACCTCAAAACCCTGGAAAATATGCTGGAAAGCCTGGGAGCACCCTAAATAATTTACTATAATAGCTCTTCTATGAACCAGTTTCAGATTTATTTACCAAGAGGTGTAGGTGTCATGACGTCATGACACAGAAGGCGCTCACATTGGGAGCTAGACATCGTGACGTGCCTGCTCCCTCAGTGGTCTGTTTATTTGTTTGTTTGTTTGTTTGTTTGTTTGAAATACTCTGAATGCCATTGCCGTGTTACAGAGAGCAGTGGTACAGTTGTGGTACATTATTACAGATCTACGTCTTGAATGAAGAGTGATCAGGGTCGCTGGTATTGGAGGCGGAGAGGTGATTCCATTCCGTTGACATCTCTGGCATGAATTAATGAAAGTACAAGCTGGTGCAGCAACCTGGCACTTGAACTTTAAAATGATGATGAGATGAGATATAGGAAGGCGCGGCAAAGAGAGCGTTTTTGAGATCATGGTTAGTGAAAATTATTTTATTAAAAAGACAGAGACAGTCAACTGCTCTTCTGCAAGATAGATGAGAAACTTATGGGAAGACTTTATTGCAGACATGCTGGAAGTACGAGAATAGTTGGAGTAAATGTAACGAGCTGAACAGTTCTGGATGGCCTCGAGAGAGGAAATGAGCATTTATTTATTTATTTATTTATTTATTTATTTATTTATTGGTACCTCAAGTACCCCATTTGGGGTTTTACATGAGGGGTGGGCATATCTAGATCATATCTTCGATGAATGCCTTGAGCGAAGAATGACTGGAGTGGTGCACCGCTTCAGCAGGTGGATGATTCCAGTCTTTCGCTGTTTGCACGAAGAAAGCGTTAAGATGAGCAGTGGTGCGAGCTAGAAGGGGATGAACAGCCTTTGAAGGGCTATGACGGGATGAAGTGCAATGCGCAGGCATGATGTCGGTCTGGTGAGGCAGCGAGTGATAAAATTGATAAGGGATCTCAGATTGATTATGCGTATTCTAGTTTGAACCTAACTAATGTTTTGTAGAGTGTTAGTTTTAGTGAGACAGAGGCTGAAGAAAAGTTGCAGTGCAAAAAAACCAAGCATGCTGTTTGCACTGTTAATTACATAATGAATATGCTCATGCCATGTTAAGTCATTAAAAATGTGGACACCAAGATATTTGTAGGAATGGACGGAAACTAATTTCGAGCCATTGAGGGAGTAAAAATACAAATATTTAGGACTACTGTTGCACAAAATCCTCATTACTTTGCATTTATTAATATTTAAGTTCATCGACCAGTCACTGCACCATAAAGAAATGCTTAGGCTTATGCTTAATGCTTATGGTGTTACATTGTGCTGCACGATCAGTTGCAGCATAGCAGATAACGAAGTGAGACGGCACAAATGCCAAAATGTCATGATGTCCTGCTCCCATGTGACCACCTTGGGCTAGCGTGTACTAGATTTTTAGGGGCACGACCGTGGCTCTCCACCCAAAGTGTTCTGTGTCGCTAGTAGTGACAGCACCGCAGTCGCTTGCTATTGAAGATTCACCACGGTGACGCTCATCCCAGGCTAGAGCTATTGTTTGCTTCATTCACCGCTCCTTTGTATGTTTTCGTTGCGGAGTCTGTTATTGACGTGTATTCCCTGGTCACAAATAGTGAAAGAAATGCTGAGGCTATGAATGCCTGTCATTCAAACTCCGATAACAGGAATCTCAAAGGTAGTTCTTTGCTCCAGTTGAAATGACCATTGCTGAGCTTTATTTGATATATGACGAAAATACTAGGTATCGTGGAAGCTAAACAAGAAAAAGAAGATGACCTGTCATAATTGAGCAAAGGGATCCCTTCTGTCCAAAATAATATGTACCCAAAAGAGCAACTATGGGTTGGTAAAAATTACCTCGTCTAAATGACACCGCTGTTAAGGCTGTAACAAATGGGCTGGGCTGTAAGAGTATTCAACTGTGTGTCTGTTCTATAGCTACTTGTGCTCTGCCATTCGGCTTTGTAAGTGGACCTTGAAGCGTACGCAGAGGAAAATACATCGCCCCACAGCTGCAAAGGCATAGCATCCTTGTTCAGTAAATAACAATATATCACCATAAAAAAATTGTATTCAAATCAGAAACGTTTTACTTGTACAAAAGTGGCATTTAAAACAATTGTGTAATGAATCCACACTAAAAATACCGCATTACTTCCCCTTTAACTTAACCTCACCGAAGTGGTAGGCCGGACAATGCTGCAATTTGTTCAACCTTGGCAGTCTTGTGTGCTTGGACGAGTTTCGCTCAGGGAGGTTTGCTCCGCTCAAGTCTTTTGATGACAAATGAAGCTTCGTTGTCAGGTGAGAGCCAACAACATGCGGCCTGATAATTTCTGTGTGTTTCGAGCATCCAAGCCTCAAGGAGAAAGCATAATGAGTCATGCACAGGATCATCCATTACACTCACGCGGTGAACTTTCCGTGTGGTAAAAAATTTATTAAATATCTCTATTTCAGCCATATGACAAAACGACTTGTCAGCCATGTGGTAGGTTGCTCCTTTTGCCACATAGGTGCATAGGAATGATTAAACCATTGGTTGGAGCTCATTGATGAGTGTGAAATATTCACATGCCTGTCAGCCCCAATGAAAAAGGCAAATGTCATGCGAACACAATAACAGGCACCACACATTAAATGTGCGTGTAATAACTAGCCCCGTTGAGTGAATGATGACAGCACTGCCACTACGAGCACCACTTTGCATAACGTGTGATAAATAGAGGTGGGCAAAAACTTTTTTGAATACAAATAGTAAGTATATTGAATATTGAATCAAATATCAAATATCAAATGTTCAAGCACAGATCCATATATTTACAATGTGAATAATTATTCTGGTATGATTATATACCGCACCTGTACTGTCTAGTGCTTAAGAGACAGCTAACTATCATGAACAAAAGATTGGTGTTAAACACAAAATACTGATTGTCATTAAAAAAAGCTGTGTGGATAGCCTCTCAACAACTTTAGAGCCTGGTTGCAAACAAGCTTTACAAGAAAGAATGGCTGCTGTATGACTAGCTGTCCAAAAGTACTAAATAAATGGTTATCGAAAAAAGATGATAAGTTGTGGAAAATGAAAAAAGAATGGTTTTACATGTGCCGTAAATGCATGTAGAAGGGCCGATTGCAAGAAAAGCATCATAGGTTGTAGCATAAAACTAGGGTGTAGGGTGGCTTCAAGTATGAGTCTGTACCGCGAATGCTTAAGTATTAGAGCTGTGTAATGTGCAGAGGGTAAGACCTTTGGGTGGTGTTACGGGGAACCCCAAACGCTCCTTCCTGATTGGTGCAAGTGCACTTGACACCACAAACACTTACATGAACATTGCGAGAGAGGCGCCTTGCCTCTCTCACCTCCCCCAGCAGACGGCAGCAACCACGCGAAACTGAGAAACAAGCTAAGAAAAGTTTAAAATAAAAGGGCTGCGTGACTAGATTGCCAAAAACACAAAATGTCACTCTGCAAAAACAAGAAAATGCGAAAGTCGTCCTATAGGCTTCTACCATTAAACCAAAAGCAAAGTTTGCATTACTAATTTTGTTTCTGCATTGCTCTAAAAACTTTTGTAATTCGCTCCTGATAATTTGTGATACTTTGTCCCGCAGATTGAGAACAATAACTAGACTTTAAAATTTGGTTGTTGCGAAATATTTGGTTAGCTTGAAATACTTGAAAATACTGAATAGTTCCTTTTTGAATACGAAATATGAGTAGTTAATGTGTAGTATTCGTTTTTGATTTCGAAAGTTACGAATATTCGTGCACACATAGTCATAAGGCATGGTGGGCTCCAGGCAACACTGCGGCTTGCATTATAGTTGGCTGTACTTGTGCCCCCCCCCCCCCCCCTGCCACTGTCATAAGTGGGGCAGCAAAGTATGCCATTTGTCCTCCCCCCCCCCCCTTTTTTTTTTGAAAGCAGGCACTTATGGCTGCACAATGGAAAGTCCAACAAAACTACAGTTGAAGCTAACTTTTCTTTCTTAATAGAGGGACCATGTAATGTACGCAATGTTTTTCTGTACTACATATCCCCTGCTTGGGCAGTGAGGATTGTTGTTTGTGCCTCGTCGCAACACGCTATAGCAGACGACACGTGGGATTCGCCATTCACGTTCGCATTCTGGAGAAGTACTGGCACTGGGCATTTCCCACCCTGACAAATGCCAGCTTGCACTACTTGCATCATGCCCAGTTTTTTGGGGGGACCACAATATCCTTATTTGAAAACACAATCAGCTTACTACATTTCACCTACAAGCGGGGGGAAGGTCTGGTTAAAGTACTATAATCAGCCGCATTCAACGACAGGTGTGCCTTGGCAATGTGTGACAAAATTGTTACATTCCTGGTCCAGTTAGTAGCATTGCAAATAATTACTGAGCTGTCGTTTCCTCCCTCCCCTGTTTTGAGACGTCAAAAGACATTCCTACTCGGTTTCAGCGATGTCCTCAGTGAACTAAACAAGACAGTTTGTTTATATTTAATGAAAATAAAGGGCACCTTGTGAGCAATATATAGGTAAACTTCAACAACAGGGAACTAATTATGGCATTTGCAGTAAATTGTGCTTGCAAGCGATCCGAAGCTTTATGAATGTGTTTTGGTTTTGTGAACAAAGCCGAATTTGTCCTGTTGCTCTGGGAGAACTGTGAACTCAACCAGTATCAAATCTTACGGAAATTGAGTAGGGGGGAGGGAGGAAGGGAGGGAGGGAGGGAGGGAGGACACCATGTTAAATGTTATGATGAAGTAACATTTGTGTTAATAAATTACTGACTTTTTTAATATTCTCAATAAGAAGTGCTCCAAAGGATTACGTGTGGGCCAGGTTTCGAATGGAACTGTCATATACAGGCAACTTTTCAAAAGTATGCAATATAATAACAGGAAACTGTAACCTTTACTGCAACTTTTCGAAAGAAACAACTTCGCTGGAAATGCGGTTGTAATTCTACAAGGCTGCACACATCTGCGGTCTTTTATTTTTGTTAATATTGCAAGTAATTTATGTTGATTGTACTTTGCTGTGTATAACCTCGACAATACTATTACCTAAACTAGTGCTCTATTTATGCTGTAGACTTAAACACCAAACAACATTTTTTGTTTAATTATTGAAATTGCTTGTAGCAAGTGTGCATTTCCTTATGTGCCCTGTACTGCTGGGTGGGATCCAGGACCTGTGTGTGGCGCTCATTACTTTTTGTCTCTGCATTGTATATCTTATGTAGTTGCAAGAAATAAATGGAAATTCAAATAATTTTCCGGGCCCCATGGTTCACCATGTGTGATTGATAAATAGGTCTATGTCTGTTAAGTATAAAAATAATGGGCAGAATCTGGGCTCTTTCACTTGTTGTAATAGTAATTCACAATATATATACAGGGTCCTGCATATTTCGCTGCGTACATTAAAAAAAAAGGTTTTGCGCTCATCACTGCACAGTTCTTGCTGAAATTTTGCAGAAAGATTGCATTTTGGAGTCTACATTATTTAGTATAAGACTTGGCACAGTTCACTGCCTGGTTTTTAAGGCAAAAGTGAAAATTCGCCGGCACGTATGTCCCGCCAGCTACTGCCACGACACTGCAAACATAAGCCTGTGTCGCCATGTTCCGGCAGCTGCAGAAAGCAGCGTTTCATGGAGGGCAGTCACATTTACAGCCTTAGGTTGCTCTGTAAATGTGAAATGTTACCTGCCGTGAAAAGGGCAAAATTGATATTGTGCACTGTAGTTCCTAGTTGCTTAGCTTTCATGCATTTCTGGCAGTTATGCGAAACTACTGTGACAGACTGATTCAGATGAGGAGGGATGTGACCAGCGAAATCATTTGTCACATCTGTGAAACTATAGTGTCAAACGTGGTGGGCATTTAATTTATTCATGCCATGATTGGGAGCAGCATTTGTAAGATTTGTTGATGGTCACTGAGATTGGTCAGATTTGTCAGTGAGATTTGTTGAGTAGCGTAGATGTCCACTGTCGTCTATGCTACTCTTGTACGAGAGCAGCGGTAACTTAAAAAGGAAGTCCGTATGCATTTATCAGCACAGTCCTTCTCATTACCGTGTGACCTACTGATGCAAAATTTTGAAGTTTTACAAGCTCTACCACCAGATTCTATTACATAAAAAGTTGGCCCTAGCAAGTGTGGACACTAAGTGTGGACTAAGTGTGGACAAACTTGACACTAAGATTGCTTTAGGATGCCGTACCTCGCATCATTGACGTTAGTGTTACATCATGACAGAACAAAATTTGCCAAATTCCTGTGGCAATGAGACTAGGTGTGAAGCTGCTGGTCACATAAAAAAAAAGCTATACAAGAAGTGCTGCATGCATTTCTTCTGGCTGTGTTCCCACATGTCAGTTGCAGCAATCGCAGGAGCAGAGGAAGCCAGCGTATTATTACATCATGACACATCCATGTCATGGGTGCCAAAACCGAAGCTGCTTCATAGAAACAAGTATTAAAGTATTGTCTGAAAACAGTGCTGCAAAAGTTTACGAGACATGCAACAGGAACATGATCATGAATGAGGAAATGTTCTAATGATAAAATACCATGAATTTCAAAATTAACGTAATAAATGAAAGTAAATTATTTAGGACACTCTGATACTTTCCATTGTTTTCTTTTTATTTTTAAGGGTTTAGAGAGTTTTGACCTTTGTTAAAGGCAAAGAACTGACAAATCGAAAATGTCATAGCTACTCCTTGAAATGGTGCTTTGCCCTGTGACATCACATAGCCACAGATAAATATACTGCACCTATTGTAGGAGGGCGTGCTGTGTGCATGCATGGAGGTTGCATAGATGACTTAAGAAGTGTGGTCCTTCTGGGCTCTGCACACCAAGCTCTCTATCTCTTTGTTTTTTGAGAGTCACGTGCATGTATTGTTTTTCTGGTTTGCCCTTTCATTCTGCACGCATTCCTCTTGACTTTTGAGCTAGTGCTCTTGTGGACGCTAATACAACTTCGTGCACACGCCATCATCTCCACTTCAAAGAAAACTTGGATGGAAGGGTTTAGGTGTCAGTGAGGGAAAAAAAAAACTCAGTGCTCTTCCACTCTGTGAAGAAGGATAACCAGCGAAGCTGCATACGTGGGCCTTTTAATGGCCAACTGCACCTCCTCCTCAGGTCGGCCCGACATTGCACTACCTTCGGGATCGGCCCACGTATGGGGAGTTTTGTGTCTACACGCGGACACGATTCTGGGGTAACTAGCCCTTAACATCTTCGCTGTAAAATTTGTTGTGTAATTGTGTTTCTTAATCAATTAATTACTCAAACAATTAATGCCAACAAAAGCAGGAGTTTGCGTGGTAGTGCGAGGGGCGCCAACAAGCGAGCTGTGGTAGAAGACGCTGGCACTGGAGCCAATTCTGATGACGATAGCTCTGTGTCAGCACGCAGGCATAATCCTGGGAAAAGTAGCCTCTAATGGCTTCGCTGTAAAACAGGATGCAGGATGTGCAAATGCGCTATAAGCGCTTGGCTCTGATATGGGTGAAGGAAAGGAAGCTGTTTGTTTGATACTGGTCGAGAGAATTCCTGTGAGATGGTGAAATGGTTTGCTTCTTGCAGCATTGTTTCAAAGCACTTGGTTCAGCTGTGTCACTCTTCTGTATTCAAACCTTGTCTGAGAATGGTATTGGCAGAGAATGCTTCCTGGACAGTTCCCGAAAGGGCCCCTTACATAGTCTGGCCATTTTTAACTGACAAGCGCAGTGTATACAATGTGCGCTAACGATCATGTCTGCTTGGTATTACATCCTACATGTCGCAGAAAGAGCTTAAATTCCACACCAAACAATGTTTGCTCTTCTCCTTGCGGGCACCACGCTCCCATGGCAGTACTGTGACATCACTCAAAGTCTTTGAGAATTATTCAAGGCAACATCAGTCATTTGTTTAATCTGTTGTTTTAAAGAGCAATAAAAGTTTAGTGAAATAATAAAACATAAAAACCGAATGTCTGCATGTTTTTGTTTTACCTCATACGTAGCAAGAGAGATGTACTTCTGTTTTGTCTGCTTTTTCCCACGCTTGCGCACAGAGAGCGGAACTATGTCCTTTTCTACTGTGTTCTTGTGTAGAGCACGCAAATTCACGCACTGCGCGAAGGGAGACAAACGCAACAGCTCACACACGAGATCGTCACCGAAAGTGTGCCACTCAGCAAAAACACGCAAGAGAAAAAAAGAAGGTGGGGCCCCTGATGTATTTGTCAGGCAATACTTCAGCTTCGGTGTGGCAGAATGCAGGGAAGGAATTTTTCTTGTGGAGGCTAGAGAGGGAAAGTGCAGAAAATGTTTTATGTTGGCGCTGACGCTCGCCTCCTGAAATCATGGGTTCACGCCAGTTCAGTTATTTCTATCTCGGCTATCAATAAATTAATTTGAAAAATTATTACGGTAGACCGCTCCTTAAAGGTCACATAACAACTTCAAGTGTATAACCAAAACTTGCCATGTGGCCTGGTGAGGGGCCTTTTAAAATGGCCAATATAACACACAACAGCACCAGCGAAGGGCATTTTAAGTGTGTAAAGCAAAAGGAGCTACACAAAATATAGGGCTTTGTAAACTGTTGTGTCTAGGCTTGAAATAAATGTCATTGCTGTGTCATGTCAATATTTACACAGTAATGAATTTCTAAAATATGATTGCTAAAAACAGAAGTACCATGATATTGCTTTGACCAATTTCAATATTTTGCTTCCTCTGTACCTCACAAAAGTGTTCCTATTGTTGTTTCATGTAATGCCCTTGATAAAAGAATGGTGTGTCTATGGCATGTATGTTTCTTTTTTTGTCACCAGAGCCAGTGATCACAGAAGGAAGCCCCGACATTGCCATCATGGAAGATGGCTGGACAACCGTCACTGTTGACAACAGCCGTACTGCACAGTTTGAGCACACTGTATATATCTGTAATGAGGGTGTCGAAGTTTTGACTGTTCTCTGAGACGTTTAAAAATAGCACGTGGTTGGGCAGGATGTTCTGAGACGTAGCTCTCTGAGCTCCGCCCTGTGGCTGTGAACAAAGCAAGCCAACACCTAGGTGCGTCCTCTAAGAAGTTGCATGCCACAAATTTGGGTTCGGGTTGTCAGTGATAATCCACCAAAGGCACCTTGAGGAAGTGCTTGCAGCTTGGTGGTTCTGAAAAACACCCTTTCGTTCTTGCTGAAGTTGAACTCTCCAGACCCGTAACCTTAATTAACATTTAGTTTTGGTTTGTGTTCGTATGGTTCTGATAGAAAATACTGATACTTGTGATTTCAGATAACTAGATTGTGTGCTGGGCACTGTGAGCATTTTTACTGGTTTCAATTCGGTCACTGGCCGCTGGCAATTATTGCTATGACAGCCATTCAAGAATGTATCTCAGATCAGTTATAGCTGAGAAATTTCGACATGACTTAGAAATGCAGGTGGGCCATGACCTCACATTTGAGACCGTCTCCGAGCTTCAATGCTGTGGGACTTATACAACCTGATTCAGCCCCCAAGCATAGGCTTCTAAAGCGTTGGAGCCTGGCCCTATGAAAAGACAGCCGGTTCAGCAGCAAAGAACCAGCAGCTAGTTAACTCAGCCTGAAGCACCAACCTGACTGTGCTCAATTGATCTTATTTATGTTGGGTATTGTCAGGTGGATACAGGGCTGTCCATTGTAGATATTTATTGCGCCTTGGAACTTTATCGTAAATGTTGGATGCAATGAAACCACAAGTGGTAGTTGAATAGCCCCAAAGTTGCCAGCTTGTTACTTAGAGAAGAACAATAGTAACTGCACTGTTAGTGGGCACTGTACACAAAGTGGACATCGCTGCTGTTAGTAGTTGCAACCAGTTTCTCTGTGGGTAAGGACGTTATTGAAGTATAGTCAAGAGTTCTACAACCACTAATATGTTAGGTAGGAAGGCAAATGATTTTGGTCACTGACCAAGTAAAAAGATTGTTTGATGATTTGGAAACCATGCACTTTTCTTGTGAACAGGAAACCTGTGTGAGTCATAACTTTTACCCTCACTCCAGCTTCAACTAACTACAGGCTTGGTCAGTGATTTTAATTGTTTGTTTTTCTGACTACATTACATTTTTTATGTTTTGTGCACCTCTAAAGGGACACTAAAGGCAAATACTAAGTTGACGTAGACTGTTTAAATACCATTCCAGAAACCTCGCAACACTTGTTTAGTGCCAAGAAAAGACTTAGTTTGTGAGAAAATTGCATCTGAAAGGTCCAAATGCCTTTTTTAAAATTCAAATCTCCCACCACCCAACCAGGGGAGTGGTGACGTTGCATATGCCATCACCAACCACCCTTTGCTGCTGTCGGTGAGTAAAACCCTGCCCAACGGACGACACTACCAAGTAAAGAAAGAGTGGTGGATTTGCCCGCTGCAGCTGCTTTTTGGTAAAGTGGCGTAGACCTTCGGGCATCCCACGACATCACGTGGAAGTTGAATTCTCTGCTACTTGCAGTTTGTGTGAGTTTCACGAGCCAACAAAACCAGCGCAGCACTACGCGATAACGAAACTAGTGAAACGCGAAAATGAAGCCTTTCGACCGCCAGCGTCGTTATCAAGGGTAATTTCAATTAGTTCTTTTTTCTCAAAAAATGAAATAGAACTGAATAAGTAGCATTTTATTTTGTCTTATAATACAATACAAGGATGTTTTTTGCTACGAATGGTTGAGTACTAGTGACAGAATTCAATTGAGGAGTGCTTTTGTCATCGGGTAAGTGCTTGAATGTCCCGGGGGAGTCTCTGACCATGTCCTGCATTTACCTGAATTTCTCTATTGTTAAGGCTCTGTTTGCAATAATATTGACGCCTTAGAGATTCTCGAGCACTAATCTGCCCCTTTAGCTTGACTTAATATTTGCCTTTAGTGTCCCTTTAACGATCACTTCTCGCAGAAGGAACAATTTCCACAAGCAGTTTTGGGAATTACTGATCTTGGGGTATGTTTTGTATCTGTTGGCCACTATAATAATGGCAAAAGTTCAATAACATTACTGTGGAACACTTCAATTATGCTTTTGATCAATACATGTAAATGCAAAATGAAGTGACCTGTAATCCATATTAACTGGCATCTTGCTTCCAATTGACAGTATGGTTAGCTTTGGATAACTTCTTATTTCCTCACACCAGAAAATGTCAGTGCACTGCAAAATTTCAAATGGTGGAATTTCTTAACAAGATCACAGATTTACTACATGAGCCTTGTTAATGATTATTTTCACAGGGCAAGTAAGCAATATTCTCTCTATGTACATTTTCTTTTTCAACCACAATAGTCACGAGTTACTACATTTAAGTCATATGTACAGTTACATGGTATTTCCGTTAGGACAAAACTATGCACATTATTGACAGCAAAATTCCAAAGTAGATCATAGTCCTACTACTAATTGTGGTCCTTGTAAACATGAAACACAGAAACGTTGTATTTGATAATTTCTCATGAACAAGTGAAACATAATGGGAACTCCTTGTGAGACAGTCACACATCATTTGTTGTATCATAGACACTGAGAATTACCAACAATATTGCATCAGCATCAACTGTTAAGAAATAGTGCTTTTAGTTTAAACTTGGAGTGTTCAGACTATATTGTCGTTTAGGCACATTCCTTTTTCTTCTTTAACTTATTTGCATTTGGAACATTTCCTTTTGACATGGGAAACTGATAAATTGACCTACTTTGCTTAAGTGAGTGATGTGATACCCACCCAATAATTTTCCTTTTTTTTTTTGCTTTCAGTACATACTGCATTTAGATTTGAGTTTGCTTCTTTGTGCTTCGCTCTCACTTTTTACACTCAAATATGATCGTCCTTAACCCTCAGGTACCATCTGTTTGTCCTTAAGGACAAGAGTATATTTGTTTGAAAAAAAAAATTGATATCACTGTCATATCTTTCTCTGCCCTGTTGCCTACTTCAACTCCTCGCCTACCCACCTACTTAAAAATTGCTCACGAGCCCCATGATCTCCGTTACAATAATTTCATATTGCTGTGCATGCATTGCGTTACTTTTCGTCAGTATTTTTGCTTTCACCAAAGTGTCGCTGTTACTAGCTATCGCTCTCACAAATGATGTGCTTGCTGTACCAGAACCATTGTGAATGTTGTCATCACATCAGTAGGGAACTGGGCCCGATATATTTGGATTGTGCGCATGTTTTGTGTATATCCTTATGCTGAGTGAGCTACATCAACATCTCTAGAAAGTACAGTAATACATCCGCAGTGACCTGCATTTTTGCCTTGGAAAGCTTTAAAAAAAAGTTTTTGCATTTACCACTGTTTTGATTTTGCTTAGATTTCACAACAGCAATATCACATTTCATAGTCCGGGTCATTCAGTACAATACTTGACGCTTGTACTTGCCCGGTTTCTCAAGAAAAATAATCTGAAGTCACCTTTGTCTTAACCATTTGTCTGGACCACCCATGATAAGTGACGTCATCCAAAACACGAAAACTGTGCCATTGCCTGATTGCTTCTGGCCTCGGCACTTTGACAAAGCATCGTGTTCAAGGTCTGTTTGCATTACTCGCTGGGGAATGCTGTATGTGAAGGGCAAAGATGAAGGTAACTTCACATGTTTGTCTTGAAAGAAATAGCAGCAAGTGTTATATTGGATGACGTGGACTATAAGGTGTAATTTTATTGCGTACTTAAGCAGCTACAAAGCAAGAGTAAGTGCAAAGTCTCTTTTTTTTATTTTTTAAAGGAAAGAGTGCAGGGGACTGTGTAATTAACAGGGAGACACAAACAGTGTGATTCAACTGCACGATGATTGACCGTGCCTATTTCTGCTATTACGACCTCTGTTGCTTTCATTTCTGGGGTCAATTTTGGCTAGCATGTGTGCCTTGTGCACTGTCACTGTCTCATAATGATGTTATCATATGGAAGCATGGATTTTCATACAGGACCCATATGACTATGTGATTATTGAATATGGGGGTTACGAAGCTCAGGTTCCTTTGTTTTTTTAAAGGGGTCTTGATCAAAACCTTCATGCTACTTTGTACTCAAAATAAGACACTCAACTTTAGCAGTTTCAGGTGTCTGTTAACATTATTATGTGCTTAACTGTTTTGTTAACACACCTATTCAAATCGAATAACCAGTGAGCGACAATTTCCATTGTGGATTTTAGTATGTCAGTACCATTTTTTGGATATATAGCACTATCCAGTAAGTAGCCCAGGAAAGAGGCTTTCAGGATCAGTTAGGGTTTTGTTTCCAAAACAGAAATGTGATTTTCAGTACAATATTTTGGCAACCTGAGGTGTGTATGTTGTCATGAAAATTTGCTTTTCACTGTTTCCAAAAGAAAATGCGTGCAGCTTGTTATTACGGCGCATCAACATCAAATCTTTGTGATAAGAGTATCAGCAGTAAGTCCAAGGATGACATTAAATCATTATAGTTACGATCTCACAATACTAAAGTCTCATAATTAAAACAAAATGTTAGCAGCTGCCAGCCGGTAAGTTAAGATTTCAACTCTGAGTGGTTTTATTTCTCTGAAGTGCACTTCAAATGGTCAGCCACATGTCTAACATGCAGAACTTGATATTTTCATGATGTTTAGAACAGTGGAATTAAAATTTCAGAAAAGCGCCAACATTGGCAAATTGTTCAGTATCGAGCTTGTTTAGTAACTGCCAGTACTTGACAGTCAAGATCACTAAGACCTTCCTACTCGAAAACCAGTACCATAACTCCAGCACCAACACAGACACAGAAAAGGCAAACCTGCAAGTAGTGCCATCTGGAGTGCTAAGTCGAGGGGAGCGGGGGGGGGGGGGGGGGGACCTCTTGTTGCCAGAAATACAGAGGCTGCTTTTGCAGGAGTGTGCTGAACTTGGCTGGTTGGTGCATGTTTAGAAGGGAATTAAGCATTGCAATTGAGATGGAACAAAGTGGAAACACTCAGTGCTGTACCTGTTGTCTTCACTTTATCCCATCTTTTGCACCTGTTAAGTTCCCTTCTAAATAGTCTACCTTTGCCTCACGAAGTAGAGGGGCTGCTACACTGCATGGCGTGGGCACAGGGAAAACTAATATATATATTTTTTTTTATGCACAAAGAACACTTGTGCAGAAGATGTTAGTTTGAGGAAATTGTTCTTGAAACATTTTGCTTTTTTGTAGGTATACTGATATTTCAGTATATATAATTTTAATTGGTCATAAATATGTCAGTTCTTGCAAATTTCTTTCATTAAATATTTTTTCTTGCAGCTTATGTATTTGGAAACACCACATAGTTTTCTGCATTATATGCTAAAGCATTTCTTGTAGTGTTCAAAATATTTTCTTAGACCCCTGAAAAATGGTCAGTTTGCCCTATTGATGAAATAGTAATGTTGGTGCACTGAATCATGTCTAAAGTAGTCGTAACTGAAGCTTCTGAAGAATTCAGAAGGCACATGTTGCTTTACTAATCCTTTTCTCCTTTTAAAGTTCTCAAAAATATTAGAAGTACTTGGCTGTCGCAAGAGGCATACCATCGCAACTGGCATAGTTGGTTTTTACTCTGCCATGGTTACTAATTTTGTTAGCTGTTTCTTTTCTGACATTGTAAAGAATGAAAAAAATATATATATTATAATAATAATTAAAAGCTCTCTGAACCAGCCTGAGTAAGTATTCTATACTGTTGATGCTATAAAAATGTTTTGTGAAAACAAAGCACTATAAGAACACCTTGCTAAGAACTGTACTCCTGTTACACTGCATGTGTTAGGCTTCTGCTTAAAAATCACGATCTAGTCTTCCAGAATGGCTAAATTAAGCGGTGCCTTGTTTTACCAAGTCACATTCAACATGAAAATGCCTTCGTTAGATTATATCATATATTCGTTATAAATGTACATTTCTTACATGCCGATAGTGGCATTAAACATGTTAAATCTACTTAGTCATTGCTGTTGAGTGGTGGTGTACAACATTGTCATAACAGTGCAACAGACTTGACAGAAAGAAAAGCAGATGACACAGGCACCAGCGCATATTTCAACAGAAGCTGAAACATATACCATGTAGGAAGCCACAGACACAATAACACGATGTGGGTCATTGGACATTCTGTACACAAAATGCGGTTTCAAAACATAAACAAAAACATTCAAAAACCGATGACTAGGCTGACAGGCGCAAATTTTTAGTATGGTGTTGCCAGGGGAACTGATAATGAACTAATAATGACAAGAAGGAAATGAACAGGGCGGCTTGTAAACTGTGCAACAAGTGTGTTGCCTGTATTATTCTGTCGGTTCATAGCACTGTCATTACAACATTAAACACAGGCTATCTAGTTCTGCAGTCTGCACTTGGTGGATAATGTAAGTGAAAAAGTTGCTTTGTTTCTTCTCTCCATATATTTTCACTGTAACATAAGGAGGAAGCAGTAGTTGTGTATCTTGTACCTGTTGTCTGGTGTTACTGCAATGCATCACTCTACTGTTGATAAGACATTCTTAATTCGCTATTTAATTGGCTACAAACAGCAAACAGGGTTTCATTTCCTTTCTGCATTTACAGTTTACCTGCTCAGTGGCTGTGGTGTCCCATTGCCAAGTATGGGTTTGATTCCCAGCCACTGCAGCTGCATTTTGTTGGTGGTGTGTAGCAAAGATGAGGCGTTCCAGGCATTGAGCGCATGTTGTAGTGAGAACCCAGGTGGTCAGCAGCGATGCTGATCTTTCTACTGTGTCCTAGGTGTTTGTTGCTTTTCAGATGTTGAAGCAATTAATCAGACAATGACGTTTGTTTGTCTACTAAACCAGTTGTGCATTAGTGATGTTTATAACAGGTACTTGAATTCTGTTTTGTAATTACAGTGGTGTTTCCTATAATTTCTTTTTAAATATTTGCAGTGACGACTGGTGTGCAATTTGTACATATGTAAAATAAATGCCCACAATTGCCATGTTATGTGTTGGCTTTTGTTTGATATTTATGAAATCAGTTAAATCTGACATTGGAGATGGTGCAATGGAAACCTGAACATGCAATGACAATGACAGAAACACAATTCCAAAGCTCAAGGATGTCAAATCTTTAGTAAAAGTAGACGCTGTAAGAGTTGAGGAGGACTTTAGGATGAAAACTTGGGAGGTTTATTTACATTATTTACAGTGAGAGTCAACAGTCTTGAAAGTCATTACGGGCCGGCAGCAACTCGGACGCTACGGCCCGTGGCAAGAAGCTCGAAAGAGATGAATCAAGAATTGCTCTAGGAATGCTCTCGGTCTGTGTCTTTTAAGCCCTTCGGTGTCTCGAAGACACCTCACGTTCGCCACTGGGGGAGCCCGCTCAGGTGTCGTCATTTTCGGCCAATGGGAGGCACCCATGCGATTGTGTCACACCCGGCGAGTAGAGTCGCTGCTTGGTCCCCAATTGTCCGAGGGCTTACTTCTCCCTGCGGGCTTGCCTTGCTGACTTGCAATGCGCCGTCACAATAGGCGGATGGGGGCGACGCTGCCAGGCTCTCGTTTCACTTTCGTGGAGAGTCAAGCAGTGAATAACTCCACTTGCGGCACACGAGGTGGGTGCCGCCAACTTGTTTGCGCGTGCCGCGCCTCTGGAATGTGGTCGCAAAAAGGACAGTCGCAAAAAGGCCAGGCGCGAGGAAAAGAAAGATGCGGTCGTCGATGACGATGTTGACGCATCAAACACGTTCGAGCCACCGGTCAAAGGGGGACCGAGAAGCATGTTCTGCACAGACGCGGACAAAGGGCATGGGCACTTAAATTCCTCGTCGTTCCGTCGTTGTTTTCGAAGCTCAGCGTGTAGTACAAAGAAGCGCAAGGTGGCAAGACGAGACCAGGTGGGGAGTAGCGACGCGGTTAATCGAGTTCGTGATGAAAGCGGGGCGCCAGGACCCAAATTGGCAGGGGACTGTCACGTCTTGGGGGAGCTGATAGTGAGTCAGCCCTTTTGTTGTTCCTCGGTAGCCAGAGTAGCTTTCGGACCGCGACCACCTCGGGTACGGCTCAAAGTATGAGTCAGACGTAAACGTGCGGAAAGGGAGGCCAAGATAGCTTCCGTAGAAGTGAAACGTGTTTTGTTTTATTTTTTGACCATCGGATAATTTTCGCGATTTGAGACTAAGAATTTATTTCAATATGTAAGGTATGAGCTTTGTTTGTGTTTACGTTTGAGAAGCTCCGAGATTTGAAAGACGCGTTTTTTTGTAAACATGTAGTATCGCGAGGTGTTCATTTAAAAGTAGATAGGCTTTCTTTTTTTTTTTGTGAGTGAGTAACCTGAAGGTCAAGGTTATCGTTGAGAGGCCTATCATAACGCGCGTGTGTATTAAACCTTCCTTTTTGTGTGTGTTTTTTTATTTTCGAAGGTTAAGCGCGTAGGTTTTCAGTGAGTGCCTGATTTGCACTGAGAAGAGCTCTTAGTTCCATTAGCGCGTGTCCTGTGTGGACGGAAGGAAGCAGATTTATGACTGGGTTGCTCGTGTGTGTTGAGGGCAGCCGTATTCTGACTTCTTTAGTGAGCGTGCGTAGAACTAGCAATTAGGAGACGCATTTTTTAAAAGGGTTTTGCGAAGTGCGTAAGTTACGCAAATTAAGTTCTCGTTTAAGGTACGTGTCCTGTAGGGACTAAAGGTAGAAACGTAAGTAAGCATAATGAAACGTTAGCCTACGACGCAAGTACGCGTTCTGATTAGTGACCACAAGGCTAGCGCGCTTGTGATTACGTACTTGTGAAGTTGACCAGACTGTTCAGTGGCACCAATACGTGCGATAAGTACGCCACTGCGCTAGGGTGAGAACAGGCTGTTCGCGAAATTAGGACACTTAAGTATGTTCGGCTGTTTTCATTTTTTGTTTGCAACGACAACGACCCTTTGTTTTGCTACAACAATGGCACTCTGGTCTTGTCGGCATCCGCGGGGAGAAATGTATAGCGGTTCGGAAAGGTGGTTGGAACTGCTTTGTCAAAATTGGGGAAATATAAGATCAGGGTTCATTTTGACTCAGTAATAGCCTGGCGAGTCGGGGGCAAAGAGCTTGCGCTTACACATGGTGCAGCGCTGTGTTGTTTTGTTTGTTTGACGTACGTTCTCCAGGACCCAGGATCCCGAAGTTCGTCAAACGAGGTTCGACACCAGTACCCTGCAGGTTCTTTCAGCGTTCCTCATGGCCAGCGGATTGAGTTCACCGGCCATTCTGAACTTCCGGGGCGAGGACGAGCTGTTAGATACGGGACCGTTTCCTGAGCCTACTTCGAGTTCACCAGACCACATTGAATCGCGCCACAGATAATTAAGAAGCGCAGAAGCACGGATACCACATTCCAGAGGGGCGGCACGTGCAAACAAGTTGGCGGCCCCCACCTCGTGTGCTGGAGGTGGAGCTATTCACTGCTTGACTCTTCCCGAAAGTGAAGCGAGAGCCTGGCAGCGTCGCCCCCATCCGCCTATTGTGACGGCGCATTGCAAGTCGGCAAGGCAAGACCGCAGGGAGAAGTAAGCCCTTGGACAATTGGGGACCAAGCACCGACTCTCTTCGCCGAGTGTGACACAATCGCACGGGCGCCTACCATTGGCCGAAAATGACGACACCTGAGCGGGCTCGCCGATTGGCCGAAAATGGCGTCACCTGAGCGGGCTCGCCCATTGGCCGAACGTGACGTGTCTTCGAGACACTGAAGGGCTTAAAAGACACAGACCGAGAGCATTCCTTGATTCATCTCTTTCGAGCTTCTTGCCACGGGCCGCAGCGTCCGAGTTGCTGCCGGCCTGTAATGACATTTAAGACTGTTAATTGGCTCTCACTGTAAATTATGTAAATAAACCTACCAAGTTTTCATCCCAAAGTCCTCCTCAACTCTTGCACCGTGCGATTGTGTCACACCCGGCGAAGAGAGCCGCTGCTTGGTGCAATTGTCCGAGGGCTTACTTCTTCCTACGGTCTTGCCTTGCTGGCTTGCAATTCGCCGTCACAATAGGCGGATGGGGGCGACGCTGCCAGGCTCTCGCTTCACTTTCGGGAAGAGTCAAGCAGTGAATAGCTCCACCTGCAGCACACGAGGTGGGGGCCGCCAACTTGTTTGCACGTGCCGCGCCTCTGAAATGTGGTATCATGCTTCTGCGCTTCTTAATTAGCTGTGGCGCGATTCGATGTGGTCTGGTGAACTCTAAGTAGGCTCAGGAAACGGTCCCGTATCTAACAACGCTCAGATCAGTCTAATTATCATTACAACAGCTTTTTTGTCTTGTCACAAAATGTGATAAAAACTGCGCAGCTTTCGAGCTGTACTTTGCACCCACAATTAATCAACAGACCCATATACAGTACACCATTAGTGAAAATTTCTCTCATTATTAGAAGTACTTGTGCAAGGAATTCCTATGGTGTTATGCCCGGGAAAGCACTCAGTAGACAGTATTAACTGTGTGTGCCAAAAATTGCTAAAGCTGTAAGAACCTGTTTTTGTGACAGCGGAGTTCTGTTTAGGAATGCATTTACTTTTCTCCACAGATAGAACACGCTGTATTATTTATTTATTTATTTATTTATTTAGATCGCCTGCAGGGTTTGCACATTACAGAAGGGAAGGGCATATTACAAAAGAAACATTGGAAAGGTACTATTTAAACAAGAACAAAAATACGAAAGTCAATACAACTGTACATTACAGAGCTGGAACAAAACCAATTAAAAAAACAAACATATCAGTAAAAATGCAGGAGATTGAGTAAAAATTTAATCGAGTAATCAAATAAATGCACGGAGCTCAAAGCAGAGAGTTGCAAATGAATGCACTCCATAACCAGAGAAAGTTGTGCGTATGGTCCTAGTGGTAACAACTTCTGGAAAGTGATTCCATTTGGTGGTAGTCCTGGGTAAAAAATGAATGTGAACAGGTGGCAGTGCCACTATGAGCTAGAGAGACCAACTTGTTGCTGGTGTGCTCAATTCTAGGTATGAAAAGATGGAATTCAACAAACTTCTCACGAAGATGACTGTTGTGTGATATTAAAGATACAAAACCAGCATAATGGAGACAAGGGAAGAGGCAAAGAAGGTCAACAGAATAAACTTTGGACTTGTATGATGCCATATGTGTGTGTATCTTTATTAGCATACATGCCTATGAACTCTCCCAATATCTAGTCCAAAAAGCAACACAAAACACTAAGCCCGATTGTGTTTTTCAATGGGACCCGATTGTTTCCTATTGGACATCACTGGAAGTCTAACTGGTTCCAGTTGGACATCACTGGGGCTTGATATGACAATTTGACCTAATTGGGAGTCGCAGGATGAGGAATCCTGTGAAATAAAAAAATAAGCTATGATAAAAATTGCTTAATTATAATGTGAGTCTTCAGATATCATCTTTCCATATTGTATTGATCGATGAAAAGACACATTTAGCTTTTCGTGAAGTTAAAAAATCGGCCCTTAGGAGGAAGCTTTAGCTCGGGTGCTCTTATCTAAATACATGTAAAGGGAGAATTCGTTTTTCTCCGCAACTGCTGCACCAAATTTGACGAGGTTTGTTGCGTTTAAAAGAAAAACTTAAAATCTACGGACTTATGGTTTCGAATTTGTATTTAGGTCGTCAATTTTTTATTCAAAATTGGCAGAAATCGCAAAATTGCAGAACGAAGCTATCAAGTTTACAACTCCGTAACTCGGCAATGAAAGATGATATCACGATTCTGGGAACTGCATCTAATAGTACATCTAAAGTGGACGAAATTGATATGTTACGCATGAATCTAAAAGAATTTGGTAATATGAATATGCAGCTTTTGTAGACCCCTAGCTTGTACACAACGTAACGAATTCACGTAAGCTGTGAATTGACATATAGAAATTGTCCGCTTTGAATGATCTAATGGATGCCGTTTACAGAACCGCGATATCTATTTTTGATGCAGAGCTACTAATTTGTAAACTTTCCGCTTCTATTTCTTTTTAAACTTTCGAATTTTCGAAAATATTTTTTTTTAATTCAGACGCTAAATCGAAATTCCGCCTCCAACAGTCACTAGAATTTAACGTTCTCTCTCAAATGCAACAAATATCATTAAAATCGGTCCAGGGCTTATCTCAGAAGAACGTTTTTGCGTTTTACATGTTTTTGAATAGGCCGGGTCGGAGTTGGGCCCGAGCTACAGCTTCCTCTTAAGCATTACCAATTTCTCTCGAACCAGTGCCACCACTTGGCGAGCCAAATTTTACTTGCATACATAGCACCTGACATCTACCTCTCATAGTACAGTGGTGACTGGTGGGTACGTCAAGATAATTACCATTGTGGGTTCCTGCATGAGAGCTTCTCTAAAGGAGTTTCAAGTATATATCCGTGTCATATCAAGGTAAAGACCCATGTTTTTCTTGGTTTTTCTTGTTGTTCGTATTGGTCTCAACAAGTCCAACTGAGATACTAATTAGGTCCAGTTGATCCAGATGGGTCGAAATGTGTTGGAAAAGCCAGTACGTGTAATTACAAACCCACTGCACCGTTTTTTTTTTTTTTTGCTGGGAAATGCGCATTATATAAAATGGTTCTCATGATAATAAATTTTGTGAGAAAGACTACCTCATGCCAAGCAGCAAGTTGTGGAAGGTTAACGTTTGTCCTCCATCATGGCTGTGCGGTGGAGGGAAGATGGCATGATTCATAAGATGAGGCTAGATGACATAAATATGGTTTTGTGCAGCTTCTGTAGTTTGTTTATTTGGCATGATTTTGCAATGCCTCTGTAGTTTTCTTATTAGTGTCGCCGGTGTCCAATATGTATAGTGCATATTCAAGTGACGAACGTATAAAGCTTTTTGTGGTGCCAGGTACAGGTTTCTTGGATGGTACCTTGGCTTGTGGTATAGCTTTAGTGATGACGTACTTCACGACGGTGGTTCCAGAACATGCTGATACAGACATGCACACCGATCGAGATACAGCATTTCTAGAAATAAAACTGGTTTGCTGGTGTTATTTTTTCAAACAGGAAGGTGATCGATCTGTATCTCCACGTAAGATATGTGTCAGAAAGCATCTTTATTCGGTTGCCCTCGTAAGTTGCGCAACTATAACAAGAAAATATGGCAAAGAAATTAAAAGTCTGATATTTAGTCAATTTGGCAATATAAATCGCGATTAAGCGATTAAAAAAGAACGCACATAACGTCTGGCTATTGGGGAAGATTGTGACACTAATATATTGTTGAACAAGTGGCCAGATTTTTTTGCACTTTCTTTTGCAAATAATGGAAGTCAGAAATTTTGTAATGCAGGACGCTAAACGGCATAGTAAGTCACAGACAAATGAGCGCTAGTCTTTTTTTTTTCTTTTTATATATGAAAAGATAGCAAAGAAGCGGAACGGTCGCAACCATCGCCGCGTCACAAGGGACGAGCGTTCCCTACTTAAATGACACCGGCGGAAATAGCGCCAGGTTATGCGCCGTCTGCGCACGCGCAATTCACTGCTTGTGCAAGCATCCCCGGCTGTTTTTGCGTACTCGTTAAAATGCGGGAAAACTGCCGCTCGTTGACGCGATCGGGCGCGTCGGAACCGCGTGCGCGCGCGGACGGAGTTGTGAAATCGAAACAGCACCGCTCTGGAAGTTCGCCGCCGGGTTCGAGGCTACCGGCTGCTCGACCAGTCACGCCGACTGGCGTCAGCCGTCGGCACGAAACATGGAAATTTTGTGAGTGGGAGTGGGCTGGCACGGTGGTCGGCAAGTGTTTTCGGCCGCGAAACCAACTTGACCACGATGGAAGAACAGCTCCCACTCGCGTGAAAAGCCAACGGAAAACCTTCACGTGCCGTCCGAATGTCCAGAGGCGTCAGGAGACCAGCGCGTCGCCGTGTTCGGTGAGTTAATCGGACCTTGCATATTCATCGCGGCGTGCATGTGCGGCGGCACGCACGCGCGTTGTCGTCGGCTGGTCCACACGAAGTGCACACCGGGCCGAATTCGCGCGTGGTTACGAACGCGGCTAGCGCGACGTCCACTTGCCGCCGGTGGCAGTCGCGGTGCCAGGTAGCTCGTAATGGCTACGGCGACGGTTCGATTTCTTCCCAGCCTGCGGCAAGGTTTTGCTTGCGCCAGAAAGGGGCATTCGATGCCGCTCGGCAACCGCTGTGTCGCTAGCACAGGCAGGCGCCTTGCGTTCCCGGCTGGCGCGGCTCGCATCCGAATCAACCGCGTCCGTTACTCGTTGCCCCCAGAACGAAGCAATTTGTCAATGATTTCTGCTGCCCGGTGAAGTTATTTCGAGCCAAACATGTCTGTCGTGGTAACGTGGTCGTGGCTGCCTGGCAGCGTTGTTGGCCGTTATGTGCTCCGCGATCTCGGCCAGCCTTCTGCTTGTCGCTACATATGGAACAAGGCGTCTGCACTTCAAGTGCGAAGTTTTCTGGCAGCCAGTAGTCGCGAATTGAGCTGCAGCAATCGCCAGCTTCGTTTTATGTGCGTGTCGCGGACAGCGAACGTAGTCCGTCACCTCACCGCCTGTGTCACCGCTGTGTGTGAATTTTGCGAACGCCGCGATTAGGCTGTATGCTTATGTGGGATCCCCAGATAAAGCAGAGCGAGACGCCGATAGGGCTCTGCCGAGGTGATATTACGCGACCGCGCGCACTGCCGCCGCCTTTGGGCCCGAGCCAAGCGGCGCCGTGGAAGAGCTCTCTCGTCAGGCAAATTGTGCAACCCCTGGCGACGGCACGATCTCGGGGGGGGGGGGGGGGGGGGGGGGCTGTATTCCCGGCCGCGCTCGCTCGCAGCAGGGTGCAGTCATTGCGAGATCATTGATAACACGCGCTACTTCACGCTCAGGCGTGATTGCATGAGCCCGCCGTCGTGCCTCGTGAAAGGGCTTGCCGCTGGGCATGGGAAGAACGAGCCTCGCGTACAACGGGAGTGCGTGCGCCCCTCCTGATTCGTTGCGTAGCCTCCGTTGGCACGTGCGTCTGATTGTTATTTAGAAAGCATGCCGACAGCACGTTTCTTTTTCGCGGTACTGGAAAATGTCCATACGTTTGCTTTCGGAATTCCAACCGACGTCAGTGACTATGTATTCAAGTTTAGCGCAAATGTGCAGGAAGCGGAAATAGCCGAAACTTCCAATTGTGCCATCTTTTGGACGACTGCGTCTGGTTCAACGCGTGCCATCTGGTGCACGGCGTCTACTTTGGTACGCTCGTCTGTTGACGGACACAAATTCGTCGAATTAAGTGAACGTTTAGGAGCACGGAAAACATTCGACATAAAAGGTCATAAAGGCGTAGGGGGAAGGAAGTCGTGCGAGGTGTTTGGAATGGTGCTTTGTGAGCAATAGGAACGAAACCATACCTCGCTGTAACGAACATTGACATAACGAATTGTTGGCTGCGATCGATCGGCGGGCGATTCAACCGTGAAGGTTGTATATTAAGGGCTTCAGTAAAAACGTTTATCCAGAATAGAACGTGCGTCCAGATTCAAAATAACTGAATATACATCGACATATCTAAATAAAAACGCTAAAATCCATCAATGCATCTGACGAGCTTCCGTTAGGACGAGTAAAAATATGTCGCTAAGTATGTGCTCAAAACACGAGCCGTGCAGACATCTTGCTTATGAGCAAAAACGCCATCGTTCCATTCTGAATATGTTAAGATGAAAGCGAAGCAAATCTAAAGAAATCTTGGACGAATAGCCCAGCTTAGTTGTAAAACGCAACTGTACCAATGTAATCAATGCACTGTACCACGCAAGTTAATAATTTATTGAGGCAAGGAGCAATACAAGTCATTTATGTCAAAAGTACACGCAGAAAGACTTGCCAGAATTTTCTTTAAGGAAATATACGACTTCCTGTGATCTTTTCACCAAAAAACGGTTCGTCAACCTTCAGAACTCTTTTGAGTTTTTCTTGCAAGAAGAGTGCAATCGCATTTTGCCATTTCCAGATTTCAGGTGCCGGGTCCGGATCAGGCGTGGCGCTAGTGTGTGCACGGTGTACAAGTTTTTTTTTTTTATGAATTGAAGTTAGCGCATTGTGTTGTCAACGTGTGTCCCTTTCTGTCCTCGTCCCTGGCGCTAAAATTTCTATCGAGCTCACGTGTAAGGTTAAATGTGGAGGTTTGAGGTCAGTTTTGATTGCTTTCCACCATACGCTCTTGCAACAAAATTAATGGAATGCCAACTATAGACAAGTCAGCCACCCTTGTTTGACCGTGACGTAGTTGGGTAAACAAGCGAGCGTGTCTTCGACACGGCTACCGTTTGCAGTACAGAGCAACGGCGGCGCTTCGTTGTTTCGCCTCCTGGCGCATAGCCGCCGTCTACGTGTGCTGAATCGCGGGAAATGCGACGCGCCGTTGTGGTATTCGTGTAACCGTGGTTACAAAAAAAGATATCACTCAATGCCGGCAGGCGCTGAATGTAATATTTTTATATATGCCGGTTTTCTCTTCGGTGTTAGGCAGCAGCGAGGCGCATACCATATCCATGTGATATTGACATTATGGCATAGCTTTAGCAGTTGCTCACGAACGGTGGGCAGTGGCTATTCGTTTTGTAACACTCGCATTTACCCTTTACCAAAGGGCCAACTTCTGGGAAAAATCAAGTTTTAAAGAGCCGATATTCATCGATTCTGTTAGGGGTGCAAAAATGGGGAATTATTGGGTTTTACCCGAATGCGAAGGGCCCTACGTATACGTTGCTGGATTCCTTGGAACGCGCACCGAATAACGCTGAGCTAAAGTACAGGCGCCGACAAATGTGGTATACTCCACGCAGCGGGAGCCGGAGCAACGGCACACGGCATCGCAACGCCATTTACAGGCGATGGCATCTGGCAGCGAGATAGCCAATGGGTGCGCTTTATTATGGGCAGACATGATCCCAAATGCTGCCTGTAGATGGCGTTGCGATGCAGTTTGCCGTATAGTTACTGTATATGCTACCAAAGGTAGTATATGCTGCCAAAGGTAGTATATGCTACCAAAGGTAGCATATCCCTATTGCAAAAACCAGCGCCACTGGGACCCAGTGCGCCGGATTATGGGCCCAGTGCAGCGCGCTGGACGCTGGGGCGCTGGGAAGGCGCGGCGTACTGGGAGCCACTGGCTACTCGTGCGAAAAACAGCTCTAGCGCGTTAAATATGCGGTGCCTGGACACCGTATATATTTTTTTGAATACAGAAAGCAAGGAAGAGCGCTTTAATGCAATAAAAAAAAAGAAAAGAAAACGTAAAAATAAGACCGCTCTGACAAGGATTCGAACTACCCACCTACACATCCCATGCCCGGCACTTTACCACTACGCCACGCCAGCAGACGGAAATTTGCGGATAATTTGCCATGTCAAAGCCGAGAAGCAGTTTGTTTCGCAGAGCTACGACTCGTACAGCCATGGTTGATGCGCTATCGCCCAGCAACTAAAACTCACGCCTGTACCAGCAAGAAAAAGTTGCTGTCCGTATTCAGCAGTATGCTTGAAAGTGTCACACCATCGATTTGCACTTGCGATTGCTGTTTTAACTTCGAGAAAAAGTCCTAAATGAACCGCCGACCCGGGATGGTGTATGGCCTGTTACTGCCGATTTCGATAGCCATTTCTTGTTTTTCACGTAAAGGATATGCACCGTTTCCTTAGTGCAGTGATGCCTTTCAGTCAAGACGCCTGGCTAGTCATCAATCTTCGTCAGAGAAGCGCGGGCTAGTGCTGGGAGCCTTCGGCGATAGCACACATACCTGTGTTTATGACGCGTCACATCTGCGGTCATCGCTTCTTATGCTGGCACTGTAGACATGAAAAAAATGTTTATTTAAGAACATCGATGCGAAAGCTGACATACAGAGTGATTTATCCTTGTTAGATTTCTTGATTCCTGCGCCTAGACACGCCCAGAGGACGGACTCGGCGGATACGCTAGGCCTAAGCTTCGGTGGGGACATAGCCTCCTCTATTTTTCTGTGCCTGCTCAAAGGCTGCTGAAGCGCCGTCTGAAGGCAACGCCCCTTTGCTGAATTTTTCCGCGGGGCGGCGCTGCCAGCCCTGGGGAAGGAAGGGGACGCGTTGGGTCGCGTTGGGAACGGTCGTGGCTCGCGGACGCTCCTGTGGACGAGGCTTCAGCGACTTCGTTCGTAGCTAAGTACTCTTTTATCTTTATTAGCTAGTGTTTTGAAGTGTTTTCTTTTGCATGGAGTAGGGGCGCAAATTTTGAATTTTTGGTAGGAGTAGGAAACGTACCGGCTTTGTCTAGGTCTGGCGGCTCCCCCGTTAGGCCTAGGGGGTAGTTCTTTCAGCTAGCTCTTCGGATTCTCACATGGAGTAGGGAGTGATAATTCTTTGTTTTTGTTTGGGATAGCGGTCGAGGTCGGGTTTGCGTGAGTGATTTGGCGAACTTGCTCGTTGGGCCTAGGGACGTAGGCCTAGCGATGAACTCGAAAAACATGAAGGCCGCGGGGGACGGGGAGCAAGTGCAGTGCGACGAGTGCCTGCGCTGGTGCTTCCTCGACGAGACTAAATTTCAGAATTTAGCAGACGCGGTGGGGTCTAGCTTCACGTGCAGGTCGTGCGAGCGCGTCAGGGAAGCCGTCCAAAAACTGGAAGAGAATTGGGCGGCTAAGTTTGAAGAGCTTAAGGCAAACCTGAGGGAGGAGCAGGAGAAGCGGATAGAACTGCAGGCGAAGGTTGAAAATTTCGTCAAGGTGGAGGCGGCCCAGGCCGCGCAGTTGGTGAGGACTGTGGCCGAGCTTGGGGAGGCGAAAGAAAGGAGCGCCGAACTGCAAAGGCGGCTCGACGCTCTTGAGACTCGGGCAGCGGATAATGTCGGGTCAGGACACCAAAGCGAGGGCGAAGTGGGAGGCAGGGAGCCAAAGCAAGCGGTCGCCAGCTCGCCGCCGGTGAATCGGCGTAGCTATAGCGAAGCAGCGCAACACGCCCCGAGTGAGGCGACGCTGCAGCCACAGGAAGCCGGGAAGCAGGGAGAGGTAGGAGAGAGTCAAAGGGTGATTATCGCTGGCGACTCAAACATGGCTGGGTGCTCAAAAGCAATTGTAGAGAGGGTGAAAGGCGACAAAAGAGTGGCGGTAGGGACATTTCCAGGACAGACACTGGGTTCTGTCATGGAGCGAGCAAAAGAAAAGCTCACGGAAAATGCCCACGTGCGCAACCTTGTCGTAGTAGCAGGTGGGCTAAATGACGTCCTGAAAGGGAAAGGGCCAGGACTAGCCCAGCGCTTGGCGAAGGGGGTGGACGACTTGCGCGAGCTATCCCCTCAGGTGCAGATCGTGGTGTGCACGGTGCCGGAGGTGCCTGTGCGTGACAGTCACGTACAAAGAGCCGTAATGGCTGCCAATGAGGCAATATGGAAAATGAGCCGAGAGAAAGGCTTCGAGGTTGTCGAAGTAAACAGGGAAGTGAGAAGTCGTGGTGGTTTTAAACGAGATGGGATCCACTTCAATTACAGGCTAGCACGAGAAGTGGGCTGGCGACTTGGGGGTCGCGCTGTTGCTTTTTTAGGGGGCCCGCGGGCGCTCAGGAGGTCAGAGTAGGTAGTAATAAAGAAGGTCCCCTAGGGGAACATCAGAAGAGCATTGCCGTCGATAACAGAAAAAGGAGGAAAGCAAGAACAAGAGCTCGCCATGCAATAGGCTACATAAACATGCAGGGCGGCAGAAGAAAGGAAAAGTGGGCAGAGATTGAGGAGCAGTTACATAGAGAACAAATAGGGGTGTATGCGGTTACAGAAACGCACCTTAGAGACTCAGAAGAGCCGCCAGTTATTGAGAATTATGTATGGGAAGGGTGCAACAGAACTAAGTCGGAAAGAAAGGGAGGGGGAGTCGGAATGCTCATCCATCAGGGAGCCAAATGGAAGAGAGTAAATTCACAATGTCAAGAGCATCTTTGGTTAGCAGGTACAATGAGTGGGAAAGAAACTTGGCTTGGAGTTACGTATTTGTGGACCGGAATAAATTGCACAGAGAAGAATAAAGAGTTAGTGGAATGCATAAGCGCTGATATTAGGGGTTTCGGGAATGGTGCTGAGATAATCCTATTAGGTGACATGAATGCCCACATACAGGATTTAGATGGCTATACCGACAATAACGGGAAGTCAATGCTAGACCTTTGCGAGCAACATAACCTCGTGATCGTGAATACAGGGCTTAAGTGTGAAGGACAGATCACGTGGGAAGTGGGAAACCGGAAATCGACCATTGATTACTGTCTGATGACAGAAGGAATTCATGATAAGTTGAGAGAAATGGTCATCGATGAGGAAGGGTTTAGCAGCATAGGGAGTGACCATAAACGCATCATTTTGAAAATGGGATATGTAGTTGGGAAAGAGAGCAACGAAAGCAAAATGGCCAGTCCAAATTTGAACGCTGAACAAATAGCGAATATAGTCACTAGAGTGGAGGAAGAAATTGGCAAGTCGCCAAGTAAGGGGTGGGAATATGGTGAGCTTCTAAGTGTAGTAACGACAGAATTACGGAAAGAGAAACAACATGTTCATTGGAAAGGAAAAAAGAAACCGAAAAGCTGGTGGAACAAGGAGATACGAGAAGCGATCGCCGAACGACAGAAAGCATCTCGAGAGCACAGGCAGGCACAGAAGGCGCAGTTGCCACAGGATGAAGTAACCAGTAAATGGGAAATATACCGGGAGAAAAAGTCTATGGTTCAAATACTGGTACAAGCAAAATTAAAAGGTGAAAGCGAAAGTTGGTTGTCAGAAATACGTGAGAAAAAGAAGGCCGCACCTAGAATATTTTGGAATCACATAAAATCATTAGGCAGGAAGTCAACAACAATACAACAACATATCCTAGATGAAGATGAAAACAGACTGGAAGGAGAAGCAGCAATAAATTACATCCAAAAAGTAACAGCCGAATCTTTCAAAGGCAAGGACGAGGTTGTATTTGAAGAAAAAAAGAGCATGAAAGAGACCCAAGGGGGAAAGGAGCTAGTGCTTACAAATTTAAACTGGAAGAAAGCGGAAGAGAAAATTCCTAAGCGCACAGCCACAGGGCTAGACGAGGTTCCCGTTAGGCTGATAAATGAACTGGGACCAAAAAGTAAGGAAGCTCTCGTGAAAGCAGTTGAAAAAACTTTAAAAGATAGACGAATACCAGACAGTTGGCGACAAAGTAGAATGAATTTAATTTATAAAGGTAAGGGGGAGAAAGACAGAATTCACTCGTATAGACCGTTGACCATTACATCGGTAATATACAGGCTAGCAATGCAGGCAATCAAATTAAAGCTTCAAGCATGGGCAGAAAATAATGGCATTTTGGGAGAGCTTCAGAATGGCTTTAGAATAGGTAGGCGTTTGGATGATAACTTGTTTGTTCTTACTCAGTGTATTGAAATATCAAAAGCAGAAAGCAGACCGTTGTATGTGGCCTTTTTGGACATTACAGGAGCATACGACAACGTAGACCGCAGCATTTTGTGGGATATTCTGGAAGGGGAAGGCTTAGGTAACGATTGTATACAGCTTTTCAGAGAGATTTACCTAGAAAATACTGTTTGCGTTGAATGGGAAGGGAGGAGGAGCGCGGAGAAAGTTCATATCAACAAGGGACTGAGGCAGGGGTGCCCTTTATCTCCGCTGCTGTTTATGATGTACATGGTTAGGATGGAGAGGGCGCTAGAAGGAAGTAATATCGGGTTCAATCTATCATACAAACAGGCAGGTACAGTAATAGAGCAGCAACTCCCAGGTTTATTTTATGCGGACGACATTGTGTTGCTCGCAAACAAGCAAAGTGATTTGCAACGTCTGGCTAATATCTGTGGACAGGAAGCCAACAATTTAGGTTTGAAATTTAGTGTTAGAAAATCAGGTGTTATTGTATTCAATGATAACAGTGAACAGACAGTGGAGATACAGGGCCAAGAAATACCTCGGGTAACAGAATATAAATACCTTGGTATATGGATAAACGAAGGCAACGGATATATGGAAACACAGGAAAAAACCATAACAGTCAAGGGGAAGAGAAATGCAGCCATAATGAAGCACAGAGCGCTATGGGGATACAATAGGTACGAGGTCCTCCGAGGTATGTGGAAAGGGGTAATGGTTCCAGGACTTACTTTTGGAAATGCGGTTGTTTGCTTTAAATCAGGGGTACAATCAGGACTCGACGGGAACCAAAGGTCAGTGGGTCGCCTCGCATTGGGCGCTCACGGGAAGACTACAAATGAAGCTGTGCAAGGGGATATGGGCTGGACTAGTTTTGAAGTGAGGGAAGCTCGCAGTAAAATTGAGTATGAAGAACGGCTGAGGAATATGGAGGAAAGTAAATGGGCTGGGAGAGTGTTCAGGTATCTGTACAGGCAAAACATTGATTCACAGTGGAGGAAAAGAACTAGGAAGCTTACCAGCAAGTATGCGGCCTGTGGGGTGGGCAACACAGCAACAAAGAAGGTCAAGCGGAAAGTCAGAGAGGCTGAATTAATCTCATGGGTGGCGGCAATGGAAAAGAAACCTGCCATGAGTAACTACTTAAGGGGAAAAAACGAAATTAGGAAAGAAACCATTTATGATAACTCAAAGGGAAGCTCATTACTTTTCGAAGCGAGATCGGGATGCCTTAGAACACGCACCTATAAAGCGAGATATAAGAAGGAAGAAGAAGCATGTGCTTGCTGCGGTAAAGCTAGGGAAACGACGGAGCATATTTTATTAGAATGTGAAGACGTCTATCCAGCGGTCGATTTAGGCACCACTGGCCTCCTTGAAGCCCTTGGGTTCAGCGGGAGCAGTGGTAAAGCAAACAGGTCCGCAATAGACATCAGTAAGAGGCGATTGGAGGATTGGTGGAAGAAAAGTAGGGAAACGACAAAAGACGGAGACGTACAAAAGCACAGTTCGCAATAGGGTATCAGAAAATTTGGACGTGGTAGTTCATAGTGTCTTTTTTTTTGTTTCTCATTGATTAACCAAGGTAGGATATTAGGCAGCATAGTAGCAAGAGTTTGGTGGCGCAAGCCACCGCCCCGTTCCAAAGGGGACACTCATAACATCCATCCATCCAAGGCACGTGCGGGTGTGCGGGCTGCGGCGATCAGTCGGCGCATTGTTTGCGTTGTGTTTATGCAGCGTTTCGCGTGTGCCAAGAGCTATGGCATACTGCTGTGTGCCGGGATGCAAATCAGACGCGAAGCGGAAAGTGCCAGGAATTTCATTCCACGAAATTCCTAGTGACAACGACTTAAGAGTGAAGTGGCTGCAAGTGATATCCAGAAAGGACTGGGTGCCGAATACCACATCACGCTATTCGGTCGTTTGCAGCAAACATTTCCTCCCTGACGACTACAAGGAAGGATGCAAGACTAGGAAGCTTAAAAGAGGTGCGGCACCGAGCGTGTTTCCAGACTATCCAGAGTATATGCAACCACCTGCGAAGAAGTCCCGGAGCGATGCTGTTGTGAGAAAACGGGAGGCTGCCGTTTTCCATTCCGCGTCCCTTGTCCGTGCTACTGCAAGTTGCCTGCCTCGCGATGTCACTGCCGACTCTCCGCTACCAACTGCATCGTCCCCCGTGCTTGACTCCTCGAACATGGATGTTGCAAGTGGTGACGATCGGCTCCACGTCGAGCCCTGCTGCAGTTCGAAAAACGAAGCGACCCAGGTAGATGTTCGCAGCTCGATGTCTGTCGTGGAACGCCAGAAGTGGCGACGAAAAGAGCGTGACATGAAAACTCAAATAGAGCAACTCAAACGAACTGTAGACAAGTATAAGGAGGAGCTCAGGCGACTGAAAGAGGACTGCAATATCGCTGCGTTTGCTGGTGTTGTCAAAGCGGCGGGCGAGAAGCACTTGGGTGCAAGCATTCTCGTTGATCAAATCAAGAATTTCAGTAAGACCAGACCTACCTGGTCTGAGCTAGTAGTGCGCCACTGCATTATTCTTAGAAATCTATCAACCCGCGCCTATGAGCATATCCGCAAAGAAGGCATCCTGAAGCTGCCAAGCCGGTCAACCCTACAGAGATACCTAGGAGTAAACTCTGGCGAGGTAGGGTTCACCTCCCTTGTGAAACAACGTCTTCAGGCGGAGGTAAGCAACCTAAAAGCCGAGCAAGCTAAAGTGTGCTCCTTAGTTGTGGACGAGATGCGGATTCAACAGAGACTGCAGTACAACAAACAAAGAGACGCGTTTGTGGGAGAAGTTGATCTGGGAAATAGAGTTCAAGAAACAGCTACTGGTGAACCTGTTTTGGCCAACTCGCTTCTTTGTTTTGTGCTAACAGGGTTGTCAGTGCATGTTCGAATACCTGTTGGGTATTTTCTTACAAGGAATTGCACTGGACAGGATCTCTTTCCATTGATAAAGCTTGTGATAAAGGAAGTTGAAGTAATAGGCTTTAAGATTGTGCGCATTGTGTCTGACAACCACAAGATCAATGTCCTTGCATTTCAACTTCTGTGTGGTGGAAGCTTGAGCCATTGCACACAGCACCCTGAGGATCCAAAACGAAAATTGTTCCTCGCGTTCGACCAGTGCCACATTATAAAGAATGTGCGGTCCCAATTCCTTGCCAGGGACCTTGGAAAAGATGGTGAAGTGTCTTCCTCACACCTGAAAGAACTGTACCGGATGCAGCAAGACAGCATTGTTAAACCGGTTCGCTTTTTAACAAGGAAGCATGTTTTCCCATCTAATATAGAAAAAATGAACGTGTCAAGAGCTGTGCAGGTTTTATCCCCGCCGGTCACTGCTGCACTTAAGCTTCTGAAAGAACAAGCTGGACACACATGCGACATGAGTTTTGCTGCTGTGGGGCCTACAGTGGAGTTTATGGATATGATGCACAGTTGGTTCCTGCTGATGGATGTGAGCAATTGTGCACAGCACATTCATCAAAAACTGCCAGATAGCAGGCAGTATGACAGTGCTGAAGATGCACGTCTAAACTGGCTAATGACGTCGTTGTTAAGTTATCTTGAAAGCATGCGACGTCATTGCCAAGCAAAACAGTTCCTTAGCAAGGAAACTTATCAAGCTCTTGTTATGACAACAACATCAAATGTGGAGTGCGTCAAGCACCTCCTTGCTGTTGAAGGCTTCAAGTTCGTTCTGACAAGAAAATTCTCATCGGACCCAATTGAATCGTTCTTTGGATGGTTAAGGCGATCTGCTGGGAGCAACGATCAGACAGATGCTCGAGCAGTCCTCTCTGGTGTGGAGAAGGTCTTGAAGACTGGCTTAGTTTCAGCTTCGCTAAACAGCAATGTTGTTGACACTTCAAACCATTCACTTGGACCACTGAGTAGCGAGGCTGCAGTGACCCAGCATGTGGATTTCTTTCCACAAGAGATAAGAAGGCTTCTTGGTGATCTCCTCAAGAACCCAAAAAGCTTGCTGCCTACACCAGACACTGCGGCACTCTCCATGTTAGGAGGCTACTTGGCCCGTGTTGTGCAAGAGAAGTTGGACTGCAGCTCCTGCAGTGCTCTTCTCACACGACCTGCCTCATCTGCGCCCAGCGACAGCCTGATACGACATCAGGACAGGGGAGGGCTTTTTTATCCATCTGCCGAGTTCGTCTATGTGCTTTACACACTGCGAAAGTACATTGAAGTGATGCTAGAGAAAAGGAGGTTTCTGGCAAAGCCCCTTCAAGCTGCAGTCTCAACTGCTGTGGATGTCCTTGCAGAACATGGGGCATTAAAATGTGTACGTGCAGGCAGTGACCATCACAAAGAACTTTTGAAACTTGTTTGTGCAAAGTTCTTCAGACCAGTATTCACGAACTATGCCTTGTCTGTGACAGACAGGAGGGACATAGTCAAGCCACTTACATCCAAGCCGCTTTCTAGGAAGTTGCTGAAGCTGTGACATGTGTTTGCCCTTATGACTTTTCTTGCTTATGACAGTAAAGTTCTTGTATGTCGACTAGATGTGCCTTGCCTTTTGGTTCCGTTGCATCATTACCAGGCAAAAGTCGGTAGTAAACACACAGATAAGGAACGCTTTCAGAGTAGCCTGCAAAAAACATCTTCGGAACATGAGATGGTGTTCACAGGCAGATTCTTGTGCCATTGAGAAATACTCTCATATAATGTTTGTTAATGAGGTAACCTAAGGTTTCTAATGTTAGTGTGTTTTTATAGGGAACTAGCGAAATGACTAGCATCGCCAGTGATGAAGTCAACAAACTAAATGTTCACCTTGGAATCGCTGCTCACAATTTGCTTCGTAATCCAACTCCTCATTTAGGTATACAAATTCCGTCGCGATCCTTCATGTCCCAACTGCCCTGCCCTTTATGCCAACTGCCCTGTTGCTCTTTAATGGGGTTTCTTTCACACCTCCTCCCATACTGGCTGGACTGGCTTGGAGCTGAAAGTGAACGGCGCCTGCTCGTGCAGCAGGCCATCGACTTCCTAGGTGCCTAATGTTTTGTGCCTGAATAAAGTATTATACTACTACTACTACTCATTTACGTACGCTTGTATATGTATGAAAACAATATATAGGTAGCCAACATCGTGACCATTTTCCCAAATTATCTATGTTCGGAGAAAAATGGAAGCTGCGCTGTAACAAAGCGCAACGTTCTCTACGCTACGTATTACTGCTGCGTCGTCTGCTCAACCCAGGGCTGCGGGCGCCACCTGGGAGCGGCTTCGCGTACTTGCGCGAACGGCGCTTGACAATGGCCCCAGCTGCCATTGACCAGGCACAAAAAAATAAAGGAGGCTATGGTGGGGAGCGATCTCGGCGCGGGTAGTTAAAATAGCAATCACAAGTGAAAATCGATGGTGTGGCACTTCCAAGCATACTGCTGAATACGGACAGCAACTTTTTATTTCTGGTACAGGCGTGAGTTTTAGTTGCTGGGCGATAGCGCATCCACCATGGCTGTACGAGACGTAGCTCTGCGAAACAAACTGCTTCTCGGCTTTGACATGGCAAATTATCCGCAAATTTCCGTCTGCTGGCGTGGCGTAGTGGTAAAGTGCCGGGCATGGGATGTGTAGGTGGGTAGTTCGAATTCTTGTCAGAGCGGTCTTATTTTTACGTTTTCTTTTCTTTTTTTTTATTGCATTAAAGCGCTCTTCCTTGCTTTCTGTATTCAAAAAAATATATACGGTGTCCAGGCACCGCATATTTAACGCGCTAGAGCTGTTTTTCGCACGAGTAGCCAGTGGCTCCCAGTACGCCGCGCCTTCCCAGCGCCTTCCCAGCGCCCCAGCGTCCAGCGCGCTGCACTGGGCCCATAATCCGGCGCACTGGGTCCCAGTGGCGCTGGTTTTTGCAATAGGGATACTACCTTTGGTATATGGAGTTACTGTATATGCTACCAAAGGTAGCATATACAGTAACTCTAGTTTGCCGTTGCTCCGGCTCCCGCTGCATGGGCTGCGTGGAGTATACCACTTTTGTCGGCGCCTGTACCTATATCGCCAATATCTCGGATCTTGTGGCAAGTGCTTGTATAAGCTGCGCAGGCTTTTCCAACTCGATGCGGAATCACGCGGGGAGTGTACACTGAACGCGACATAAACGTCAACATGGCAGTGCGTTGTAATACGTCATCAGCACAGCAACGAACGCGGCAAGGTCGTAACGTCGTGGGACGGTATACGCACGCCTGTCGCTTTTCTTGCGCGCATACGTGCCATCCCAAGGAAACCAGTCGAGACACTGATCGCGGAAGTGTTTCGCACAAATGCGACACGTATTGTATACTCTATTTGTCGAACCAGCTCTCTAGAATTTATCCGAAGTAGTAATTAGCGCGAATAAAAACACGGAAACAAGAAAGGCGGACAAGGACAAGCGCTACTCACAAATGTTTAATGGAAGGATAGTACATAAACATATCCTCTTTTCACGCATGCTTTCTTGTTTCCGTGTTTTTATTCATGCCAATAAGTCACTACTTCAAATATGGACGACCAACTAGCCCAACAGTCAACTCTTCTACAATTTATCCGTTCGTGTACGTCGGCGCAGCGCTGTAATTTAAGCATTGTCAAAACAATGGCACTTTGTAACACTAATGCCTTCCAGTTGGCATCACGCGAAAGAAAAGAAAAAAACTCACTTTCGACAACAGTTATAGTTGCTTTTACTAACAGAACATCCACATCTATCACGGGTCTCTGTCGCGCTACAGATATGTTAATATAAAGTTAGTAGGCAATGAGTTATCGAATAGAGCAGTTTATTTCTGCGTTTTTTTTTTTTTTTTTCAAGGCGTGTATGACACGGTTCCGCTTCCCTTTGGGCGAAACTCGCGCTGCAGGCGGCCATCAACTGCGCCCGTCGACAAGCCGATAACAAGAAGCCGGCGAGACGGAAGTAAATCTGTCCATGAGTCGGAAAGCTGCACTCGCTGAAATAACACACCTGTCATTCCGGGCCAGTTTGATACGTTGTCGCCCTCAACGCGAAAGTCTGAGGAGGATGGTCGTCATCTCCAGGGTCAGTGCGTCCGTTGACGTGGGGTGACATTGCATATTCGACAGAGCCTTGCTATCTCTAGAACTCCCTAATAGTTCTAGCATAGGATACCCGAGCCACACCAAAGCGTTTGGGGATGCAAGCTCCATTGGGGGGCCTGTGAGCTCTTGCGTTACATACTTCCGTGATCGCTTTGCATTCTTTTGTACGCCCGGCGGTTTGTGTCCCTCAACGTTTGGGTAACTTAATGTAAAACGCTAATACCTAAAACTCCCTGATAAGCAACAACTTTTAAGGGACACTAAAGAGAAACGCAAAATCAGCTTAGACTGCGAAACTATGCTCTTTAACAACTAAATATATGCCAATCTAACGCCCATCATGGAATCATTGTGAAGCGGGTAATGAAATGCTATAAATTTGCCCGTTTCATTCGGGCGTCTTCTCAAGAGCTAGTGGGCACGATCGATTGCGGCTTAATGGTTAGAGCATCTCGCTGCTGTGCTGGGGCACCGAGGTTTGATCCAAGAATCCATCACATAATTAAATTTTTGTTTAATTGTGAGCTATTCAGCAAGACAGCAGCCACGGTCAGGAAAGTCGGTTACGGTTCTCCAGCAAGGCTGTGCTTTAAAACTCCATTGTCATTAATTTCGCCAAGTGTACGTTGGTTACTGTAAGGGAAAGTGAAGGCTAAACTTCAATTTTTCGAATTTCGCGCCGGAGCCCTAGCACCGGCACTCAAGTGTGACGTCGTGGACTTCGATGTATCTTGTCGTATTTGGGCTGGGCCCCTGTGACACAGGAAAAGTTCTCAAAACTTGCCAAGTTCAGTCTTTGGCTCCTTTAGGCTATGTAGACCATATTTAGCGATGTAGCCTACACTGTAAAGCAATTAATACCCTATTTCAAGTGATAACTGACACATTTAAATCTCTCAACGGGAATGTTCTGCGTTTAGAAATAACCTTATCAAAAATGGAGTTCGCAACATTACGTGTAAATACCCTTAGCAACAGCAGATTTACACGAGTGTAAGTACAAAATCACACTGTTGAAGCAGCAATAACAATCTGATTTAACAAGGTTAAATAAACTAGCCTCTGTGAGTAAGCCACCTCTGGGCTGGTTATTTGCTAAGCCAACGAAAACAAGTATACTGTGCGAGTGTGCGGCCAAATTTGCATCTTAGCGCGAGCTCACTATAAGAATCGCCAATTTATGACACGGTTGTCATGTTTTTTATAGCACATAACAGCGCGCTCGTGGTAGCGAGCAGATGACTATTTTCGCGAGACGTAGCGAGGGCTGCCCGATCGGTATACCGCACGTGAGAGGGCACCTGTTTTACATGAATGCGCCAATGTCTGCCGACACTTGCGAACTATGTTGTGCAGCAACGTAGCCTTGGTAATTGAGCGTTATCTCGACGGAGATTCGCTGAAATAATTTTGTAATTCCATCATCAGCTTTACTGCATTTCCAAATAAAACAGCCCTGCACCCGTATAAGGCGTAACCTGCACCTTATAAAGGGGAAAGGCGTAACACCCTTGAACGTGTTTTAATGAAAGTATACAGTAAACCACCAGACGTTTGGTATGACATTCACCCTATATAGAACTGAGGTAATGGAAGGGAAACCCAACACTCCTTGACGATCGCATTTAGCTGTAAACGCATGTGTAATGGCGGCAGCGCCCGTCCTCGTGTATGCCACGCGAACAATGAGCCTCGACACGTGACCAGGAGGTGAGCTCTAGCGCCGGCTACCGGTGACGGGCACAAGGTTCTCGTGAACAACCGAGTGGAGACCACAACCGTGGGTTGCGAGCTTGCGTGCCAGCGTGCACGTCTCATTCGAACAGCCGCTACGCATGCATTGTGGTGTGCAAAAGGTGCCCGACGGCGCTGCTGTCCGTCTCCCTCTCGCCGGAAGCCAGCCGGCATTCGCGGCCCCGCATTTTGTACTCCGCCACGTGCGGTTCGCGTTCTTTCGCAATCCGCCTTTGTCTCCGCAGCGTCCACCGACACGCAAGCTCTTAGAAACCGTCTTCTCCGCGCTTCGCCAAGTGGCCGCTACTCTGAGATCCTCGGTGATGGTGTCGCTATCCGGAACGCATTTCTGCAGTTCCTAATATCGCGGACAACTTTCTGTGGCTATGAATGGAAAGCTATACGGGCGCGTGGCTGCTGCGCAAGTGTTACCGCGCCAAGTAGTCTGCCAGCGTTTGACAGCGCTTTTAGTTGCTCGGAACAGACGCTGAACCGACGCAGCTTCCACGTGCGACGGTTTCGCGTTTGTCCAGACGCGGAATGGAAAAGCCGCAAAACAAGTGAACTTTTACATTCAGTGGTGTGTTCTGTCTTAACTGTTGCTAACGAGGATCCTATGTTTTCTCTTGCTAAGCCTACGATAGCGTGGATTAAAACGCTGGACTTTTTCAGAAGCGCTCTCATTTGTGCACGCTTTGCCTGCTTCCGCTTCATAGCCACTGAAAGCTGTCCCCGAGCATAGTAAGTACAGCGGGGCGTGACATTTCTCGAGGCGCTCGACGTCTCTGCGCAGGCGCGAGTAAGAGCGGGTGCTAGAGAGAAAATCTGGGGACTTTTGCTCCTTGACCACGGTGTACGTCTTACACCGTGTCCTTGACTATCTGACGGAGGAGGTCTCTTTGCGCGTGTTGTTTGCGTAAGTGGAGTTCGCGCTCGGACGCTGGCTACCGGCGCGGTGAAGCGGGTGAAGCAGCGGGCACTGATGCACCATTTGGCGACCGCTGCGTCTAAAGGCTGACCGGGGTTGTTGAAGAAGTATGGGAGAGGCCTTTGCCCTGCAGTGGGCGTAACCAGGCTGATGATGATGATGATGAAAGGCACGTCGGAGAGACTTTCTCGCGCGTGCGGTGCTGGTGCTGAGTCAGTCATGCCGGATTATAACTTTGTTGCGCCTTACAGCACTATAGCTTAAAAAAAAAAAAAGATTTTTCCGATGGAGCATTAGGGGCTGTAGTAGACCCGGGCCTGCTTTACTGGAGAAGTATCTTCGCTCTTGGCAGGCTTTTCGTATGCTGGTGTCCGAGACTATTCAGGAGCATTTTTGAGTGGGCACCTTTGAGTGAATAAACGCACAGCGTCTTAACAACCACGGTTGAACGCGATTGCCTGATGTCACGCCGTGAGGATTATTGGCTTTGCGTCTCACCCACGTTAGGTTAGGGTTAGGTTAGCGTAAAAGGCTTTGGGTGACGCGGCATATTTCCACATGTAGCGGTTACGCCGTGCCGATTGTCTTTGCGTCTCGGCCACGTTATGAGTTAACGTTAGGTCGGTTTACGTTAGGTCAGGCTAGGTTAGCGTAAAACGCGTTAGGGTGGCTCGGCGTATTCTCGCAACGCTTGCGTCGTGAGGGTTATTGTCTTGCGTCTCGGCCTCGTTAGGTTAGGTTAGCGTAAAAGGCGTTAGGGGGGGGCGACGTATTCTCATAGCGGTTGCAGGGGCGTCGAGCGTCAACGGTGACCTTTCAGCCACTCGCGTCCAACCGCGGTTGCTAAGGCGCTCTGTTTTCTAAATTTTCAATATATGCGGACCGGCCTCTTCCACGGTCCCTATACTGCCCCCACGGAAACATCTGCGATGTTAGTTTCAACGTACATTGCCGTAAGACGCGAGAAAAGTATGATCCAGCTCGACTGACTTAGCACAAGCGTCGCAGGTGAGTGTCCGACACAAGGATCGCTAAATGGGGCGTCCGTACCTGCTGCTTCACCTGTTTCACCGCCCCGCAAGGCGAGCGTAAACTGGACCCCATTCCGCAATGGCGGCACGCCTGAAAACAAACGCATGCAACACGCGCAAAGAAAATTTTCTTCCGTAGTGCCCATAGGCAGCGTCCCCCACATTTTCACTCTCGCACCCGCTCTTACTTGAGCACGGGCACAAACGTCCGGCGCCTCAGGAAATGCCACACCCCGCTGTACTTACTAGCAATTGTAATGTCGCTTCCGGAACGGGCGGGCGCCACTGCTACACCATAGCTGTGGTATCGGAAAGTAAAAAAGCTCCGACACGAAAGAAAAATGCGAGAGTGTCACTGTCGATCGCACAGTGTGGCTCTTTCCCTTCCGCGCCCACTGGCCATCGTTAGCCCGCTATCGATGATTTGAGGCGTGGCTTTCGAGACCTTCCGCACCGCTCACGGACACACTGTGCTGTCGGACGTCAAGGAGGATAAATATATTTTAGTTTTCTAAGTAGTTCACTTTTTCCCCGCCAGGAGGGGATTTTTTAACGCGCGTAGGTTTAAAGGGGACGGAAGCGTTAACGGGTCAGCAGTCGAGATAAGCAAGAGGCGTTTAGAGTATTGATGGAAAAGAAGCAAGGAAGAAATTTACACGACCGGATCTCTTAGTCATAGCTAGCGGTACGAACTAGGTTTTGAAATAAAAAGGAAGGTTAATGAGATGTATACAAAAATGCTAGATAAAAAATCACCACCCAAGCACTCCGTACAGACGGTTAACCAGCGAAGCTGAAACGTGCGGCCCCGATGTTTATCACTGGGTTAATCCCGACGGTTCATTAAACGACGGCTTGCTAGGCTGCCGGATCCTCGGTACACAATTGCTGCTTGCGCTCTGCTGCACGAGCCTGTTTTTGTGCCCGGGCTGCAGCATCGGCACAGCATGGACGAGCTCGTTCCCGGTTCTGCTCGCGGCGTTGCTGATCGAAAGCTGCCTGCTCCTAAGGAGTACGTATGACGCGGGCCCACCCATTTCAGAGCCGGAGAGAAACTGCCGCGCGCGCTCTCGGCTGCGACGGAGAGCAACGACGTCACTACTGGCGCAGCTAATCGAATACGACCTAGTTAGCGCAAGGCATTTTCACTCCGTCCCATGACGTCATGTTACTTGGCCCGACTGCCATAGAATCTCCCGACTCCAGAGTGGGCAACAGATATTTTGACGTCACGGCTTTCATCACGCCAGCCTTGTCAATGGAAATTTCGGGCCAGGTAGCGTGACGTCATGGATCGGAGTAAACAGGCCTTGTGCTATCGAGGTGGTGCTGGCTAATCGCGCGCCTCTTTTTTTTTTCTTTTGCGCATGCGCACGGGGTTGCGCCGGAGAAGCTTTCGGCGTACAGCGACGGACAGACGGGCGAATCGGCTAGCCATATACAGCTTCGCTGTAAAAACATGTATAGCATACCTGAGTAAATCAAGCAGGGTAGGTGACTATGCGTCACCGCCCCGTTTCAAAGGGGATGCCACTAAATCATCATCATCCGAAGTTTTTGCGATTGTCAAAGTAGAACGTAGAAATGGCCGTCCGCTATCGATGGTTTGAAACTCCGCTTTCGAGACCTGCGCCGCTCACTAGAGTCACTGTATATGCTACCAGCTCCACCGCTCACGGACACTCTGTGCCATCGGACGTGAAGCAGGGCAACTACATTTTTGTTTTCTAAGCGGTTGGTTTTTTTTTCCCGCCTGGCGGTAATTTTTGAACGCGCTCGGAAGCTTCGCGATCGTCAAAGCGTGAAGCAAAAATGGCCGCCTCCGATAGCGGCGCGCTCGCTTCGATAGATTGCAGATCTCGCGATTCCGCCGCGTCTGCGACTGATTTTGTCGATGGACCAAGCAGCAGCGAGTCTGATGGCGCTGCGTGTGCGTCGGACTCTGAGAGCGGCGACGACGCAAGCCTGCCCGGAACGTCGGCGGCCGCAGCCCGGCACGCCCAAATGTAGTGCTTGCCGTTAAATTTTTGTCACCTGTTCAGTGAAAAATTTAGATTTTTTTCGGAGATAGTGCTTGGTAGATGGCAATACATTTTGTATCTCATCATTTCTGTCACTTTTATTCTTAGTAGTAGAAACGTGTCTTTACAAACTTTGTTCAATTTTATCTCACAATCTTGATTCTGGGAATTTATCTTTTTTTATGACATGCACCTCGTTAATAAAACTTTTATGTATGAAAAATGCATTCTTTTTTTTTTTCTTTACGTATTACATAAGTTGTGTTGAGTAGCTCCTTCAGAAAAAGATAATCTTGGCGTAACATACAAAAAGTAAACACAATATTTAGCCATGGTAGGAAAAAAAGTCCGGCCACCTCCTTTCCACAGCCGCCGCAAGCAGCTATTTTTTTATTTTTAAAAAGGAATTGCTAAAGGAAAGCCTGGCGCTGCGATCGGTCAGCTTCTATAGAAATGATGGTTAGTACATGAATTTGTCTAGTCTTCGTGCGTGTGGCTTCACAGACTCCAGCGTTCGCCCCCTCCGTGGTGTCGTTGACCGTGCGACCATTTTCTGAAATAACGCGCTAACATAGAGCTACATTATGACGGCTTGCTTTACGTGATCGCTCCCACAATACTCGCCTCGCGATTTGAGGTAATCGCGGATTAACGGTTTGCTCGACACACGGGACTCGAGAAAAGACATCGTGACAGGACAAGCAATTCTGGGTGACAGCCTTGACCGCAAGGGGAGGCACCTTCGATGTCGAGCAGGTTGCGCGAAGACATCCGCCGGTGTAACTTTTTCGGGTGGTTCATCCGTGTGCTGTTCGTTCAGTTGTGCCAAACGATATAGCCCAAAGCTGCACTTGTCTCGCGTGACCTTCGTAGCGCTGCTGGAGCGTGCTCAATGTGCCGCGCGTTAGTTTAGCCGAGCCAAGTTTCTCTCAAAACTCGATTTGGCGTTCATTTGGCGCGGAGAGCTCGCTTATTAGCGGAGCGAACGAATGGACCGGCAACGGTTCGCTGTCTGAATTTCGCGCCCGAGCCGCAGCGCCAATGCGGTCGGGTGAGATCGCGGGCTTCGACACGTTTTCGCGCATTCGGGCAGGGTTTATTGAAACATTTCTCGAAGTTCGCTGCAGTTGAGATGTTAGTTTCTTGAAAACGCACTACCCGCCGTGGTTGCTCAGTGGCTATGGTGTTGGGCTGCTGAGCACGAGGTCGCGGGATCGAATCCCGGCCACGGCGGCCGCATTTCGACGGGGGCGAAAACACCCGTGTGCTTAGATTTAGGTGCACGTTAAAGAACCTCAGGTGGTCGAAATTTCCGGAGTCCTCCACTACGGCGTGCCTCATAATCAGATAGTGGTTTTGGCACGTAAAACCCCATAATTAAATTTTTTTTTTGAGAACGCACTGTAGTCGTTTTTTATCGAGTGACTGTTAGCTATAGTCCCTAGCAGGCGGTGCTACGTGACGTCGCGAGGGACTACTGCTGTGGACGACATGCCCTTGTGTATATAGATCTTACGGATGTTGTGGC